>NW_001889877.1:874322-1013766 GCF_000143565.1 Laccaria bicolor S238N-H82
GAAATGTCACAACCAATCCTACCAGGTCCTACCATCCGATGAGGATGGGAAATGATCCCTGTCCGAAATAGGCCTGAGTCAGGTCCAGTTTCAACACAGCCAAATACAATTCAAAAAAATTCACGCTGCAAAGCATTATGCAAGGCACTGTAATAATATTATTTCGCAGAAACTATGTTGATGCCTATTTAGCCCTACATATCTCGTGATGAGTAAGCTTGGATGTGATGGAGAAGAAGGCAAGTCAAGTCATGGGAAGAAGAAGAAAGGCGTGAAAGGCCAGGATGGACCAATGTTGGAGGAGAGGGCCCCTCAGCCGAACGTTGAACGTTGAACGTTGAAGAGGTGTCAGGTTCGTTCCGTCGTTTTGTAGGGTCTCCCGTTAGTATTTACCAAGTATTTACGTGCGAATAGAGGGGTCATTGACGGCTGAGCAAATCCAGGTCAGACTCCTGCTCAAAAGAGTTGCGTCATTGAACTTATGGCATATTTTCTTCAGGAGCGCACAAAAATGACAGCGTCGTTACATAAAGTCAAAAGGCAACACTGCCTACCAAAATCGCAACTTTAAGCAAGCAGCCGCTCTGTATACTCGAGCTATAGAGGTGTCGCCAAAACCCGAACCCGTTTTCTATAGTAATCGTGCGGCATGTGTGTTTGTCCGCTTTTGACATCTCCGTTCTGTATAGGCTACGTGAACATGTCACCTCCAAAACACGACTTGGTTGTGCTGGAGTGCGACGAGGCACTCAAAGTTGATGCCAACTACGTCAAGGCCCTCAACCGACGCGCGATTGCTTTGGAAGGGCTTGAGGGTACGAGGAGTCCGTCAGAGGTTCGTCGCGCCCCTCTGGTTACCTCCGTGTTTAATCCGAGTCTACGAGAGAGCATCGTCAGCGGGGAGTTAGGTAAGTGGCCCCACGCAGGTTCGTTTTACTTTCACTTGATTGATCGTTTGAATTCGTGTAGGAAATAGCCTCAGAAGAGAGAAAGGCAGATGATAACAAGACCAGAGCAGAAAACTTCCACAACTCTCTCGCGGCTGCGGAGCAGCAGTCCGAAACAGGCGCGTTCCAGTGACGAGGATCGAATGGCATAAGACGTCGATGGGAACTGGAGAGGAAGGAACTTCCACCATTTGAGAGGTCAAGGCAACGATTCGGAAGGAGGCAAGACTTTGACAGCTGGAGAGGGAAATCCTTAGATTGGGGGGGACAGGGATGAACTTCATCTAGCTTCGTGTCCTTGGTATCATTCACCCGTTTTCGATCTTGGCCATGAGTTTATGAAATTTTCCATCTGGGAGCATATCAGCTATGTGTCAGTATGAGAGGGTGATAACGGCTGTTTATAATACACATTAGACGGCTGTTAGTTAAAGGAGGGGAGAAACAGCAAACACACGTCATGGGTTCATCAGCACCCCGCTGGCACTTTCTCTGTAGCAAGGTGAGTTGACGGCCACATTAGAAAATTAGCACGACACATACCTGGAGTGGTTCATTTTATCCTTGGAATCGTAACATTGTTATTTTTTCTATCGTCATCAATCAAATCCAGGATCGGCTATCCTAGCTAGCCATAACTTAACATGCCAAGGCAATGGGGGAAACAACCTAGTAATATATTCATCATTCTCGCCCAAGCATGGCGTAAAGACACAAGTGCCATGTAGGGTCAGAACCGCCACGCGACGGCTAGGGAGACGGGGGCTGTGGAGGAAGTGAATAACCCTCTGTTTGTGACTTCATGTACTGGGAGAAATCGGGTTCATATCCGTAGGTCATCCCACCGAGCTGGACTGGACCCTTTGCCCTCGTGACAAATCGATGGAGGCGGAACCGTACCACCCACGGCGAGAATATGTCCCAAGGCAATATCGAACTACGTCGGTGGTCACAGAGCAGTGCAAGTAAGTCGAATGAACCTAACTTTGCTGAGTCGCATGAGACGTCCACATTCGAGGACGACTTACGGATGACTTGGAGGGAAGGTTCCTGTCCAACTTCCCAGGTTATCAACTTTTGTTGCAAGATTTTCTTCATTGATAAAAAGCGATCCGTTGTATGATAGAAATTAAGACCGGGGGCAGCGTATATTATGTCGCGGCCAACAGCTTCGAGTCTCCTGACGTTGCGCCAGCTACGCTGCCAGTCGCCCTTGGTTACTATCTATAAGGGATGAGCGTTAACCAGCATGAAGTATTGAGCAGATATACCCAGACATCCCTCAGATCGTTGAAATCAAGAGGAAGTTGATTCATATCGATCCCATCCCGAAATTCGAAGGTGTATAACTTGGACGATACCCATTTCATCCCTCCGCCATATTTACTGTTTAAATGGCGGATTTTCACCCTACAATGAAGTCAAACTTGAATCTCTTGTATCAAATGCTGGGACTAACGTGATGGGTGCCATGGTGGATTGTACAATAGATAAGCTAAGACTTTTCCCTAACTGCTGCGATGTGGAGTCCAGAAAGGAGTCACATTAAGACGTCTAAGAGTCCAAATGTGGGAGGTTGGATTCAATAACGAGTTGTATCATAGGAGTCGCTAGTACGCCACTAGATAAGTGAAGGAACCTGCTTCGTATGATTCTACGATTGTAACAATCTCTTGATAGATGTTTTCCTCGGATGGTTCCTCAAAGGCACCCTCTGCGATACGTGGCATGACTCGGGTCAAAAAACTTAAGTTCAAATGTGGAAGGCACCTTCTGTTTATGACAGCTCGAAACTTCGTTCGAGCGCCCTTGTTTGAACCTTAACCAGCCATTTTGGTTCTACAAGCCTTCGGGTGATGCAGTTGCTGTCTATTGATCAGCGTTGCTCCCATAACGGGTTCTTCTACCTATTATCGCTATTTTGTGCAAACAAGGTCATTTTGACAACGGTCTACAGTTATGTAGTTAGCTGGAAGCCAAAGGATTTGTTCGGACATCGTACCTTGTGGCATGCCTTCGGGTATATCGCCATTTGCTTCTTGTTTGCTTCAAGGATTAGACAAAGCCAGACCAATAGCCAGATCAACAATGTCATGGCGATATAACTGAGTGAAGCGATGGTCTGTTAGAAGATCAAGAGCCATAGAAGTGATTGTCCCAGTCCGTCGTCCGCCTCTCGCCTCCGAGCCAGTGATATTAACGAGATCAAAGACATGCAGAACCCCAACGCCGAGGACGGGATCCAACATTAGGTTCCGAAGGCTGATATCACCGGTTTCGATTCCTTGTTTCCAGAGCGCGTAGTAGTGGCCTGAAATCAGGTAAACAAAATATGTAGAGAATCAAAAGAATCGTCATTTACATTCAAAACATTCCTTCCAACCTGTGAAAAACTTCTTCGCATCTTTGGAAGTGAGGAGTGCAAATTTTTCAAACGACATGGGATAAGCACGCGAAATACATACGTGCGACTTTGTTTTCTGGTCAGCTTGAGACCCAAATCATCACGAATAGATTTGGTGTGATAGTTGATATCCATGAAATAGACGACGGTCACGGTTGGATCCCTCAGCTCAGCTCAACCAAAACACAAGAATCAAGAGCCTCTCTGGTGGCGATGGTCGAATCCACTGAGCTGGGTGTGAATGGGTATTTACCGGCACTGCAAGCTAAACGTTGGAAGATCAGTGTGGAAAATGTGTGAGTATTCGGCGGCAGGGTTGGTAGACGGATGAAGGGAAGGATCGTGAACGGAGAATGGTCGATTTGATGTTGTGACCATTCCCGAGGTCAATCTCACAAAAAACAAGCAGTCAATTGTTTTTATTCTGTCGGGCCCCTTTAACATAATTTGAACAATACTCAAGCAAATGCTTCATATTATCGTGAACAAAGGTACGACTTCACATAATATCGAAGTCTGTCTACGAGAGACTAAGCAAATGCACCGTCATGATCATGGTGAATTTCATTTGATAGTCAATATGTAAAGACAACAAAAATTTAAGCTAACAATCCCTCCTTTGTAGAGAATAGTCCCATTCCTATAGTTGCACGTCCTTCCATCCGTTGAGTTTCTTCCGCACATCCTTCGTCCGTCAAAGATCTCCAGTATGATTCCTCACTCTGAAACCCATGATCTACCCACCGAAAGAGACCCCCTGCAGTGTACTGCGTAACAGAGTAGCGGGTGGAACCCTTAGGAACAGGGACATTTGAATGCGTGAGAATGGCGGAGGGGATCAGGATTGTTGAGCCAGGAGGAAATTCGATTACCAGCCCTGCTTCCCAGAGAACAAGGTGGCCACCCTCTTTCGAATCATACCTGCCTGCCCCATAGATGGAGCACATTCCAAAAGGAAGGTCGTTGAAGTCCTTGTGTTGTTTGCAACAAGTCCTGGAGCCAAAGTTTACGGTCGTGGATGGCCAAACGCTGTTGTGGAAGTTTCGCCGAAGATTACAGTCGTGTTGCAACAGAGCGTCGAGATGGTCCACGTAGTATCCGTGTAACTTCGGCATCCACGTAGCAAACGCACCTAGTTTATATTTAATCGGGGTAGTGGCAGTAATGAAAGAATGGGGCGTACTCGAAGCGAAGCCTGCGACTTTCTGAACAGATTCGTTGGAAATAAGTTTTGACAAGGCGGCGGCATTGGCATCGTTGTGACAAAGGTTCCCGGGTTTCTACTGGGAGTTAACTGGGTATGTAGTACCGTCTGGCCTCCGCCATAAGAGATCTCAATCGCCATTGCTGGGAAGTTTCCCCGGCGATGTTTCCTCGCCTTCTTTTAAAATTTGCATTCGGAGTGCGCCTGCTCAATCGCCTGCCTAATTTTGTCATTAACGGTGTCCCACGAGTTGTGGCTTGGTCAACCGGCTAAAACAGCGATGACCCGGGCCAGTTTATCAAGGATGGGGGTGGGCGTTCTGATGTAACCGTGAGCCAGGGGCGAACAGGAACGTAAAGTAACTTACATCCCACTCGACTAGGCGGAAGCCAAACTTTGAGTCCTTACCTACCAGCTCCTCCAGTGTACAATCTTCGGCTTCTGTTCCCTGACGCCGACATACGCAGTCGATGCTATGTCGGTTTTCTTGATCGAGTGGTTGGTGTTAATGGGGTTGGAGGGCATGACGTGTTTATGGAGGGCCCTCTTAACAGATTTCCTGTGTAGTGCGTGGCCCATCTCGTGTGCCTCGGCTTGCCGACGCTTTGTCCGATTCTTGTGTGACCTTTTCTTCATCCTGAACGAGGCTTTGGAGATTTCATCTGCCGCTAAGTTGGTGTGTGCCGCTTGACTCTTAGTGGGGATGTGAGTAGGGGGTTTCGTGGCTGAGGGCAGATCAGGTGAGAGATCGCGTGGTGGAGCTGGGATTGGGGACGAAAAAAGGGGAGAAAGAGAGGTCGGAGGAGAGGTCAAAGGAGAGGACAAAGGAGAAGCCGTGTCGTCTTCAGGGATAGGCGGGTCATCAGCTTCATCAGCGACGGCGGCATCCATGAGCTCTTGAAATTTGAAAGCAGGGTTCGCAGGGGTTGTCCAGGAGGAGAACGTGATTCCAGGGCGCGTCTGAATCTAAATCGCGAAAGTTATTAGTTTGATATAGAGAGGGTAGGCGAAGACTCACCTGGCGACTCGAATCAGCTGTGATGGGCTCTGCAGATAAAGTCGTCAGTATCAGTGTTAATTTTTGTGGCCACGCGTACTCCCAACCAGACGCGTTCGGACTCCCGTGCCACGAGGATCCACAACGCGTCTTTTGGAAGGAATACCGTGAGGCTAAAAGAAAGTAAACTCACCAAGATGTATCTCGGCCATAAGTAAGATGGTGGGTCGTCAGTGAGAACGTTTGAACTTTGAAGCCGTTGACTCCATGTTGTGAGAAACATGTGACTTTCCGAAGCTTTGAAGCCTCTGAACCAGCTCTGAGATCTGAACTTCTGAAGGCCCTCCCCCACTTCCCGCCGTCGACGAAGAACAAGCAGCTCAACGCCATCTTTCAACGAACAGCGCAAAGACAAAAGGTGGAAAGACGAAACCGTTGGTTGGGCTATGTCCCAATACTTCGAGGTCTTGGATCCAACACCGAGGCTTCGACCCACATACCCACCAAGTCTTCCGATTCCAAGCCCTCTGATCCTCATCCTCAAATCAAGTCCACCAAATCCTTCCAAGACCAAAAGAAACAACCCCTTCAAAAATCAAAACGATAAACGGTACGCCTCGGAGCGGCGTATTGTGTGATGTTCCCGCAGCCACATTGTGGGGTACCGGTTTGGGATATGATATATATGAGGGATGAGTTGAGTGTTTCTTTTCTTGTTTTTTTCTGCACTTTGGTTTGGACTTGCGAATCCTTTGGTTCTTTTACATCTCCCTTCAAGTCTTTTGGTTTTGGTCCTTTGCGCCCTCCTTTCTATTTTCTTTTCCCCTTTCCATGCTTTCAACACGCCCTCTTTTCTTTCGCTGCCTTTGCAAGTCCTTTCCCTTCCCTTCCTTCTCCCATTCTTTCTCTTGCGCATCATCTCCTTCGCATCCTTTGCTTTCCACTCTTTCCTCCAACCGCTCTTTTGTGTCTGCTTCCGCCTCAGCCCTCTTACGCAAGATAAATCGTTCTCTTTTAGCAGCTCTAGCTCCCTGACCAGCATTTCGGATGATTCCAGTTCAGCAAGGTCGTATCGAACCGAGGTTTCGCCCCAGCCCCCTTACGCTCTCTTTCACTAGCTCCCTGACCAGCATCTCGGACGATTCGAGTACATTTGGACTCCCACCATGGCGTATTCTTGTATACCCATTGTCCCTGCGACGCGCCTTGCAGATATTTCAAAAGTCGCCGAAGTCGCGTCTAATTTGAAAATTCTGTTCCAGTCCATTTCAATGACGACCGAAGCATGGATGTTGAAAAGGAGCTTGTTAGCCTCGTAAGATCCCCACTCCTTGTTACCAGTTAACATTCATATCTTTCTTTCAATCAGATCTTTCTCCCATTGAAAGGTTGGGCTCAGCAATAGTAGACGAAATTCACCTGTGTGCTACCCCATTTCTGATGACGTACGCTTCATGTTCCCCCTTTTCAGTACATATCCCAGTGCTAATGACGGCTAGGCGATCTAGCCAACTGCCCCAGGATCACTCGTCTGAGTCGCGTCTCTCGCCGTTGAGGATCCCACAATCTCCTGCTCCTTTCCAGAAAGGTGGAGAGAAGCCTGCGACCTACGAAGATCCAGCATTAAGCTCCCCCCCTCTTGGTCAGCGAGATGGAGGTGACGCAAAGCCCCCGTATGTTCCCTTCCTGCTATTTTTGTCTTAACTCAGCGCTAACACTAACTAATGGCATCCTCAGAACGACCATCGCTAGTTCCGACATCAACCCTTATACTGGCCTCCCTTATACCGGCTCCCCTTACGCCCTCTCCTCTTATACCAGAGACATCGCCTCCAGCACCAATCTTCATGATTGGCCTGAGGACTCATCAGATAACGAGGCATACCAAACGGCGCCAAGCACTCTGGAATCTCGCTCTCCATCACAGCGATCTCAAGACACATACTCTCTTACTTCCGCTGTCAATATCAGGCCTCCGTGAGTACCTTCCCCAGCAACCATGACATCATTTTGATGTTGTTCACAGACCTGTCTTTTTTTTCCCACCGCTGAGGATCCCACAGTCTCCTGCTCCTTCCCAGAAAGGTGGAGAGAGGCCTGCGCCCTCTCGAGCATCAGGCTCCCCCCCTCATGCCCAGGGAGACAGAGCCGATGCAAAGCCCCTGTGTGTTCCCTTCCTGCTATTCTTGTCGCTAACGCTAACTAATGGTGGCCCTCAGAACAACCATTGCTAGCCCCGAAAATCAGCTTCCTCCCGACCACTGGATCTTTCACCCTAAGAACTTTGTAGCGTCACCAAACATCAACCCTTATTCCAGCTCCCCTTACGCCCCCTCCTCTGATACCAGAGACATCGCCTCCAGCACCAATCTTCATGATCGACCTGAGGACTCCCCTTACGCCCCCTCCCCTTATACCAGAGACATCGCCTCCAGCACTGATCTTTACTCATTAGATAACGAAGAATACCCAACGTTGCCAGGCCCTCTGCAATTTCATGATCCCTCGCAGCAATCCCAAGACACATACTCTCTTACTTCCGCTGTGAATATCAAGCCTCTGTGAGCACCTTCCTCAGCAACTCTGACGTCTTTTTGATGTTGTTTGCAGACCTGTCTTTTTCTTCCTGTTTCAAAATGTTTCCTCGCGAATCCCCGTTGATGATGAACCTGTCATCCCATCAAGTTCTCCGGCTTATCCTCGACAAAATTATGTTGTTGAGAGGGGAGAGGTTGCACGGTCAGCCTATGTAAGTAAATCATCGAAAGATTTATCTCCAGCACGACTTACATGACTGGTAGATCCAAGTCGATGGGAAGCTCCAGAAGCTTAGGCACAGACATAAGCTCACACCAGATCAGTGGCAATTGATGTATTGCCATGATGAGATTCGAGGACGTCATATCCGCATAGAGCTCTTCAGTAAGTAGCTCAGAGCCGATCTTTTTGCTATTTCCTCTCTAACTTGCTATCAACAATTTTTCCAGCCCACTTAGCGCCTGCTGCCAAAGTCACGATGAGATATCTTGGCCTTCTTTTTATCTTTGCCGGTTGGGTTGTTCTACTATATGGCATGATTCACATTCATAAGACAGGGTGGAAAGTAGTGACGGGTGTCGCAGCTGCAGTTGTCTGGGTTCAATTCTGGAAGTTGCATAGATTCAATTTTGTGCCGGGCACAACCTGGCATATATTGCCAATGTTGTGGCCCCAGTTCCTTGTAAGTAGATGGGCATGGTTGACCGGTTGAGATGTCATGAAATATTTCTACATAACCCTCCATCCCATTCTATCCTTGCCATTAATCTCATTGAACTTTTTGAAGTTATATGGTTAGTCTTTTTGCCTTGCTGCTGTGCTTGATCACCTGGTTAAAAAACAACTTACCCACCATTATGTTGCGCGCAACTTCACAGCCGTTATTCCCAGGAACAGAATCAGCACAGAACGTGCGATGGTGGAGGATGGGCTTGATTTGAACTGACTTCCTCTTGATCTCAGAGTGGGATATTACTGGGTATATCTGCTCATTTCTTTTTGGTTGATGCTCATCTCCTCTGCTCCCATAGATAACTACCAAGGGTGACCCATGGTGGTTTTGGAAAGACACGAGATTGGAAATCATTGACCACTCGGGCGTGAAGTATTATGCCTCCGCCGCAGACTTTTACCTTTCACTCGAACCAGAGCACAATCTGGGAAAACGAAACACGTCCTTCTATCCAAGTAATCAGTATGTCAACCCCGAAATCTGACACCCTCCAAGCACTGAATGAATTCAGGTAAACTTGACTTACTTTTCATGCTTTGTCGCCCCAGGCAGTCGTCGATAAAGGGGAATCTCTTTCGTTGGGGACGTGTGGCAGAGATTCGTCTCCGTCAACTTTTAACAGGCTCAAAGGACTTTCGGGTCGGCGGACTGGACTACGGTTATAAACCCGATTTTTCTGAATTTATCACAGGAGAGCACTTTCTGATCAGACAGTCGTCAACAGCCTCTTCAGCAGCGCTTGTATTCGATTGGAATTTGAGAATGTTTTGACCCTAGGCGCTTTTCTGGACTATATGTGTGTAAATTTCTGTAGGTTCAAATAATGTTTCAGATGAGGATTACAGGCGAATAATGAGTTACACATAGGTATACATTCTACTATACATACAACAGATGAATGAGAAGCATGAACTGCATATCATAACACATCCCTCAATATTCCGCAAGAGGTATGACTTTCCCTGCGACAATGGTCATAAAACATCCAACCTATTATCGGCAATAAAAACTTTGCACTTACCGATGTCAGAGAACGGCGATGGTTTCTTACGCCCCAGTCTTTCAATGTCCCCACTGTCAAAGAATGAATACCCAGCTAGAATCGACAAGAAGCATCAATCAGCCTTGATACCAAGAATCTAGAACCAATCACTTACGCAAAGCCACATCATCTTCATCAGAAGAAAGGTCTACACCATTGATAGGTCGCCCTGTCTTCGAGTCCCTCAAAATACCCAAATGGTCAACGAACGGTGCTGGGTTTTCATTCGCCGACCGGTGCAGCTGGATAAGTATTCGCTGGATATCATACAGGTATCCTTGGAGCGTATTCAAAAAGCGGCGTGTCTGCAGGTGCTTCGAGGATGCACACCTAACGTCCAACATCAGTAACAACACATTCAGACGGTGAAACAGCATCATACACAGAGATTCCATCTTCTTTGATGATATACCCTATACCGTAGCCATTGCCGGAGACAGGACCGAACCCAAACAACCTCAATGCAGGGTTTCCACAGTTTGAAGTGGAAATAATCGACGTGCTGAGGAGAGCCCAGCCAGGGTCGGTGAATATGGCGGGCATCTTTTGGCTCGGAGGCCATGGAGCAGGATCGTCTGGAGATGGATTGAGGTTGCCAGCCAGCTGACGTTGTAGGAGGCAGTACAATGCGTAAAGGTGCCTAGGAGAGGAGGGTGAGTGGAGATAGGCAACAATGATACATGATGGCCGTACCTATCCTGCCCCAGCCCCTGACTACACTCTCTCGTAAGTCTAACGTGGTTTTCGCAAGCCTTCTTGAGGGAAGAGACCTTCTGCGCGGGTTCCGCTTCAGAATAGAATATCTACATAGCGTGATCACATCAGCCTGGAGTCTCAAAGGACCAGGAGACCTCTGACCTTCGTGAACTCAACACTCTCAGGTTGAACCGACCTGATTGCCTCCGTGCGCCCATGCAAGAACGCTTTGGTCATCGCAGGCTCGTAAACACACTCAATTCGCCCTATGCACACACATAGTCAAACCCTCAAGAGCCAGCCACGACGCACAATGACACTCACCATAGAGACCGAAGTACGCCGCTTGAAATGCCATCTGCACAAACGCATCGGGACTGAACCCGTGGCTCGTGATAAAGTTCTTCCCGTACCCCTTGAACTCCAGTGCCTGACAGTCGTTCTGGCAAATAAGGTCGCTGATCCTGGTTTCAGCGAACCGAACCCCTGCACGCAATTCGGGTGAAAGCCTCCATTCAAGCTTCTTAGGCGTGGTGTCGATACGGTCGACGGGGCTTGGTGGCTCTGGGAGGGGTATCAAAATTATAATTTTGGTAGGAGGGGAAAGAACTTGCTCTGGGAACCGCGTGGAGCTTTGTAAGCCTTTGCATGAGGTGAGAGCTTCGCATGGAAGAGTGTTGGTGCTGAAGGGTTGATGGAGCGTGCGAGGAGCATGAGTCCTTCCGTGAATATGTCTGCAGCGAATCTGCGGTACGTTTAGAGAATCATTCATAGAATAGAACTTGAAAACACACCTCAGGACGGTGTGTCCGTCTACACCTGTATGTTCAAAATTGATTCCGGCTGCACCATCCGCACATACAATGATTTGAAGCTGGGAGTAATCAGTTCATGCTCTTTTGTCCTAAGAAATACTTACCTTGTCATACCATCGGTTAGTACACGTCCCCACTTGTTCTCCTTCCTGCAGACTATAAGTCCCACACAAAAAGTTGCTGCACAAGTCGGCCAAGTTCTCCGGAGCAGTGTCGTCCAAGCACACGATAAACAGCGCGTTGTCCACAATATCAAGGCATGCTTTGTTGTTTCTGTCCTTGCCCAGCATGACGCGGAGACCCGACCAAATCTTGCGATTCTCAGTTGACAAGACGCCGATCGAACCCCGAGCGACCTCGGATCGGTCTGTCACGTCTGCGTCTGTGACGATGCCGTGCAAGTTGCGCAAAATTTCACGTTCGGTTAGAACAGGGAGGTTGTGGTCGTCAAGGACGTCAAACCAGTCTGGGTGAAGCCTCAGTACGCTTTGTGGTTAGAGAGTCAAAAGACGAACAGAACTGTCCCCGCCTAAGAACGACGATATGTCTCGACTCAGCATGAACTTCCATTTTGCACCCTCTCTAGAGTTCATGTCAGCCTAATTTCGGAAAGAGATGACACAACAAACATCTGTGGGTATCCTAGATGTTCCAAATAATCGGGAATATTGATCCATGTCAAGTGGTATTCCGCGAACAGTGTCAGGTTCAAGAAGGCCAGCACGTAAATCGTGGATGAATCCTAGGGAAGATACGATAAGGGAAGCTGCCCTAGGAAGTTGGGTGCCCCGATCCGGCGTAGGGTCATTCCTTGGGCAACGGTAAGATCGGCGCGATTGTCTAAGTGACGATGAAACTCACTCAAGAACGAAGAAGGGATTCAGCGCCAGAACAACTGGATCGCTATGCGATAGGTATGACTCATACCTATAGTACAGCATAAGCAGTCATCCAGCAAAGAAGAATTAGTTGTACCAGAACTCTTCAATATAACTGCGTTGATTAGTTTCAATCGGTTATTCAAGATTAAAGATGCATCGTACCTGTCCTTATCCTTCGCCCAATCCCGCAAACGCTTCTGAATTTCCGGGCCATCCTTCTCCAAGAACTCCTTGACAGCAGCTGCGGTCAACTCATGCTCCTTCTCATCCTGGAGCGCCTCCAGAGCCTTCAAATACCTCCTACACGTATCCTCAAGCGGTGGAATTGGAAGCCTTGGAAGTTTACCCTGGAACGAGAATGTCCGACGTGGGTGTTCAGTGCTAATAAACGGCGCCATGAGAGTGAGGAGAAAAGAATAGCAACGGGGGGAAATCATGCCTGTCATTTACTCCCATTACGGGAGCCCTTGTAGCCGATCGTGAGCCAAATGCGGGGTGGTCAAGTGCTGCTCTCAACTTTCTCCCTAGCGGCTCTGAGCTTAGCCACGAATGCCGCCCACGTCTGTCGAGCGCTTCGGCTTGAACACCTCCCAAAGACTCGATGCGAAAGAACGCGTGCACGGTCTTGTGAGGACTTCGAATTCCTTAGATGTCGAAGGTGAGCAACAGAAAGTAGGTTTCCGATCTCTTGAAAGTTCCAACTGGGCCTAGTTCGTGCGGGGCACTGCCCACACCATCTGCTTCAAGTAGCACAGCCAAATGAACGTGCTTCTTGATGATGATTGCCATCACCACCGTCAAGACAGGTCGAGACGCCGTTTACATGAAGCACGAAGTTACCCACGAATGCCCACAAGCATATAAGGGCGTCAACTCTGAACAACACTCTTGCCCCCCAGCCTGGCGCTGAAATCCCATCTTCGAAGTGGTGAGCGCGATTCCGGTCAGATTGCTCTGGAACTCACTCAGTTTTTCTATCAGACATATAAAGCTGGTCTTTGTTGCCATTTCAGTTCTCGATTGTCCGACTTACACAAATACTACGTGATCGCCTTCTGAACCTTTCCGCGATAAATCCAAGAGCATGCGTCCCACCCACTTCACCGCACTTGTTCTGTTTTTGTCCCAGTTGTACTTCGGAACTGCACTCCCAACGGTAGGTGTATCGCGTCTGATCTTTCCACCCCCATCTCATGAAGCTCAACTATTTTCCATCCAGAACAGACATGAGTTGATCGCGAAACGCGGAGATTTGACTGAGCCCGTCGTAAATCGGGCTGTTGCTCCCAGTGTTGATTTTTACCCTCGTGGTGGTGCTGATGATTTGGACACACGAGAGCTGGAGGAGTTCTGGCTCATCGCACGCGGGGTTCGTTTCTTTGCCCAATTATGGTTAGCTTGATTCTAATTCCACCTTACTAAAATATAGGACGAAAAGGTACAGGAAATCTTCAACTTCGTTGGCCTTGTAAATGACGTATTTTAGCCTAAGCCACGCCCATTGCCCGTTCCTCCCCCTCCTCCTCCTCCCCCTCGGCCCTTGCCCCCTGTTCCAGTTCAAAACCCCGTCCAGGCGGTGCGTGTAAACGATCTCTTGCACTGACCCATGCACTTAACTTTGCGTGACATTCAGCCTGCCCCTAGACCTGCATATGCAAGTCGCCCTCTTCCACTTGCAAAGGGCAAGGCAAAGGTACGTGCTTTTGATCTCTTTGGCGTCTGACTTCATGTTGACCTTCATAATTCAGGAACGGTGAGGACTTTGTTTTCATTTTCTAAACAGTTGGTCCTGACTATCACCCCAGAAATTGGCCGAGGCGGATACTAGATTGATGTAACTTGGAACGTGAATAGAGTGGTGTGTCGGGTATAAAAAACAATGAATAAAACAGATGTTTGATTAACTGCACTCCAATTGGGGGGAAAAATCAGTCAAGCAGCCCCTCGTCCGGCCCTTCCTCAATCCTGAGCTTCTCGCGTATCGTACATTCAAAAAGCGTCAGTGTTCCTATTGGAACATGCTACAGCTCAAGGGAAATTTGAATCCAGAGAGATCTATACTGGCATCGCGAAATTAAGGGGATTCAACAATCCATGGATACATATTATAGTCCTAAGTCGTTGTAGAGGAACTCTTAGGAACAACAGTGTTTCTAACCCCCGCTAAAATCCAAGTTTGATACTACGACTAACGTAGGAGGAACGGCAAAGCAAAACATCCGTGTTGGGAGTATCCAGAAAAATGCAGAAATCCACCTTAGAGCCGAAGATACCAGGAGAATGTCATTTGACTCCCAGCCAGAGGAGAACTTTACCAGACGGCCACAGTCAAGATTGAACTTGCATTTGTATGGTGGCCAAGAAACTCGGTCGATTTGTTCGTCTCCGAAAGGTCCCAGGTCCTTCTTGACATTTTCCAAGGATATGGACCCAGCGTAAGGGACCACTGACGACGACTGTTGGGTGAGATAGTGAGTGCGACCCGGATATACTTACGATTGCTCTGTGTAAAAATCTTCCATTACTTCTAAAATATGTTGACCAGAGGTCGACGGGACGAGGGTTGGGCCAGCTGAATAATAATTAGCAGACTGAAGGTGTACATTCTGCAGACGGACTGTACCGTGTTAATGATTCACGAATGCGAAGTAACGCGGCAAAAGACGGGCGCAGTTGGGATGTTCCGAGGCACGAAGGTCGAAAAGGTTGTCGGCATCTGCTCTACAGAAAGCAATTGCAAAGCCACAACCCCAGGGAAAGAAGTTATAATCACGCCCCGGCTGACCATAATATTGGAGGACAAGTCCGACATGCAACCATGGATATCAGGAAGGTGCTTGGAGGCCGCGTTGAAGCAATGTTGAAGGGAGGTGCGAGCAGCCAAACATTCACACAAACTCTGTTCACGCCCTTATCATGTGGCAAACGCTCGCAACACATAGCGTCAAACCCGCCAATTTTAAATTTCCAGTACCCAGTTTGAATTTCCTCATATTCAAAAGTTGATGAACGTTGGCAAGGGAGATCTTGGAAAACCTGGCAGAAGTTGTCGAAGAATTTAGAAGAGGGTGGCATCGGGGAAGGGTCAAGGAATGGCGAGGTTGGTTGGTCTTCTCTCTCGTTTTCAATGCCTTACACGTTTCTCAGCTCCATGAAACTCTAGAAAAGATTGTGGAACTTACAGAGGACCCAACGGATGAGGACATCGTTGGCCACCTAAGTCCGAATCTTCGCCTCAGCCTTGGCGGTGGAAATTCATACACTTGCGCCATCGATCTTTCCGTTTGTGTCGTTGGCAGTTACTCAGAGATCGAGCGCAATGCCAATTTCCAAGCTTCTATCTGCTTTCGACTTTGGTAGCCCGTAATCTCACTCTCACTCGACCCCGCATCCACGTCCGCTATTTGAAGGTCGTTTGAGGCCGCCCGCATGTCCATGGGGACCCAATGGATAGACAGGAGTCTTGAATATCACAGCAGCCTTTGGCTCCCGATCCGATTCACCCGATGCGACGGGTCCAACGTCTTGAGCTGCTTTCGACGGGGGCGGCTGCTATATCCCTGGTCATTGATCGGAATCCACATCTAGACCACGGTTTACCTGAATTTTCAAGGAATAGATTTGAAGGAGTGATGCAAGCCATGATCTCATGCAGCTGTTTCCCCAGATTTTCTTGCCAAGAATTGTTTTTTTTGGAATCCTCCATGCCTATTTGGCATTGAGACGGCCTCTTGCGGTGATTTGCTTATCCAGGAATCGTGTCCCATTCTCAGCTTGACTTTGGGCGTCTTCCCCCGGAAAATATTGTCTACCAACCCCGCGATCGGGGAAGCGATCTCAAGGAGTCTCTGCTCTCTCGAACAGATGCCTCTGAGCTATGTTTCATTGCTTGGTTCCCAGGGGGTATCTGAATTTGAAACCTTTTTATGGCTGCGAATTGCGAATTATCAGTGTCGGCCGATTGTCGTTTATGATCGGCTTCGCCTGCTACCTTTCCTCAAAACGTTCTGAGCGGCGGAGGTATGGTCCCGAGCATGGGTATAGTCAAGAGAGACCTGCAGCCTTGCTTTGATGATAGTGCGTCGTCAGCCACGTCCTGAAAGGAAGTCCTCTATTCATGCAGATGTCAGTTGACGCCCGACCGTTGTTTTCCTGCCTTGCCTTGAAACCCGACCGACGCACGGCTGTAGCATTGGTCAATGCATGGAAGCTTCCCTATCCAGTCTTGTTAACGGCAAGCTTCCTGGCTAGCCGTTCAGGGCGAGAATCGGCGGAAAGTCCTCGAGCCGTGCAAGTTTGGAACGTTATCCTGGATCCCCGCTTTTGATCAGCTTGTTCGTAGATTCTACACTCACCTGCCTCTGAACCCTGTTTGGATGGCCTGAAATGTTGGCGGTCTTGTGGCCTATGGATGTTGGATCATTCGCAGGTTAGTTGATGTTGATCCCGACGAATGTTGATTTTTTCTCTCACACAACTTTGCCGTTCAGGTGTCTGCCTTTCTTAGCCAGCCTTGAGCACCGGAAGACCAGTCATCATCTCATCCCTCCACCCACATATATCCAAACTGCATCCTTCCCCAGCTCACCACTGGCCTATGTACGCCATTTCCAGTCTCGATGAAATGAATTGCCAGGCGGAGGCAAATTTCCAAGCTAACGAGTCAGGGCTCGCCAGGGACACAGTTTTGAATGTCACAGTTCCAATTAGTGCCTCAAATTTTTGAGTTGGCCGTCTGATCATCGCCTCCGATCTGGGCGCCTGCACTCTAAAAAGAGGCGGTATAAAAAACCCTTTCATACCTTTGTTGCACTTCGGTTTCTTATCACAACCCCACCACCACTTCCTCTCCCCACTTCCTCTCCCACCCCACTACCAGTTTTTTTCTCTCGTTCCTCCACCCTCTTCTACACAAACATCCTATATCTACAACAGAAATGGCTCTCTCACAGCTCCTTTTACCTTCCCTCACCGTCGTTCTGACTTCGGAAAGTGGCTCGACTGTCCTCAGAGACTACCAACAGGCGCAAAGCCGCGAGATTCAGATCCCTCTTTTTGGCCCACGCGACGACGGCCTCATGGTAAGCTCCGACTTTTGAAGGTATAACGAACTTTATGCTGAGCCTTTTACTTGCAGGACACCATCGACGCGCGAACACCAACGGGCTATATCGTCTACAAGTGCGAATATTCAGTCAGTTTTCTCGTGATCTTGTCTACCTTCGAGTGCTTACTTCGCCGTTCATCCAGCACGAGCAAGACACTGCGACCCTTTTTGAAGAGAAGGCGGATAGGAAGCGGTCCTTTTGGGTACGTCTTGGCTATGAAGATGCGTTCGATAACATACTCATCGTACCGTTTTCCAGCACCGTTTGAAGGTGTTCTGCAAAATCAAGGGCTTGGGACGCAAATAACTTCTTGCATGAGTCAGGGGTGGACTTGGGGCTTGGTCTTGGTGTTCGCCTGAACTTGAGCATGGACGGGTGCCCCACATCTTGCTCTCTTATTCTTGTTGCTTGCTATCTCACTTTGTCATCGTTGTCCTCAAAGATCTAACCTTCACGTTCGTTTACTCACGTCTTTATAATACTTTCGGACTACAGTCATCCACCCCTTAATGATACGCCACCCCCATTTGATACACTTTTGACTAGCCAATATCTCACTCAATACTAGACCGATTTTTATGAAACAAGTTGTAACAAGTAGTACAAACTCATATCTACCACCGTACATAATTTGGATGCAATTGAGGCAGAATTGGCAAAGCTGTGGAGCATACAAAATGGACTGTTTTTCAGAAATAGCCAAATACAGTCACACCCCTCAATGATACACCCATAATCTTAATTTTTCTTTGTGAAATGTGGGTCAACATTCTAAAATTTGGTACAGTGATAGACGGGAATTTATCTGAGATTTTCATGTAGTTTTTGTAGAGAAAGGTTGTGCTCAAATCTGTTGAAGCTAATTTCTCATTTTGGGTGTATCATTAGCAGGTGGATGACTGTACTGCTTGTAATCAACTGCAACTTGTTGTGTTGAGCATTGTTGAGGTGTCTTGAGCCGCGCTGGGCGCCGCGTTGTAGCCTGCTTCTCGTTTGCTGAACACTAAGACGCAGTTTGGTATCGTCGTTTTGACGAAGGGGATATTGCAATAGACGTGAATACTCACTCACTCACTCATCAATCAACCGACCCTCAGCTGGTTAGATGGACGATACGTCTTGCTACAACCAATTTGGTCGAGATCTTGACGGTCTTCAGCGCAACTGGGAATTGGATAGTTCGGCACGTTCACTCATTGCAGCTGACGTTGAACTCGGACGTTTATACAGATGAGCTTGCGGTCATTTTCAAGTGGTCGTCGTTGCTGTATGCACACATTTTGTATGGTCTTCGAACAACGCTTGCAAATTCTTGTCCTTCATGTCACGCTGCCTGCACCCTTTTGCAATGGTTGAATTGTTGAATGTCCCGATTTCTTCGTACGTTGAAGTTGGCGTCCTTCATCTCCTGCAATGTGTTGATTTGAGTCTGAACATTGATGATCATATTTTCGTCCCAAAATAAAATGAAAATAAAAGGTCTCTTGTTGGTCGCTGAATCGAAAGGAAGAAGACTGCAGACGTTGGCCAACCAAAAATGAATGAAGAGAAAAGCAGAATGGCAAACAGGACCATCCTCTTCGCCCAGATCCCACACCCGAGGGGGGACGTCGCCGAAGCGCCGATGACCTCGAGCGCCTTGGGCGGTCTTAAAGAATTGAGTAGTCTAGGCTTCCGGCAGATGTTGGGGATGGCATGAAGGAGGAACGCAGACTGCCACTGTACGAAATCGAGTCATTAGTTACACAGATGACTCATCGTGAGAGTGCACAACCCTTATTTGCGGGAAAATTTTACAGACGACGCTGAGATAGATCCAAGGTAGGCCCTAGTTTGGTGAAGAGGGCTCAGAGAGGCTGGGAGAGGCCGTTGGCGGCTCAACTCATTATGACTCCAGTTCCGTGACATGTCGACCTTTTCTAAGCGAGTGTTGACCTTGTGCTGTTGTTGTGCTGGCTGTAATATTTGAATATTGAATATTGAATGGTTGCTGCTTCTGCCTCAACTGAATTACCCAATGGGAGAGAGCCGTCGCAAGCCTTGGTCGTTTGTCAGCCTTGGATAAAATACAAGTTTCTGGTAGATGGGGATGAAGGTAGGCAGGAAGCAAAGGGTGGAAAACATACACATACAACTTGAAAGTGCCCTCACCTGGCGGGCCAACTTGCTTTGAACTTGAATATTGTCCACAGTGTCTAATAGGTATGCGATCCGTTCCGGCATAAATGTACTCCCCTCATACTCAATTTCCATTTGATTGGTTATCACAGCCCCAATGGCAACCGTCGACCTGTCCAGGCAAAGGAAACTTGGCAAGATCGCAGAAAAATTAGAGAAACTGGAATTTGAGAGGGCAGAACTCGACTACAAGATTATCCAAACTCGAGCAGAATATGGAGCGCTGTACAACAAGACATCACCCGTCTTGAACCTTCCTATCGAAATAATCTGCCGCATGTTTGAGTTGGCCCATGACGCATCATTGATTGAGGGGATTCCGGATAACCCTCTCATAGAAATCACCATCTCACATGTTTGTAGGCAATGGCGTGCCATTGCCTTGTCCTCCCGATCCCTGTGGTCCAACTTTCGGTACAAAGCTTCTCAACTGCCAAAACGGATTCCGATTGACCGGCTCGTTGCATACTTGGAGCGGTCGGGTCCTCATCCTCTAGACCTCCGCTTTTCATTTTCCACATTCGCCTTGGGCGAGGCATCATACCCATTGTTCAATTCCATGCTTGAGAATACGATATCGCATGTTCACCGTTGGAGGCGATTCTCCCTCTTTTCCGGCGTGGATATTCCTATGCATGACTTCAGTGACAGATTGCGATGGTTGAAAGCTCCCAATCTCCAATATCTTACGATCCTTCCCAGCTCACCTGATCAAGAGGGAGGCCCTGATTCCGATCGGCTGACCCCTTCGGTACTTTTGGGTGGTGCACCAAAGCTTTTCTATGTTCGGGTGAATGGAACCTCTTTTCAGAAGTATCCCCCCCCCTTCTCTAATGTCACAGTACTCCGACTGGAGGAGATAGAGGCCTGGACGTTTGGGAGTTTTAGCTTATTCCTCGAAATCCTCGCTCTACCGTCATTGTCCAGTCTGTCGATTGTTGGTGAACACTTCAGCGAGCCTGAATCGCCTCACACTTCTGAAATCACCATGAATAATCTGAAACATCTCCGCTACGGTGAAGACTATAGTCTTATTAGACATTTCCTCCCATTCTTGGTTGCGCCACTACTCGAGACGCTGATAATCAAAAGGGTAACACTTCGGCTCATCCCTAACCCTCTTCCTAAATTTACGCGGCCATTCTCCAATTTGCATTCTCTGGAACTAATTGAGTGCTCGGAATATGACGCTGGCTTTATAGATACCCTCGTAACCCTCACGCCACACGTCACCCACCTGGCAATTGTGGATGATTTAGGACCTGAAGGCATGCTCCAATGGTTCACTAGGCCATTCCTTGAGAATGGAACCAAATCATGGCAAAAAGTCAAGGTTCTGACGCTTGATGTCCATCCTAGTATCCACCCATACATCGACTTTGTTCGAATGGTTGGGAACCCGAACTTAACGATTTTCACTGACACCGGACATTGGGCTGTCGATGACCTCGAATCACTCCATGCGATCTGCGCGCTCCACAGTCTTCCCAACGAGCCGAAAATAGTTTCGTGGCCACCAGGTGTCGATGTTCCGGCAGAAGAAGATTTCTTCACCATAGAATTTTAGAAGTTACCCACTGGCGAAAAATTACTCACTGTTCTTTCTGATGTTTTCGATACCATTCCTATCCAAATCGCAACGGACCCACTCGAAGTCGCTGAGCCGTCTGATCTGTCGCCTCCGATCTGGGCCTCCGCACTCTGAAAAGAGGCGCTATAAAAAACCCTGGCATACCTTTTGTTGCAATCAAGAAGCGATCCGTTTTGGTACGTCTTGGTTATGAAGATGCGTTCAACGTCATGCAACATACCCATCGTGCTACCTCACTTCGTGGTCGTTGTCATTGTTGTCCTCGAAAGATCTAACTTCGTTGACTCACATCTTTACCATAGTTTTGGACTACCTGCTTGCAGTCAACTCCAAGTTGTCGTGTTGAACATTCTTGAGGTGTCCTGAGGCGTCTGGAGCCACGCTGGATACCGACTTATACCCTGCTCCTCCTCCATTGCTGAACAATAAGGCGTGGTTCGGTATCGTCGATTTGACGTCAATCAGCCGACAGTCAACTTGTTAGATCGAACGATCCACTTTGCTACAACGAGTTCATTTCAGGGGTCTTCAGCGCAACTTGGAATTGGATAGTTCGACACGTTCACTCATTGCAGCTGACGTTGAATTCAGACGATTATACAGATGAGCTTACGGTCACTTTCGAGTGGTCATCATTGCTGATGCACACATTTGGAACAACGCTTGCAAATTCTCCTTCATAAGCCTTCATATCACAGGCAGCTGCCTGTGCCCTTTTACAATGGTTGAATGTCCCAGTTTCTTCATACGTTCAAGTTGGCGTTGTTCATCTCCTGCAATGTGTTGATATGAGTCTGAACAATGATGATCATATTTTCAAAACAAAAATAAAAGGTCTAAGCAGGACTTCATTAATCATTGGTCGCTGAATCGAAAGGAAGACTGTAGAGGTTGTCCAACCAAGAAAGATTGAATAGAAATGCAGAAATGCAAAGAGAGTATTATCGTCTTCGCCCAGTTCCCACACCTTAGGTTGCCGATGACCTCGAGCTTCCTGGTCGGTCTTAAAGAGTGCCTAGGCTTCCGGTAGGTGTTGGCAATGTTATCAAGGCGAATGAACGCTGCTTGTGCGATGAGACTGCCACTGATTGAAATTGAGTCATTAGCTACACGGATGAGTTATCGTGAGAGAACGTAATATCTAAACTCCCTAGTCTACAGATGACGCTGAGATCTAGGTCAAAAGTAGGCCCGACAATTAGGTTGGCGGAGAGGGCTCAGAGAGGCTGGGAGGGCCATTCGGGGCTCAATGCATCGTGACTCCATTTCCGTGAAGTGAGCTTTTCTTGAGCTTCGAACTGGTGATAATTGAATTATTATCGCTTCTGCCTTCATTGAAATATCGGGTGGGACAGAGCCGTCGCAAGCCTTGGTCGTTTGCCATTGGATGAAATACAAGTTTCTTGTAGATGGAGATGAAGGCAGGCGGTTGAAAGAGTGGAAAACATACACATACATGCAAAGTGCCCGCACCCTTAGGTTGGCGCGCCAACTTGCTTTCAACGTCACGTATCTTGCCCAGAGAGTTTGGTAGGTATGCAATCCGTTCCGACAACAAACGTATTCCCGTCATACTCAATTTCTATCTAGTTAGTTATCGTCAACTGTCGACATGTCCAGGCAAAGGAAACTTCGCGAGCTCGCAGAAAAATTAGAGAAACTTCAATTGGAGAGGGAAGAACTCGACTACAAAATTATCCAAACCCAAGCCGAATATGGAGCGCTGTACAACAAGACAGCGCCCGTCTTGAACCTTCCCATCGAGTTAATGTGCCGCATGTTCGAGGCGGCCCATGACGCGTCATTCATTGAAGGAATCCCAAGGAACCCTCTCATAGAAGTCACCATCTCGCATGTTTGTAGGGAATGGCGTGCTGTTGCCTTGTCCTTCCGATCGCTGTGGTCCAACTTTCGGTACAACGCTTCTCAACTGCCGAAACGGATTCCGATTGACCGACTCGTTGCATACTTGGAGCGGTCGGGTACTCATCCTCTAGACCTCCACTTTTCATTTTCCGAATCCGCCTTGGGCGAGGCATCACATCCATTGTTCAATTCCATGCTTGGGAAAACGATATCGCATGTTGATCGTTGGAGGCGATTCTCCCTCTTTTCCGGCGTGGACGTCCCTATGCATGGCTTCAATGACAGATTACAATGGTTGAAAGCTCCCAATCTCCAATATTTTACGATGTGTGCCAGCTCCAGTGATCCAGAGGGAGGCCCTGATTCCGAGAGGTTGACCCCTTCAGTATTTTTGCGTGGTGCGCCAAAGCTTTTCTATGTTCGGCTGGATGGAACCTCGTTTCGGAATTACCCCCCACCCTTCTCTAATGTCACAGTACTGCGACTCGAGGATGAGACAGACGCCTGGACGTTTGGGAGTTTTAGCATGTTCCTCGAACTCCTTGCTTTACCGTCACTGTCCAGTCTGTCCATTGTCGGTCAACACTTTTGGGAGCCTGAATCGCCTCAGACTTTGAAAATCACCATGAATAGTCTGAAACATCTCCGCTACGGTGAAGACTATAATTTTGTTGGATATTTCCTCCCTTTCTTGGTCGCGCCACTACTCGAGACGCTGATAATCAAAAGGGTAACACTTCGGCCCATCCCTAACCCTCTTCCTAAAGTTACGCGGTCATTCTCCAAACTGCATTCTTTGGAACTAATTGAGTGCTCGGACTATGACGCTAGCTTTATAAGCTTCCTCGTAGCCCTTACCCCACATGTCACCCACCTGACAATTGTGGATGATTCAGGACCTGAAAGCATGCTCGAATGCGTCACTAGGCTATTCCTCGAGAATGGAATCAAGTCTTGGCGGAAACTCAAGTTTCTAACAAGCTCTCGGCTCGACGAAGACCACCCTATTTCCCCCTACATCGACTTCGCTCGAATGATTGGGAACCCGAAATTGACGATTTGCACTGACACCGGAGAATGGCCTTTCGATGAAGATGACCATGAGAATTATCAAATACTCAGATCGATGTGTGTGCTCCTGGAAAGCCTTCCCGACAAGCCGACAATAGTTTCGTGGCCACCAGGTGTCGACGTCCCGGCAGAGGAAGATTTCTTCACCATAGAATACTAGAAGCTATCCACTGGCCATCTTACTCACTGTTCTCTCTTATGTTTTCGATACCATATCCAAATTGTAACGGAACCAAAACCTATTTTCAAGGGGGTGCCGGGATTTAAAATAAGGACCGGACGTCGAAATTATTTTTAGCGAGACTTGGGCTGAACCAACCACCCAACGTAATCAGGCACACGTCCATTTTAGGAAATATGATGTCATCCACGTGCCGGCTTTTTCTCTTTTCCATCACTCAATGCCCAGCAGGCCGTGAAAACCCATTTTTTGAGCTCCCCGTTGAGCAATTCACTGTTGAAATCAAACTACTGAGCTGCCTGCTACTGAATCAAAGTAAGTCACTGTAAGGGCCTGCTGTTTTTGGGCAGCAAGCTTCAAGTTTGTTGTACAGAAAGGTATTTCACAACATGTGATCTCAATTCCAAGTCCTATCTTATCTTAGACCTAGTTTTTTGCTTCTTTATATGCAGATAGACCCAATATATTCAAGCTCATGCATTCTGGCAGTTATCTGAGCACTGTCTCATCATTTTGCACTGAAATTTTGGTATGTCAAAAAAAAAATTAGCGGCCTGGCGGCCGAACCAACCAACCGGCCCCTGGTCCGGGATTTAAATCCCGGCACCCCCTTGCCTATTTTGAACCACGAGCTAAAAATAAAAGACGCCATGACCAATTGCATCAACACAGCCATTCCCCTCAATGACAAGTTTGCGGTGATGGCAGTGAGTAACACCAGACGAAGCCGTTTGCTGGCATTCACCGTCGTCGCTTCCGTTCTCGTTCTCGTTTGCTTCGTTTGGGGTCCAACGCCACCTGAACTACCGATTCTTAACCATGATACCCACAGCGGCAGAATACCAAGTAACGACATCGAAAACGCCAACACCGCGCCAAAGAAAATACCTACACCCACTTCATCATGGTGCGAAGGTGATGAGTGCTCAAGAGGCTCCTGGAAACCTCGGAGCCCTCAATTCACGTCTTTGGCTGACTTTCAAACGGCATATGCAAACCGTCAGGATGGAACGTGGTCGCGATGTCCTAGTCTGGCCCCTCCTGATGTCATTAGGACGGAGGAAGAACAACAGCGTGCGGAAGAGAAACGGATCGTTGATTTGAACAATTGGGTTTGGAACCCAAGTTCTGGCAAGATGAAGCAATGGGACCCAGAAGCGTTTCTCGTTCGGTGTTTGAGGAGCCCCGGGGGCGTCATTCTCATCGGAGGTGTGTTTTTGCTTATCCTTAATCGGGCTCTTCTGCTGACAGCAAATTCAGACTCGATAACCCAACAGCATTTTCATATCCTCGGTTATTCAATGAGGATGGCTGATATTCAATTCGACGTTGACCCACCCTATCTGGCACTGTATAATCACAAAAATGTGCACCAGCACGTTCTCAGACCAGGCGCGCCGAGCACGAAACGTATTTTGGAACGAGCTGGGGTCCCAGAGTCGCGTCTCAGACGTCCGGTCATAACCATGCTCGAAGACCACATGCTTATTGGCGAAGCGGATATTCGCACGATAACAGAACGGTTGGGTGCACCCAAAGTGTATACCTGGTATCACGACTTTCAACGCGTCGAAGATTGGGAGACATTCGTCAAGAATTCATCGACTCCCAGACGAGGAGAGGAAGAGACTGTGACCGAAGATACAGTGCTCGTCATGAACGCTGGTGCTCATGCAAGTATCCTTATAAAGCTCATTCAACGGGGACTCCTAGCTAAAACAATACGTCTCTAGTGGTCAAGGCACGAACTGAACATGCTCCCACCGCGGTCTTCTGACATTGACGAACAATCAAGGGTCACAGAATCTTATAGGCAAATGGTATTCCCGTACTTATCTCACACTCGTCAAAGCTAACATCTTTTGAATGTAGGTTCGGCTGATTACTTCCCGACTATCACCTATCTCTCGGCTGTCCGTCTATTACCGTTCGACTTCTCCAGGACATCCCAACTGTGGCGACCACACTGAGCCATATATCAACGCCGCAGACGCTGAAGCGGCCGAACAGGATGTTGTAGAGCGCCTCATTGAGCCTTTTGAAAACGAGGACGAAAGAGTAGGCCGGAAGCAGTGGGACTGGGATTTGTTCCAGGTCCATAACCACGTTTGGAGACGAACCACTGCCCGACTCCAAAGAGAGAGGGAGGCCATTCTGAAAGGGTCAGGGGTCAATCCGTATAAGCGCACTGGGGCTCAGTGGTTTTACATGGATCTTTGGGATCAGATGTTGCAAAGACCTGACGGGCATCAAACACCGAATCAAGACTGTCTTCATTGTAAGTGATTTCTCTTCCTTGGCTATGATGAAAAGTTCAAGTCGGGTTGTGTAGGGTGCCTTCCTGCTGTCATCGAAGCGTGGACACATCATATATACCACCTATTGATCATGGAATCGGAACGGAAAGAGAGGTCTCGAGGATTAACCACAAATGAGTCCTCTACCTGACAGTATTCACACTCATATCCCCCCTTCTAGATGTATAGTCACATGTACGAACATATGTATCACAACTTCCAAGGCGTCGACTATTCTAGAAGTACTCGCTCATCCCTCGCTTTCATATTCCATTTAGGACACTTGCATATGGACTTGGACTTTTTACTATGGACAATTCACTCTATTTCGTGGTAGTCTTGTTGGTGCTTCAAAAGAGATTTTCCTCGGGAGAATTTGTCTTAAAGAGAAACCGTCACTTGTCGAACGTATATATACACAACACTTTCATGATCCACAAACGCAAATATATCTAATCTTTCGCCTCGGTATTGACACGTAGACTCTCTCTTGACTCCGACTCGTAAAAAGTGCCCCGCCGATCTCTGAATACATTTGCTTTTCGTCCACTCAGCGGCGTCAACAAAAGCATTGTGGATGTTACCCTGCCAGCCGACTTTTAACACCGCATTCTGACAAAAGATAACCTGGAGACAGGAATTCATTTCTCCAATTGTTCCGAATCCCCCTCATCCCCCGCCAGGAATATCGATATCCCGGTGAAACGACCGAGGCGAGAAAGAAGAGTTGGAATGGTACGTAGGTCGGAAGGCGCCACGATGTCGTCGCAGAAATAACATACTAGCTGGCTGGTCACACAGTGCATCTTTGGGTGGAGGATCAGTGCACGGTCGCCACCTCGTTATTCGAGATAAATATACACATCTGGTCCAGGAGTCAGAGTATCCTTCTGAGCAGCTTCGAACCAAGGTGCAACATCCATCAACTCCTTTTTCTTCAACTGGTCGTAGTCGTTTCCGTGGCAATTGTACGATGAAGACTGGCACAAGAAAACGAGCAAAGTAAAAACTACCATGTTTGCGGTTGAGGTGAACGATTTGGAAAAAATAGTCATACTATGTATAGTTCATTATAGATACCCTGATTCAGTGTCAGTGACCCAATCATGGATTAAATAGTAAAAGGCGTTGAAAAGATATTTGTTCTGCCATGTTCGACGACTCGAGCGCGATGTTGAGAGCCATGCCTAACTTTGAAGCTCTTTTCTTTAGGCCAAGAAAGTTTACCGCCTAGGGTAGGAGACCCCTAGTTTGCTCGGCGTCCTACTAAATGGTTATTTTCTTGAACGTAGTCGTAAAAAAAGCTGAAATTCAACCATGGTACATATGACAGTCATTCTATTTTTAACACCCAAGGGACTTCCCGATGGTCAGCCATTCCAAAAAGGTATAAAAACCTCGCCAGGATGCGTTCTATGTCTTTCACAACTTGACCTCGGTCTACCACCACCTTCACTCAAACCCGCCTTTGCAGCCACACTCCGCTCCCTCCACTAGGCATCCTCTCCATCCTCTCCTCCATCTTCGACGGTTCGACACACAACATCTTCACGCCGGCTTTGCAAGATATGGGCCACGGCGAGCTGCTCAAGGTAATGGAACGAAGTTACTAACTCGCCTAACAGGATCCTGGTTAACATCGCTGGCCATGAATTATTGAGGTAACTATGATGTTTCTTTTTCTGAGTACGTTAGGCGTGGTGAGGAGGTGGAGGTGCGCACGGGGTGGGTGCGGTGCTGGGGCGACACAGCGGCTCTGTCGTGACCGGCGAGGGGGGCGGTTGATCTCGCGGAGTAGTGGAGGCGTCCGTTTGGCGAGAGGCGGCTTACCACGGGGGGCTGGGACGGTACCGACACCGTGAACCAGGGCAGTAGCCGTTGAGCGTGGGCATCCATGTCACCGTGAGGAGGCTGGACAGTCGCACGTCTTCGGAGAGGACGGGGTGCTGGGGCGACATAGCGGCTCTGTCGTGACCGGCGAGGCGGGCGGTTGATCTCGCGGAGTAGTGGAGGCGTCCGTTTGGCGAGAGGCGGCTTACTACGGGGGGCTGGGACGGTGCCGACACCGTGAACCAGGGCGGTAGCCGTTGAGCGTTGGCATCCATGTCACCGTGAGGAGGCTGGACAGCCACACGCCTTCGGGAAATTTCTTTCTTTTTTTTTCTTTCTTTCTTTTTCTTTTCTCTTATCACGGGGGAGCTGGGGCGGTTTCGGCCGTGCACCAGGGCAGTAGCCGTTGAGCGTATGGCGCCCATGTCGCCGTGAGGAGGCTGGGTAGTCATACGTCTTCGGAATCGTTCACCACGTGTGCAACGCCCAATTTTTCCCTTGCTGGTTTTCTTGCGATTCTAATTGTAGGACTCGCAGGAAGTCAGCAAGCGATGAGGGGTTTGCATCATCTGGAGGGATTGTTAGCCACTGTATCTCGGAGGTTGAGTAGCATCAAAACGAACCACTATAATTTATTCCAAGAGGTTGGACAGGCGTTCGTGAGCGACGTGTTTGCATAGACTTCGCGGTCAAACGCTGCGTTGACATGATTCGCAACCCATATACTGTTTCTATCTGAATTGATCAATATCCCTTCAATTCTAAGTGTCATGGGAGTTACTTACCATATTATTGCCTCGATGGGCCCAGGTTCAAGGGCAATATCCATTCAAACTGAACCTTCTCAACATTGCAAAAAGCACATCAGCTGTCTCGCCAATGAGCATATGCGAAGAACAAGAACAGACAGACCCACCTGGAGAGCAAAACCCACGGCATTTAAATAACACTGAATAAGCTGGTTAGGACGATCCCACTCCGAAACTTTGCTTCGTTGCGGCGACGACAAAGCTTCGGAAACCGAAACCATCAGTACCGTAATTTGGAATGAAGTTGGATTGTTATTCCGCGTCGAATGGTTGAGAGGTTGAGAATGGTCAGAAGCACCGAGTTTCATCGTTGATGTGAACCGTCCCGTATGGAATGCGTATGGTGCCGAATGCTGGTTAAAGTTCTAGACATATATGCTGTGAATTTCGTGCAACTTGAAGGATCTCTGATTGATCAAGTCTCCGCCGGCATCATATGATAGTACGATGAGGAACTTGTAGGCAACATTGCAGATTGAAAATTTCGTCATGGCAGATTGATGAAGGCGACCCAAAAGGTCGACTGGTGTCTTTCTCTTCCTGGAATTAATGGAAGAGCAGCAATCGCATGTTTCTAATGCTTTGAGAATCAAGGTAAGGATGAGAAGTTTGTAGCAGAGATCCATACTAGTACTTAGCGGACCTACTATGTAGTGTATATTTCTTTCAACCTCCTCAACGACAGAACACTCATGAAAGGTACTGGCAGAGTGCTCGTTTGGGATCCGGTCTCCTCCTGGCTCAAATTTTACCACTGCTGGTACGTACCCTGGAAAATGTGGGATGGAGGGCCAAATTTTTGTCATGGCGCCCTTCTGAATCCTTGTATAAGTGCGTCAAAGCAGCACCACCATATACTCGATACCTGGCACTATACAGATGGAGATATCGTCATAGGCTCCGATTGCAAATTATACGACCTTCATCCAGCCTGTTTCCTTTAAGGAGTCCACGACCACCAGCGGTTACAGAGCACCGTGTAGGATACTCATAAACACGGCTTGGTGGAAGGGACGGGCTGTCGGGTGTTGCTTAGTTTCGTCATAGCCATATAAGTGGTGGAATGATGGATTTGGAAAGGACGAGGCATGGTGGCATAGAAAAAAGCTGGAGCGTGTAGATTGTCGTTCAGGAGCCTTAACGCAGAGTCTTCGGAAAGGGGAGCGCGGCGCTGGCGGTTTTACGGAGGGTCTGACATGCAATGAACGGAAACGATAGCTTCGGGACGACTGACGTCTGGGATTAGAGCCTGAAGCTAAACGCTTATCAGAAGAATATGAACTTCAACTTGGAAATGGCGCACCTTTCTACAACGCCATTGGCGTCGACCATCTTCCTCAGCACCAACAGTCAAATGGACGACATCAAGATCAAGAAATGTTCAGTGAAAAGTGGGGATCAGGCTCCAGAACCACGATGCCCCGATAATCAACATGCGTAAATTTTCTTCCTCAACTCACTTCCAACAGATCTTTATTTGCTTCCGACATAAGTAGAACAGTAACGGAAACTCATTCCAATACTTACCCCTGAGGTTTTCGAGAGGATTCGACTCTTAACACAGCGATGACTCGCTCACGCATGGGAGGACCACCATGCACCATCGTGATCAAGCTTGGTGGGTGCCAATGAAATACAGCTGGTTTATCTTCAATTGTCAAGTTAGGAACCTCTTCCATCGTTCATGAAACGACACATCAGCCACTGTTGTCGACCTTGTCTTCCATCGTGGAAACTGTTGTGCAACTCAAGAGACAGGGGCACAAAGTCGTCCTCGTGAGCTCTGGCGCCATTGGGGTCGGATTAAAGCGCATGGACATGCTCAATCGACCAAAGAGTCTTTCTGGGAAGCAGGTTTGTTTGACCTCGACCGGCAATGAACTTTTGATTGAGCGGATTGCAGGCATTGGCAGCGATTGGGCAAGGAAGATTAATCGCATTATGGGATAACCTCTTCGGGCAATTGGAGCAGCCGATAGCACAAGTTCTCTTGACGAGAGGCGACATCTCGGATGTATGTTCTGTTTTCTGCTCGCATTACGGCTACATCCTAACCATCTCAAGTAGCGAACGCGGTATCTCAACGCCGTCAACACCTTCAAAGAATTACTCTCGATGGGTGTCGTCCCAATCGTTAACGAGAACGACACGGTCTCCGTCAGCGTGAGTGGCGAGAGTTAGCTTCCTTTGTCAGAAAGGTCATACGTTTCCACAGGAAATCAAATTTGGAGATAATGATACCCTTTCTGCCATAACCTCTTCAATGATTCATGCGGACTACCTCTTTCTTCTGACGGACGTGGACGGGCTCTATACATCGAATCCACGAAAAGATCCTTCTGCGAAGCAGATCGAGGTAGTGAATTCGATATCTGCCATACGTTTGGAAGGTGGGATCTCTACGTCATCCAAGATGACCATACTCATGCTCTTAATAGTTAGTACCACGACGCTCGGCTCCAGCCTTGGGACTGGAGGGATGGAGACAAAACTCATTGCAGCTGAAATCGCCACGGCAGCTGGTGTAACGACCATTATTACCTCAAGCAAAAGACCAGAAAATATCTTCAGCATCATCGAATACCACGCACGATATTCTCCCATGACACGGCCACTCTCTGCTTCAACGGCTTCTCTCCCTTCGCCAGGTCATGATACCTCTGGTCCCCAACACCAACAATATAGCTCCAGCACACCATCTAGCGGCACCTCTTCCCCTGCTCCCCTTCCACGTCCTCCACACACTTTATTTACGGCGTCACCAACGCCCATGCGAGATCTAAAATCATGGACTAGCCACACGCTGTTCCCATCCGGTAGCGTGATCATCGACGCAGGTGCACATTACGTCCTGTCAAAACGTGAATCGGGTGGCAGGTTGCTCGCGGCAGGCGTGGTGGGTGTCGTAGGCGCATTTGCTTCTGGTCAGGCTGTGAGAATTGTCATTCGTCGCCATGGAGGGCAGCAGGAAGATGAGAGGAAAGCATACGCACGGGCGCTTGAGATCACCCGCCCGAATACGCCCACTCAATGGAGCAGTGAGGTTTCGGAAGATGACTTGACACCTGCCCAACGCGAGGAAGAGGTCGCACATGTAGAGGAAGACATACTAGAGGTTGGGAGGGGTTTAGCAAACTACAACTCGGCGCAGATTGTCAGAGTGAAAGGATTGAATAGGTGCATATTTGACATTCTACTGACATCAAAACTAATATTGACCGACTATCTGATTACATCTACAGCTCACATCTTTCTCAGGTGCTTGGTTATGCAGATTCAGAGTATGTCGTAGAGAACATCACCATCCGCGTCCCGCCTTCGGTTTCTTGATCACCTTCTATTGTGTACTCCGTATAAGCGGGATAAATTCTAGATGCACATTGTTTTATGCAAAGTCCATCTGATTGACCTGTCCATAGCTGCTAACAGCCTGAATTCGTAAGTGGAATCGTGTCTAAACATTGGCTGTGATCCATTGACCTTTCAACAGATTAGTGGAAAACGTGGCCTCGGAGTCATTGATTACTCATGTAAGGGTCAACGCTTGCTGCCGTGTACTTAAAGACCGGCGGGCTCGAACGGCTTGCAATCTTACCTTGTGCAAAAGATCAGTAACTAGATCGATCATCCCCTGGACTAGAATGAACAGTGATCAAGTGAGTTTCTTGTCCGTCCAAGACGCGTTCATCTGATAAATGGCCAACAGACGACAGGTATCCTTGGAACCAAAGACAACGTCCAGTCGTCTCTCCATAAACTGGCAAGCAAGAGGGTTATACTAGAGACCCAGCGAGATAAGCTCTTACTTGAGGCGGATGCCCTTGCGGAAAAAATCGCCGGGGTGCGGGTCGAATACGGAACACTCTACAATGCCACAATTCCCCCCATTTCCTCCCTTCCTAACGAAACCCTTTGCATCATATTTTTAGAAGCAGTCGACAATCTCCAGTCGTCTGTAGACGACGAATACTACCCCGGCAAACAGCGAGATCGAATAGTTCTTGCAATATCGCACGTCTGCAAGAATTGGAGGGATACTGCCATTCGTCTCCCAAACCTCTGGACCACCTTCACATTTGATGACAAAGATGATTGGCGCACGGCCAGGGATAGATTCGACACATACCTTCATAGGGCTGGCCCGCTCCATCTACTTGAGTTCAACTTTGATTTCTCCTACCCTGGCGTGGTCAAGGTCGATTCCGTCACTGAGGCGGGACGGGCGGCATTGCTTAACGCCACAATTCCCTATGTTGAACGCTGGCGAAAAATCAGCGTTGTGGTATTGTCGGAGAGCATCTTTGAAAAATGGATTAACCAATTGACATCATTGGCCGCTCCCAACCTAGAGTGCTTTTGTCTCTCTCCATATGACTTCTTTCAAGATGATCTGCTGGATGACATCCAACCTGCCATATTCAAAAGAGGAGCTCCCAAACTCACTTCCGTTTATGTGGATGACATCAACCCTCTCGTATGCCTTCCGCCTCTCAACTCCATCACCACTTTACATTTCAATTGTCCCCATGTCTTTCGAGGGTGGTTCACTTGGAACGCTTTCCTCAAGATTGCGGCCATTCCCTCTCTAACACATCTTTCGATCCTCGGGTACACGATCGGCTCAAATTGGGATCCCCATGTGACTTACCCCATTGCTATGTCCAATTTAGAAGAGCTTGAGCTTGGCCGTGACCAAGAATTTATAGATTCTCTCCTGACAAAACTCGTCGCGCCTTCCCTGAACACCCTCACCCTCCATCACGCGAACTTCACTTTATTTCCTCGAGATCCAGAACCCTTTCCAACCTTGAGGAACCTATCGTTGAACAATTTCCCCCTCGAATCTGACCTAGAGTCTTTCCAATGCTTTGTTCACAAAACCTCGCTTGTAGAACAACTATCGATCAGTTACAAGGAAGGATCCATCGCCCCACCATTTGAACTCCCGTCAACGGCGGTAAACGAGCATTTATGGCCAAAACTACATCATGTAGCCTTCCAGCTTCGGGAATGGCGGCACTTTGAACCCTACCGTGACTTAATTCGGTCTAGTAACGCGGCCGGATTGCCCATAGATGCGATATCATTGCCTTCTTCTACGTTGGAAGCATGGGAAGCAGAGGACCACAGCGAAATGTTAGACATTGGGTGCAAGATCATCGCTACTTTTTGAATGGAAATCATCGTTTGCAGTTGTCGAAGGGAGGAAACTTTGTTCCCAGCTTTTTCATAACACCTAAATTTTGAACTGTATGTACTAATGTAGAGGTTTACGCGTTCCTTTACATTGTTCCAATTTTATGTAGAACCAGTGTCTCTTTCTGGCAATCTGGCTAAGATCGATTCAATTTCCGTCACAGCAGTCGTTGAGGTGGATCTCCGAATGTTCGGTGGGTAGTGTCAAAAAGATATTGTGAATGTTTCCTGCCAGATAGGGGAATGAACCCTCGTGGTTCTCTCGTTTCTTCAAGTAACAGAGTGTACAATGCAATGAAAGCATCAACTATCTAGAAAGTTTAATGTCAACAAAGGTATCATCATCAAAGATCGAGCAAAGGAGTACTGACGGTGGCAAAAACTCTCGATTTGGTGAGACACGCTCCGATAGGACCTATAATATTTGCACGAACTGGTCGCTACATTGGTGTATGTATTGGATTGCGGTATCCAGTATCCACCTATATTGTTATATTATATCCACATCCGAGCCATGAAATTATGCTCCGATTGGGTGTCTGGTTAGCCCAGCGTCGACCTACCAGATCTCTATTTTTATTTTTATCCTCCGATCACCGGCTCTCCACAGTCTAAAGTACCTCCACCCCCGTCGTCTCCGCCCATTCTCCAAATAGGAGACTTATACTTTCGCCATTGTGCGTCCGACGAATGCTCTCCGCAATGATGGGGCTGACGTCAATTGTGACGAGTTTTTTGCAAAGGGCCTGATGTTGAGTTTGTGGGATCGTATTGGTGACGACCAGCTGAACGATGGGGAGCTCATCAATCAGGCTCACGTTTGTCTCTGAGAGGAGACCTGAAATAGCTGTCTCAATGACTGAGTCGATACGAAAAAGACGAGAATAATCACCATGAGAAATTAGGGCGTATATTGCTTTGGCACCTTTCTCCTGGAGTGTGCGCGCCGCCAAAGTTAGGGTAGTGCCCGAATCTATCATGTCGTCCACTAAGAGCGCAACCTGGTGAGTCGTTAGTGTCAAGGACGATGGATCAGGATGCAATACAATTACCTTGTCCTTAACATCTCCGACAAGAAGTTCCATCCTGTCGGGAGCAGTGAGGGACTTCCCATCTTTTTTTCGGTGGATCAAAGCAAACTCGACTCCGAGTTTGTCTGCAATAGCTGTTACGCTAAGGTAGACTAAGTTTTCGCGTCATACTGAAGGAGAGATGTGACTCACCGCTTGGCCCCACCAGCATCTGGACTGACAATGATGCTATTTTCCCAACCGGGAATTTGTCGCTTGATGTAACCAATGATTAGCGGTTCAGACCAGAGGTTATCCACAGGGATATCAAAGAAGCCCTGTATTTGGCTGGCGTGGAGGTCCATGGTAATAACATGATCACATCCAGCCACCACGAGCATATTTGCAACGAGCTTCGCCGTGATAGGCGCGCGGGATTTATCCTTTTTGTCCATGCGGGCGTACGGGAAGCACGGGATGACGGCAGTGATCCTACGAGCGGAGGCGGTTTTGCAGGCGGAAATGAGAATGAGGAGCTCCATTAAGTTGTCGTTTACGTCGCTACACCCGGATTGGATGATGAAGACGTCTTCATCCCGGACAGACTCGGAAATTTTGACGTTGGTCTCGCCATTGGAGAACTTTTTAACAGTGCAAGGTACGAGGGGCACATTAAGGCTGCAGTGGTGTGAATCACTGGCCGAGCGCGCGACTCGCGAAGATGCAGCTCACCGCTCGGTCACGGACTGGGCGAGCTCAGGGTGGCTATTCCCTACGAAGACGGTGAGCTCCTGGTCATGTTATTGGGCTTGCGCTCACCCGTCAAGATCCTGATAGAATTGTTGTGGTACATGATGCGAAGAAAGAGAATAAAGAAAGAAGATATATAAACTATTGCATGAAAGGATGGAGTGGTGGTGGTAAGGAAGAACGTGTGGTGCCAGGAGATGACGGACAAGACCTGGAACAAAATATTTATCACACCGAAATCATCGCTGTTGACGAACAAATCTCGGGTACAGCCACCGGTGATACCCTGACTATGGTGCTCTTCTCCCAGCTTCTCCCCTCCTTCGAACATGATTGGCGCCTTTTGGCGCCCGATAACTGCAGCGATGAAGATTCAATACATACGTACCTGACCATGACCGATTGGCTGATCAACACGAACGTTGGTTCATTTTAACGATCTCGAGGTATCTCGAGACATTGACAGATTCTACAGACAACCGTTTCTCGAGCTCCTCGCAGTCTATCTTGTTATCGAGACTGTACGAATCGCAATCGTGCAAGGTCCGAGGCTCGAGAAGGTCCGATGCTGCCGACGGATGTGAGTCTCCGAGTAATGGACCTGTTTATCCTCTGGATTTCAAGAAGCTGCAAACTACATCATAATTGTCTATGTTGCAATGCAAGTCTTATTTCTTATTGGACGTATACCCAGTAATAAACTGTGTGTGACGATGAACCTTGAAAAGAGTAGCATAGAGTAGCATGTCGGAGATGCTTATCACAGAAGATAAGCGCTGCCGGGTATAGCCGAATGCGTGTGGCAACACCAAAGCGTCTTCATCCTGAATCCCAACCAAGTCCCGACCTGCTACTCTTTAGTCTGACCGTTGGCGTCATGGAAGGGTGCGTTCTTGCCTCAGCTGTTTTCAGCCCGTCACTTCGGTCAAAGACTGCAAAACCATGCTCCAGAGGATCTGATCTTTGTGAGCTAAGACTCGTCCTGTCCATATGGCAACAGGGACCAGCCAGCTTCAATATCACGGCTAAGACCGATGTTTGTACACTTGCCGATCAATATGCCGAAATAAATTAACTATTCTATAATATAATATTGATATTGTCCATCAAATATTTTGTCCCATAACAATTTCCTATTGATTTCCAAAGTGGATGCACCTCCACTGGCAGGTCTAAGTAACTGACCTGCGCCAACTCAGATTAGTGTTTCTTCATGAAGCCGTGAAACTACCGATCCACCAGTGCCTCATTGCTGACATCTTACTTACTACGCAAAACCTATGCAGTCTAGTACGGACCTATCTACTTATGTATAGCATGTTGTCACGGTATCATGTATAACTTCTGCACTACATACAAAACATACAATTATGGCCTGTAGAACGTCGAGCGGAAAGGTGACAATGCGATCTCGTTGGCCGGTGGTCACACCTGTCCAGCACAACGATTAGGATGCAGGAAAAGGGAAGGAAGGGTGTTAGGAGACATGCAGCGTTCGAAAGGACATTGGCAACCCAAGGAAAATCGTCAGTGGGTCATCGCGTTAGAGGAGTTGAACGTTTATACGGAAATATTGTCGAGATGGGGACGTTGAAATATTAACGTTAAGTCAACTCCAAGATGATTAGAAAGTTGGCAGATGAGGAAAGAATAACTACATGTTGAGCTGCGCAAATCGTGTTCCACCATAGTGGCTCGACTACTGTGCATAGAAGTCATGAGGCAGACGGTCGTGTTTGATGGTTTTGAATGCACGACGGGCCGACAGCCGGGTACCGCTACGGTAGGGTAGTATTGCTGTATACGTTGCGCTGGATAGTTCAGTGCGTTACCTCTCTATCCCGCACAGCTGCCCGTTGATATACAGGCAGCGGGCGAGCCGACGTGGGAACGCTTCGGATCGACGAGACTTGGGTTGATGGTGGAACAGTGAACTTGGGTTGGCAGTGGAATGGTGGTGGTGGAACGGTGAACTTGGGTTGGCGGCGGAATGGTGAACTGTCGGACACGAACCAGGGTGGTGTGTATGGATGAGTACGGAGGCGCTGAAAGCAGCCAGTTGACCAACTTTGGGAAAGCTGGTGGACGAACCAATAAAAGAGAGATTAGAAACAATTGAATAACATTGGGTGTCAGACTTACGGCCAATGGTTGGACCAAAACAGGGTGACTAAGGAGGGTGCTGAGACCACTGTCCATGTAAGAGAGTGGAGTGTCGTTCACCTCAGTTATTAGCCAACAAAAATGAACAAGTCGAAGCCACATACCGCACGTCTTGCGTATGGCTCTAATTTTCATCCCTCCTGCTGCTGGGCCTAATCATCCCTCGCGCTTAAGCTCCTCCTTTCCAAATCCCTGGAATGCAAGCGAGGTCGGTATGCAGAGCCCGGAACGGCTGATAAGCTTGTTCGGGAATGAATATTGAATCCTCACTTCTTCGTCCAGAAGGAGGATGCGAGGGAGCCAGGAATCGTCTTGTCTCGTAGTTGAGTGTCCTCGTCATCATGAATGGTGTCGGGTGAATCGGGCAATCACTCATCGTCGGTAAGTTTTCACGAAGAGCTTCTCGGAAATTTCTGTTGGTGCATTAAGCGAGAACGCAGCTGGACCTGCAGCAACCTGAAGAGTGTTCTAGTAGCAGAGGTATATGACGTAATGCGAACCTTTCTGCTGTCGGAGTGACAGAACGGGCAGTGAGAGATGAGAGGGAAGGAGGTCTTGGTAGGAGACGGTAGCTTTAGAAATCGAAGAGTTTCTCGAATCAACGAAGATACGAGATGGACACTGTATGGTGAATTGGCGCTTTGGAGCGCGATAATTGACATTGCGAAATATTTGATGGGCAATATCAATATTATATTATAGAATAGTTAATTTATTTCGGCATATTGATCGGCAAGTGTACAAACATCGGTCTTAGCCGTGATATTGAAGCTGGCTGGTCCCTGTTGCCATATGTCCGAGTCCAGAAAAGAAAGTGGTCACGAGTCTTGAGAGGATCCTTGAACTAGTGCTCCCACCCTGTCTCCTGAGCTCTAGCCTCTCGCTGGCTGTTGTTATACACAAGCGTTTTCCAGGCTTTATGGCAACAGGGAGTGACCAGCTTCATTTTCACGGCAAACACCGTTGTTTGTCCACCTGCCGAGATGCGTGACGGACATAACTATTACAAAATACTATTTTCCCACAATAACTATCTTCGTAAAATGTTGAGCACATTCTGAAAACAACAGTTCTGAGAGTGCGGAGATGCTAAGTACACAATCTTGTGTCTATTTGCTTTATATTATGATACTTATGCTCTACCAATGCTGTCCAGTCACATTATACTGTTCAAAAAATTAGTCAAAAAGAAATTCAAAATTCTTTTTCAGCCACTGTGCAAAGTTGAAGAATGGTGAAGAAAACTTAAGCAGTTAAGACTGAAGAAAGTAATTTGATTCTCTTCACCACAAATTTGCAGCACTCCTCATGCTGAAAAAAACAGCAAAAAAAACTAAAATGCCTTTAGTATCATTGAAATTCTGGGGGTAAGTTATTGTATGTCCTGTAATAATTACAAGCACTCAGAAGGGAATAAATATTCTGGTACATTTGCAAATCACTGCTTTTCCCAGGTGTGATCAAGGGGCTGCGAGCGGAAGATCCCGAGAAAACGACTCCCTTCGTCTTGTCCCATCAAAGTCCCAAAGGAGTTGAATCCAGGGTCGGATATGGGAGACTAAATCAGCGTGAAGATAACGCCGTACACAATGCGATAGACTTGTAGTATTCACGGTAACACTAAATATACAGCGTAACTAATAGAAACTGTCCAATTATTTGTAGAAACACTATTTTATTATAAGCCTTGATGCCGTTTTGTGGGGGATTCATCTCGAGAAGCTGATTGGATCGATATCGATCTTTTTCGGGATTCTCTTGTGGATGACTCCACCATCGCAACCTCTTCTTCCACGTAGATGTCCGCAGCGCAGGCACATTGTGGGATGGATAATCAAATGAAAATGAGGTTTGTGTCGGTGTAGTGGAAGGGGAAGCTGAATTGGTAAGTGGCGAGTTACTTCTACTGAATCTCGGTTCTTGGAAAGAGTTGATGAATGTCGTTCCAGGTTGTGATTGAATGGGAGTAGCAATGTCGAGACGAGCAGCATTGTTTTGATCTTGAACATCCCTGCAAATCATACTCCCCCGGTGTCTTTGATAGTGAATTGTAGATTTATGTTTTGTAAGCGGGAGGTATCTGTTGCAAAGATCGCATTGTACAAGTAATGTGCTGGTTCCAATTTCTTGGAAGATAGCGTAGTTGACGGAAGCACCTGACGGCATCTGGAATTGCACCGTCTCAGAGGGAGTTTTGGGTAAAGCGGTATAAATCTTTGTTTCTCGGCGGCTCATGGTGTCGATATATTTGATAAACCTTTTGTTCTGGGGTGTCTGCAGCAGGGAATGCTGTCTTGCGTGGTATTTATACGGATTCTTCTCAATGCTGCGCCCGTTATTGATTCTACATGTTTTGACTACGGCGCAGCTACTACGAAGCGCAGCAAGTTACTAGTCCTACTTGTTTTGACTCACAGTGGTATGCTACAGTGGGTAGGAACGCGAGGAGCAATGAGCAATCAACCAGGTTTTGCGGCGAGTGATATTGAAGTGAAGCTGGCTTGATTTAGTCTTACCTGCCTGATATATTGGACCCTGGATTCAACTCCTTTGGGACTTTGATGGGACAAGACGAAGGGAGTCGTTTTCTCGGGATCTTCCGCTCGCAGCCCCTTGGGTGTGATACTTTGAATGAGGCATTTTTTACTTTCTCTGACTAAAAAACATGACTGTAGTGGAGAATCAGCATCAGCAAGAAAGGACATTCAGAAGCTCATCAATTAATTTGTGGAATACAAGAAAATATGTAGAGTGAACATCCTAGTGGGAGTTTAAAACATAAGTATACCCATAGTCCTTAAACCCATAGTCCTTAAACTTGCAGTAAGGATATTCAAAAGATTTTCTCAGCTACCTTACCACCATTCTGAAAATTTTCAAAGTCTGCAAAGGAACCATGAGATAAAATGAATTCCAATACATTTTTTACTAATCCTTTGACATTGAACCTCTCATAGTTGGATAAATTGCAACAGGCTGAAAGCTGGGTAACATCAGTAGAAAACAATTCAGAAGGTTAAGTACCATAATACAGAGCTGACAAACAAATTTCCAAACTAAATAGGCAGGAAGTTGTGTACCCATCATCACTGATGCACTCTCAGAACTGTTGTTTTTCAGTGGATGCTTGACATATACAAGCCATGAGTAGGTAATTATCGTGGGAAAACAGTATTTTGTAATAATTATACGCGGCAGCAACTCGGCAAGTGGACAAATAACGGTGTTTGCCGAGAAAACGAAGCTGGTCACTCCCTGTTGCCATAAGGCTTGGCCCCTTCTTGCTCTTGGCATCGCTTCAATCCCGCTTCACCCCCACACTGCTCTCGTGATTTCCCCACTTAGCTCCCCTCAAATGATCCAATTTGAATATGACGTCGTGTCGGACCTTACTTTTTTCCCATCACCGGCATTAGGGGGCCTTGTTACTCGTGTGGGTAGGACCAATGTACAAACAGTCATTGAGTGTTCTATGGACGCCGAAAAGATGCGAATCGAAGCGAATTGAAATTGAGCACACTCAGATGACTCGGTTCTAAGGCAAGGATCGTCAGGACTGATGTCAGTGGTAAGTTGAAGTTGGGCTCAATGATTTCTCATACTTATATATCAATTGCCAAGTTTTCAGGTTTTTCTTCCCCATTCGTCCAGCTAGCTTTACGCTCTTTCGCTTCCCTGTTTTGCTGGAAGGACTCTGATAGAAGATCTAGGCCACCTGTCAATGCCGAGTCCAAGTCCTATTTGATGATAATGCAGGACCCAGTGGTATATAGAGCGCAGGTACGGGATATTTGCTCACCGCCCCTCCCTCCTTCCCCGCCCTCCTCATAATGCTTTTTTCCTCAGCATTGACGCTTTGTTTTGCAGTCATTGGGGCGGTTGCAACTCCTCTCGAGCGTCGTGCAAAAGCCCAGGTCATCACCAAGTGTACAGTTCCTAACACTGTCGCTCTTACCTTTGTTAGTGACCTTACATTTTAAACCCCTTCCCATCTGAATTTCTGACTAGGACGATGGCCCTTGGGTCTACCTGTACGAACAATACAGTACTTGATCAAATTGCATCACTGACTTGATTCAGATACGACGTGAGCAACGCGTTGACAGGAGCCGGGGCGAAAGGCACCTTCTTCTTCAGTACGTCCTTTTCTTTGCAGCGTAGTCGCGGTCTCGCTCAAAATTCTGACACAGATGGAAATAACTGTACGCACACCCCATTACACGATCTCTTGAATAGGTCAACCGAAGAGTTACCTAGGGGGCTGTATTTACGACCCAGAGGAAGTCAAGCGTGTCAAATTCGCGTACAACGCTGGTCATCAAGTCGCATCGCACACTTGGGCCCACAAAGACCTTACGACTCTGACTTGGGATCAGAGTGAGTTACGATTTGAATTCCCTATTTTAGCTCTTCATTCATCATCTATCAGTTCACGACGAGATGTGGCGCGTTGAACGTAAATATCTCCATTCCTCTTTCTTCACTAATCTCATTCTCAAAATCCGGCAGAGGCACTGATGAGAATCACTGGAGCTTACCCGGCCTTTATGCGACCCCGTACGCCTTTCCACTTTTAGCCTTGCTCTTATTTTTTACCCCGCAACATCCAGCTTATGGAAATTACAATGACATGGTCTTGGAGGCATCTGGTATTCGTGGCCAATCTGTAGTCATCTGGGACTTTGAGTACGTTTCTCCTCCCCGTTGTGAATGCTAGACTAACGACTGCTTCAATAGCTCTGGCGATTCAGGAGGTGCAAGCGTGGCTACATCGAAGAACTTGTACGACCAAATCATCGCACGTCACCCAAGTACCATACTCCCGCTGAACCACGAAACCATTGGTACACACATTCTCTAATAATTGAACTTATAGCTGACGTTCTACGACTTCAACAACAGAAACTACTGTGTACGTTGCTTCGTGATCACCGTCTTTATTTCAGCTTTATTTGACTTTTCTTTCTATTCAGGCATCAAGTATTGCCCTACGCTATTAAGAAGCTTCAGGCTGCGGGGTACAGGCTCGTCACACTTGCCGAGTGCTTAGGCAAAGCTCCTTATCAAAGCGTGGCCGCGCCCTCGACCCCTGATGTAAGCACATGCACTTTTTTTCCAAAATTTGCGTCCTCATAACATTCCGCGGTTTCCACAGGCAAACTGGCACTGTTAAAACTCTTGTGACTTCAAATGGACCTTTTCCTGATCTCTTGACATTTGGACGGAACCTAATTTTTCAAATTCACAACCTACTTGGACTTGAACTTTTGATCGGACTTCACGCAAAATCAACGACTTGTTACGATCTTCCGCACACATAATAGTAATTTTGAGGACTATTTCACAATTCAAACTCCCCATAGGATACCTATTACCTACCCGCACGAGAAACCCTCATTTTGGAATCTTGGATACCTCTTTCATACTTTGACGTGGTTACCCCAGTACATACTTGTGACTTAAACCAATATGCCTCCAATCTATTATCTATACCGTTTACTTACTGAGAAGATTGAATCTAAGTTTTGGGCTTCACAGTACAAAGCTGCTCTCGGTCACATAGAATCATCTTACAAAGCATTGAGCAGGAGACGAAGTGAAAACTGACTTCAATTATGTATTTGCACATATTGAATACAAAGATCTGCTGGTGATGCTGCGGAAACAAGAATTGACCGAGGATACTGCCTAGCACTGAAACTTATACAAGTTTATTCCCGAGGAGGGGCTCGAGCTGCTTCCTTCTCGGTGCTAAGAATATGCTCGACGTTCGCTCCAATTTTGAGCCGTTGCTCGAGAGTGAGTTGGGGCGCGGCTGAGTAACCAAGTTCTGGGTGCCCAAAGCCGGTGAGTTCGTCTCTTGGATCAGTGAGAGATTTACATACTGAGGATGGGATACTGCAGAGGAATCTCATCACTCCGCAGGGGAAGTGTAGAGAGATCAAGAGGAAAAGATGGGCCCATCCACGCGTTTCTAGTCTCGTGATCCCTGCGAGAGACCGTAAGACGTATTGCAATAGAATGCAAACAGTGCTCTATTTACTTTCGCTGTGAGTGTGTTAAGTTGAGTTAGATCTGGATCAACCACAGAAATATATTTTACCAACCTGTTCTCGTGTTAGGGGATGTACCAAAATGCTGTGTCAGACCAGAGAATTTAATCGGTCACCACTTCCTCTCTGATGATTATCAAGTGAAGGTTCCGCACCTCAAATTGCCTCTGTTCAAACAAAGATATGAGAAGACCGCAGAGAAGGTCTCGGACGGCACCCAAATCTCATACGAACCTGAGGGAAAGGTGAATCAATCGATGCATATCACAACGTCGAAAGTTGGTGACGAACCAACGGGATGAGGCCCAATGGGTTCTGAGTTGACTCGGAAGAGAGGTACTGCAACAAATGCACCATCGCGACGGAGGCGAAGAACGGCATCCCGTAGTTGAAGAGCTGCGTCATGCTCAATGGCATTTCGTTGATGAAAGTAAATGTCTGCAGGCAAGTAAAACAACCAAAATTGTAACGCCAGATGGAGAAAGACAATTAGAGAGAGTCGACGTGAATTACGGATCTACGACGCACGAAAGTGCCATTCTCTTCAGAGAGAGCAAATTAGCGTGCTTTCCAAGCGCTTTCATAACGAAACTACTTGCTTGATTTCGGATGCCACCGCGGTCGAAAGATCGCTGACGGGATGATAACCGACCGTGTCCATTGTGTGAGGAACGACTTGGAAGTTATGCCAATTAGCTCCAGCTCGGGCCCTGGCAAGGCCAAGAAGGGGTGGAGCTTGAGATAACGTGTTTGCTCCAGTTGCGATCTGAAGGTGGCGCCATGATGCACAAACTTCTCATCCTTACCCTCAATTTTCAAAGTACTGGAAACATGCGACGATTGCTCTACTATCAATTCCGGTGTTGTTCTTTTTGGTGGACGTCGGGAAAATAAGAAAGACGCCAGTCGGTATACGCCACGGGTTTCGTGCAAGGAATCTGTGACTCATTATTGATTCAAAACAGGCATCGCGCGTTTGCATGATACGATGGATCATGGGGAACATTGCAGGGTGAAAAAATTGTCATGCTAAATCGATGAAGGCCACCCAAAGGTAACCAGCATTCGACGTAATACTACACATTCGACACCATACGGGACGGTCATTCGCATCAACAATGAAACTCGGTGCTTCTGATCAACCTCTCGATCATTCGACGGGAAATAAAAATTCATTCCAAATAACCCACTAATGGTTTCGATTTGCGAAGCTTTGTCGTCGCCGCAACGAAGCAACGTTTTCGGAGTGGGATCCTCCTAACTAGCTTATTCAGTGCTATCAAAATGCCGTGGGTTTTGCTCTTTAGGTGGGTTCAGTCTGTTCTTGTCCTTCCTATATGCCCATTGGCAAGGAGCTGATGTACCTCTACAGTGTCGAGGAGGTTCAGGTTGAATGGATGTTGCCCTTGAACTTGGGCCATCGAGGCAATGGTGACTTCCGTAACATTTAAAACATGAAGGGATATTGATCAAATCAGCTAGAAACGATATATGGGTTGCGAGTCATGTCAACGCAACGTTTAACAAGTTAAAACTGCAAAAGGCTGAAGTCTATGCAAACACGTCGCTCACGAACGCATCAACCACCTCGAATAAAATATAATGGTCCGTTTTGAGTAGCATGAGAAACAGTGGCCAACAATTCATCCAAGTGATGCAAACCCCGCATCGCTTGCTGACTTCCTGCGAGTCCTACAATTAGGATCGCAAGAGAACCAGCAAGGGAAAAATTGGGCGTTGCACACCTGGTGAACGATTCCGAAGACGTATGACTACCCAGCCTCCTCACGGCGACATGGGCGCCATACGCTCAACGGCTACTGCCCTGGTGCACGGCCGAGACCGCCCCAGCTCCCCCGTGATAAGAGAAAAGAAAAAGAAAAAAAAAAAGAAAGAGAAAATTCCCGAAGGCGTGTGGCTGTCCAGCCTCCTCACGGTGACATGGATGCCAACGCTCAACGGCTACCGCCCTGGTTCACGGTGTCGGCACCGTCCCAGCCCCCCGTAGTAAGCCGCCTCTCGCCAAACGGACGCCTCCACTAACTCCGCGAGATCAACCGCCCGCCTCGCCGGTCACGACAGAGCCGCTATGTCGCCCCAGCACCCCGTCCTCTCCGAAGACGTGCGACTGTCCAGCCTCCTCACGGTGACATGGATGCCCACGCTCAACGGCTACTGCCCTGGTTCACGGTGTCGGCACCGTCCCAGCCCCCCGTGGTAAGCCGCCTCTCGCCAAACGGACGCCTCCACTACTCCGCGAGATCAACCGCCCCCCTCGCTGGTCACGACAGAGCCGCTGTGTCGCCCCAGCACCGCACCTCCCCCGTGCGCACCTCCACCTCCACACCACGCCTAACGTACACAAAAAAGGAAAGGACATAGTTACCTCAATAATTCATGGCCAGCGATGTTAACCAGGATCCTGCAAGGCGAGTTAGTGACTTGTCTCGTTACCTTGAGCAGCTCGCCGTGGCCCATATCTTGCAAAGCTGGCGTGAAGATGTTGTGTGTCGAACCGTCGAAGATGGAGGAGAGGATGGAGAGGATGCCTAGTGGAGGGAGCGGAGTGTGGCTGCAAAGGCGGGTTTGAGTGAAGGTGGTGGTGGTAGACCGAGGTCAAGTTGTGAAAGACATAGAACGCATCCTGGCGAGGTTTTTATACCTTTTTGGAATGGCTGACCATCGGGAAGTCCCTTGGGTGTTAAAAATAGAATGACTGTCATACGTACCATGGTTGAATTTCAGCTTTTTTTGCGACTACGTTCAAGAAAATAACGATTCAGTAGGACGCCGAGCAAACTAGGGGTCGCCTACCTTAGGCGGTAAACTTTCTTGGCCTAAAGAAAAGAGCTTCAAAGTTAGGCATTGCTCTCGACATCGCGCTTGAAGTCGTCGAACATGGCAGAACAGATATCTTTTCAACGCCTTTTACTACATATTCAATTCCTAGTGCCCATGATTGCTGGGATGGTCACTGCTGCTGTATCAGGGTATCTATCATGAACTATATATAGTATGACTATTTTTTTCCAGATCGTTCACCTCAACCGCAACATGCTAGTTTTTACTTTGCTCGTTTTCTTGTGGTCTTAATCATACAGTTGATTGGAAGCTAGAAAGAGGTAAGGGGTCGGTGTCATTGAGAAGCGTTATCAGCGCGTGTCTAGGGAAAATCTGAACGTCCAAAATCAACGAAACGGGGCGTGGAGGAACAAAGACAGGGCAAACTCACATCGCAGTCACGAAGAATAGAATACATGTCCAAACCACGTCACTGGAAGAAGATTCAGCTTTTGCGCGTACGTCGAAACATAGATGCGCACCTTTAACCCACAAATCGATGCGTTAACCTGCTTCACGGTTGCTTGCACCCTTCCCAGATGAACCGCCTGTCCTCCCGTCAAATTATTCATCGCTACCAACCCAATGTTGAACCCCGGCTTCGCAACGTCAATTGCCAAGACGTTGATGCTCTTCACTACTCCCGCCCCATTATTGTACGTAAGCTCCCAACAAGTCCCACAGTCTGGCGAGTTGTAGCCCGCGATGGCGAAGGAGCCTCCGATATAAGGGAACTTTGGGAGTGACCCAAAAGTCGTGAAGCCTTTCGTGAGGAGGCCGTTGGTGCCGTCCGAGCAGGCCACAGTGGCGAGGGAAGTGCTCCCGTCGTCGTACTTAGTGTCGTATGAAACTTGGAAAGTTTGCGCTAAGCAGGTAGCCGCGAAGACGAGAAGAGATGAAAGGTATTTCATGCTGTGTGATGGGGGAGGGTAGAGAGGTCGATAGGAGGGTCTTTATAGGTTTCAGCCGTGACGTAAATAATACCCTGAAATCTAGGTAAAGCTGGGGCACTCAAGCTTCGGTCTCTCAGAAAGGGATAGGCGTTGCCTCGCTTGCAATTAGATCTAAACTTCGAGAAGAGATGTCATTGACTCACGAGGCTCCTCGTGTTTCGATTCCACTCACCTAGAATTAGGAGTTGTATCTGAACCATCTTCTGTTTATAAGAACTACGACCTGGACACGTTAGTGTTACTGAGGAATAGAATTGAAGAAGATAATCACATGCTTGCCAGTAGAGAAGGTTACGGGGTGCTGATTCCTTCATTCTTTCAGCTGCTCAAATGAGCAAAGAACTTCCTTCAATCTGAAGAACCTACTATCGAAATCACCCCCATATGACCACACCATGCTGGGCTGTTGTTTTTTGGCCCCCCTCTTCACATCGGTTACATCATCAATCGAAGGCAGACTCGCCGTCGCTCAAGAGCTCTTGGATTGGTTCTTTACCAGCTAAAAAGCCTCTGTAGGCGCAAGAGACGAAGTTTCTTGATTACCTAGGGGGTTAATGCTCGCTAATTCAAATCGCAGGGCGCGACTTGTGTGTTCGTGACCAATCAAGGTGCGCTTCTTCAATATGTATTCAACCCGTCGTTGACTGACAAAGACTGACAAGTATTGCGCACATGCTCGACCCACGTCACTAGCAGAAGAATATTGGTTCGCGGGAAAGCCGAGGTAAACACACCTCTTATTCCACAAAAACAAATGCTGGCCTCCTTTACAATCGCCTGAACCTTTCTTCGAGAACCGTATGGTTGCTGCCAAAGCATAGACCAAAATCAATACGGTATTGATCCCCCCGCATTGCGGTCAATCGCCAAACAAAAAGGATTTCTACCTCCCGCTTGCGGAATCGTAAACTTAGAGAAGAAAGGAGTTATTTAGAGATCTACTCACCTCGAATTAGAAGCTGAATGTTAATCCTTTTCTGTTGAGCCAACCCTCTCAATCGGGTGTCTTGAACGCGTAAGCTATCAATGGACTTTCGGCACTTAACGAGCAGGCGTCAAAATGATAATCATGCTTATCCGCAAGGGTGAACGGAGTGAATATTATTTTTTCCAGAGCACTGACAGCCATCATAAACTAGCTGCGCCAATTAGCAGCAAAAAGTCTCAAGTAAACAAGAACCTACGGGAGGGCAGAACGAAGAAGATGAATATTGCCGTTTTCTCGGAAACAGAGACTACTATAAACAACTGCTCTAAAAGTTAGCAAAGAGCTGCCTCAAAAAGAACAAGAACCTACCTCAGAACCATGTTAATCATCATGCCCTTCACCGACCCATACAATCCTGCCGTATGGTGTGGAATGCCGGTCGTTATCTGGCCTCTTCTTTACCAAAAAAACCGACCTCAACTATACCCGTTCCCACATTCTCGGTGAAATCGCTCTCAAGCTCGTTAGAAGGTGTACTTAGAATGAGCCAAGGAGAGGTCGTAGAATGACTGTCCAGGGACCAAACTGCTTCAATCGGCGTAGATGACAACGGTTCTTGTCCAGTCACAGAAGCGAGCTGCTTGCTGATTACGGGAAACGACTTTGCGTCAGTGACTATGCGAATGTGTGCGATTCCCTGTGTGGTTGATGGGTGCTGGACATTCGCTGGCGGTTTGGTTGGCACCTACAACCTCATTTTAGCAACGGTGAGGTCAATAAGCAACAAGAGACGTACCCTCAGATCTCGAGGTGTGATATCCCCACAAAAGAACGGCAAAGTTTCTTTATTTTCTTGAGGAGCCGATATGAGCCAACTGACGACCTTTCCATCAGTTCGTTTCCTTCCCCCATCTTCCTCCGCCTCGTAGAACGCCTCGCCTCCATCTTTCTTGGCACGGTCGTTGATAACGTCCGAGATTCGAATTGTGTGTGATCCGTTCCCCCAAAACGCGTAGTCAATCCAGCCTAATGGTTTGTTCGCCCAAGGGTGGGTGTCGCGTTTGACACGCGCCGGTGATCCAGGAGGGTAGTGAGAAGGCTCATGCGTGAAGGAGAGTAGCTCGAGGTACAATCCATCTGCGAAGACCTAGATGACCCGTCAAGTCAGCTTTTCTATCCTCATGAGATTGAGTACTCCACCACAAACCACGAGCGCATTGGCAGTCAAGCCACCGACGTGTTCTCCGCCAGGTATAACCCTGCGATGGGAAATCTAGTCAACCCGGTCCATAGATATGCTCTTCTGACCCTCACTTGAACCCAAGATCACTAAATTGTCGCGACGTCTCTTCAATCGAGCCTGGTGGAGACAGATGCACGATATGATCAAGGGTTTTCGTGTTCGTCGATGGGGTCGCCATGAATGTGAGAAGAAGAGTAGGGAATCCGATGGTGTCGCGTCAGGTCGCGTCGTTGTGAGTGTGAAGCGCCATGAATATTTTCTCAGCTGGACAAGGTTCGTCGCGACTCAAAGGTTTACAGGGCCACGCCGCTGCAGGTACCAGCAGCAGCCTCGTGCATTGCCAAAGATTGGATTGAACTCCTCCCCACTGGCACGCGAGCTCAGGCCTATGTAACACAAATATAGAGGTAAGGACCTAAATACAGTTGAAGACGGACGACATGTGCAGAAACGCGTTATGGATGACACCATTCCATAATTTGGACCCGAATTCAAGTAGATAATCTTCATCGTCTCGCATCTGCATCGCGCCAGGGAGTACTGGGCAACTTTCCACGGACTTTCCGATCTGCCGCCTTTTCGTTTGCGAATGAGTATTGAGGAGCACGGATAAGTTATCGACGAGTGCACAGAGCAGGATTTCGTGTTGCTCATCCTTGTCTCTGTGACTGGAAAATGTGTTCAAGGGATGAGACGATTCATTAGCTCCCCTACTTTCAGCCAAATCGCACGATAAGGGTCGGCATCCTCCTCTTCATGGCCATAGGCAGTAGAAAAATCCGCAAGGACTGGAAACAACATGGTAAGGTAGGATGCAACATCGTCAGCATTCAAGATAGGGGAATTGCAAAGATCGAGGGTGGTAAGGTGGAGACCAGAAGGATATTCTCCATCAAGCTGAGTGGCGAATATCGGGATTTGGCGCCCATCAACGCGAATGGTCAGCCTTTCCAGCTTTGGACAAAACTGAATAAGATGCTGCACTCCAGTAAATGTGCATCCCGGCACCTTGTTTAGGCCATTGGTTTCCGAGAACACCAGTGAACGCAACTGAGGCAGTGACTTGGCAAGTTTCATGAGGTTGTCGTTGTCCAAATCAATGGCCCGGGAAAATGACTCTAGATGGAAGTCGCGCAACTGCTTGAAGGGACTTAGGTGTTCAAACGCATGTCCATCCATATTGAAAGACTCTTCAGATGTAGAGTTCTCCAAGCCAAAGGTATCGCTCATCCATGGCTGATCGCGTATATGCAGGCTTTCCAACCTCAACGCCAAGTTGCACTCGTGAAGTGTTTTAAGAAGTCATTCTACGCTCCAGTGGGCATCGCTCGCGACTCGGGTAAGTGTCAAAGACCGCAACGTTCCTGACTGAAGCTGCAGTAGCAGCAGTCGACACGCTTTCATGGTTTTCGAACTAATGGCCAAGTGAGTGATGGCCGGGAAATTGTTTCCAACGTAAGGAACACAGTTCTTCACCTCCTGTTCTGTAACCGAAAGGTGGAGATTTTCAAGCATGGGGAATGTACTGATCATGGATATGGCACGGGATGTAAGCAACACCGGGTCACTCAAGCTCAAGCTCCTGACCCCACGAAGAGTGGACAAGAGCTCTAGCGACTCAGCCTCCTCTGGAGATGATGATTCTTCAGTCGAAAACAGCGCAAAACTTGAGAGATTGAGTAGTGAGGCCTTCCTTAGCACGGCTGTTGCATTCGCCCACAAAAAGGCATTGCTCAAGACACTGACTCGTATTTCTGTGACATTTGGGCCGATTACGAGGCGAGGATAAATGGCCAGACCATGGAAGCTGCCGTCGACAAGAACTACCTTCGTCACATTAGACAGGAGAGGGCCTGGAGATGGTTTTCGTGACCAAATGATGGGCAGGACTTGTGCTTCAAAATATCGGGGAAGCGAACCCGAGATAAACCGACTGATTCTGTGGGAATAAAAGTAAATTCTTTTGAAATCAGATGCGGTCAGATTCCTGATAATTCTCTATAGACAGAATTGGGTATGAAAAAATGCTTTTGTCTTGGGAAATATGGCTCACAAATTTGCCCTTTTTTATTTCCCAGGCATTTGGTGGAAGACATTTCAATAATGGAAGGAGTGTCTTTTGGGTGTGCCAAAGGATGTTCAAGGCTGGGTCCTGAAAAGCTTTGCAGGTCCTCGCGAGTCGTCCTAGCATCTTTGTGTCGCGAGCATGGTTGCGAAAGATGATGGAGAGAAGCTCCAGAATCTGTAAGCACTGGTGCATGCTGTAATCACGCGGTCGTAGTAACCACATTGCTCAAAACTGGGGACTTAAAAGGACTCGGAATGGGTGGTGGCCGAAGGATGAGGTTGACTTGAAGCTCCGGCACAAGATTGTGACCGTTTTCGAAATTTCGAACGGTGCAGATCAACATTCATCACAGCTCGATTCCTAATCACCACAAGCATGCGGCTGCCGTTCTAATCGACTTCGCAAGTCGAAAACAGATGAACTTTGCCGTCCTTGAACACTGGACGACAAAGGTCACCCCGCAGCAATTCGCGCATCTGTATGACATGGACATTATGGGCTTGTCTTCGTCCTCAATTTTTTGAATCGACCCATATGATACCCGACTTGCTCAGTTATCCGGGCCAAAAGTCCTCGCAGCTGTCTCTTTGGAAAAGGCAAACAGATGGCAGCCATTCGTTGGTTATAGGTTCTAGTTCTCTTCGCGAAGTTCACAATTTACAAAGGGGATCAAGGCATTTGGTTGAGCAGGCAAGCGTAACGTGTTTCGCTCTATAAGGTATGATTCCGTCTTGAAATGGAATAAGAACTGGCGAAATGCTGAAGTTTATAGTAGCGATGCGCTTGTCAAATCGCTAAGTATTCAACAGTGTAGTCCCCTTGCATTACTCAATGGTGCTGCAAGTAGTGCAAAACCGTCATCGCTTGCTGATTTCCAGCAAGTCCTACAATTAGGATCGCAAGAGAACCAGCAAGGGAAAAATAGGGTGTTGCACACTTGGTCAATGTTTCCGAAGGCGTATGACTACCCACCTCACAGTGACATGGGTGCCATACGCTCAACGGCTACTGCCCTGGTGCACGGCCGAAACCGCCCCAGCTCCCCCATGATAAGAGAAAAGAAAAAAAGAATTTTTCCGAAGGCGTGTGGCTGTCCAGCCTCCTCACGGCGGTGACATGGATGCCAACGCTCAACGGGTACTGCCCTGGTTCACGGTGTCGGTACCGTCCCAGCCCCCTGTAGTAAGCCGCCTCTCGCCAAACGGACGCCTCCACTACTCCGCAAGATCAACCGCCCGCCTCGCCGGCCACGACAGAGCCGCTATGTCGCCCCAGCACCCCACCCTCCGAAGACGTGCGACTGTCCAGCCTCCTCACGGTGACATGGGTGCCCACGCTCAACGGCTACTGCCCCGGTTCACGGTGTCGGTACCGTAGCTCCCCCGTGGTAAGCCGCCTCTCGCCAAACGGACACATCCAGTACTCCGCGAGATCAACCGCCCCCCTCGCCGGTCACGACAGAGCCGCTATGTCGCCCCAGCACCACACCCTCCCCGTGCGCACCTCCACCTCCACACCACACCTAACGTGCACAGAAAAGAAACAACATAGTTACCTCGATAATTCATGGCCAGCGATGTTAACCAGGATCCTGTAAGGCGAGTTAGTGACTTGTTCCGTTACCTTGAGCAGCTCGCCGTGGCCCATATCTTGCAAAGCCGGCGTGAAGATGTTGGGTGTCGAACCGTCGAAGATGGAGGAGAGAACGTCTATTGGAGGGAGCGGAGCGTGGTTGCAAAGGCGGGTTTGAGTGGAGGTGGTGGTAGACCGAGGTCAAGTTGTGGGAGACATAAGACGCATCCTGGCGAGGTTTATATACTTTTTTGGAGTGGCTGACCTCGGGAAGTCCCCTTGGATGTCGTTAAAAATAGAATGACTATTGAAACTATTTGCAAAGACGTACCCTGCTTGAAGTTCACATTTTCTGATTGGCGCATTCAATATCGTAGTAATTTAGCAGGCAACCCGGGCTAGAGCAAACTAGAGGTCGCAAAAGAAAGATCCCAGCAGCAGCTGCCATTCGCAAGGCGTATCCACCTAGCAAGTAAATAATTGCGCTCATCCAAGTAAGCACTTACCACATTTGAAACATGCACCCCCAATCCTCAATGGCGAGTTAAGAGGTAAAAAGGTGTCATTCGATCAAAATAGGTCTTTGTAACACAAATGTAGAGGTAAAAGGAATCTAAATACACTTGAAGACAGACGACTTGTGCAGAAAAGCGTTATGTATGACACCATTCCATAAAATATTTGGACCCAACGAACCCAAGGACAAACCCCAAGAAGATAATCTTCATCGTCTCGCATCCGCATCGCGCCAGCTAGTACTGGGCAACTTTCCACGGACTTTCCGCTCTGCCGCCTTTTCGTTTGCAAATGAGTATCAAGGGGGTCGATGAGTGCACATTGGAGCAGGATTTCGTGTTGCTGATCCTTGTCTCTGTGACTGAAGCATGTGTAACATGTTCAAGGGACAAAACGATTCATCATTTTCTCTACTTTCAGCCAGATCGCGCGATAAGGGTCGACATCCTCCTCCTCCTCCCCCTCCTCTTCATCATAGTAGGCAGTAGAAAAATTCGCAAGGACTGGAAATAGCATGGTAAGGTAGGACACAACATCGTCAGCATTCGAGATAGGGGAATTGCCGAGATTGAGGGTGGTAAGGTGGAGAGCTGAAGGATATTCTCCGTCAGGCTGAGTGGCAAATATCGGGATTTGACGCGCATCAACGCGGAGGGTCAACATTTCCAGCTTTGGGCAAAACTGAATGAGATGCTGCATTCCAGTAAATGTGCATTTCGGCACTTCCTCTAGGAAAACTGTTTCCGAGAACAGTAGTGAACGCAACTGAGGCAGACACTTGGCAAGTTTCATAAGGTCGTTGTCATCCGAATCAAATGAAGACGACTCTAAATGCAAGCGGCACAACTGCTTGAAGGAACTTGTGTATTCAAACATCAAAAGGTTCTTCAAGTCCAAGCCAGGGTTAGTCCATGAGCCATCACGTACATGCAGGTTTTTCAACCTTGATGCCAGGTTGCACTCATGAAGTGTTATAAGAAGCCTTCTGATGCTCCAGTTGGCGTCGCTCGTGGTTCGGGTAAGCGTCAAAGACCGCAACGTTTCTGGCTGAAGCTGGAGTAGCATCAACCGACAGGCATTCATGGTGTCCGAATTGATGGCCAGGTGAATGATGGCGGTGAATTTGTTTTTAACATCAGGAACACAGTTCTCCACCTCCTTCTCTGTCACTGAAAGCCGAAGATCTTCAAGCATGGGGAATGTACTGATAATGGATATGGCACGAGATGTGGGAAGCACCGAGTCACTGAAGCTCAGTCTCCTGACACCATGAAGAGTGGACAAGAGCTCCAGCAACTCAGCGTCCTTTGGACTTGACGATCTTCCAACGACCAGCGCGAAACTTGAGAGATTGAGTAGCGAGGCCTTCCTTAGCACGGCTGTTGTATTTGCCCACGGACTCGGAAAGTCGTTGCTCCAGACCCTGAGTCGTATTTCCGTAACATTCGGGCTAATTACGAGGCGAGGATAGATGGCAAGACCATGAAAGTTGCCATCCACAAGGTTGACCTCCGACACATTAGACAGAAGAGGGCCTGGAGACGGTTTGCGTGACCAAATGATGGGCAGGACTTGTGCATCAAAATATTGAGAAAGCGAACGCAAGGTAAACTGATTGAAAATTCTGATTCTGTGGCAGTAAAAGTAAATTCTTCTGAAATCAGACGCGGTGAGATTCCTGATGATACTCTGTTGGGCATGAAAAGATGCTTTTTTGTCTTATTAAATATGGCTCACAAATTTGCCCTCTTTTATAGCCCAGGCATTGGGTGGAAGACATTTCAATAGCGGAAGGAGTGTCTTTTGGGTGTGCCAAAGGATGTTCAAGGCTGGGTCCTGAAAAGCTTTGCATGTCCTCGCGAGTCGTGCTAGCATCTTTGGGCGATGAGCATAGTGGCGAAAGATGATAGAGAGGAGCTCCTGGATCTGTAAGCAGCGGTGCATGCTGTTACTACGCGGTTGTAGCAACCACAATCCTTGAAACTGATTTAGGAGGAATGGGTAGTGTGGTTGATCACGAACGTTGAAGCTGATCAAAAGGATGCCACCGACTTCAAATTTCGACCGTGACACAACTACACTTGAGGCTTTATTGATGATCCAAAACACCACTTCATTCATGGCGCGAATTCGAAAGACCACAAGCATGCGGCTGCCGTTATTTCATCGACTTCGCAAGTTGGGAACAGAGGAACATTGGACAACAGCCTGAGAGGCCACCCCGCAGCAATTCGCGCATCTGTATGACATGGATGAAGGAGCTTTGGGAATTGAAGTTCTCGTTACTGGAAAGCGACAGTGCTCACTGGGGCTCTATATCATGCTATGGCCATGGCTTGTCCTATAAATTCTGGGTTTACGGGACTTGCTCAGTTATCCGGGCCAAAAGTCTTCGCAGCTGTCTCTTTAGAACAGACAAACCGATGGAAGATTCTTGGAATGGTACACAAAAGGGGTATCCTTTCCTAATCAACTGTGTCGATGTGTTCTCAAGGCCTTGGTTCATTATCAGTCATTCGTTGGTACGTTTTTCCCAGCTAATTCTCTTCGCGACGTCCACAATTTACAAAGGGGATCAAAGACATTTGGTTGAGCAGGCAAGCGCAAAGTGTTTCCCTTTTCAAGGTATGACTCCGTCTGGAAATGGAATAAGAACTGGCGAAATGCTGAAGTTTATAGTAGCGATGCGCTTGTCAAATCGCTAGGTATTCAACAGTGTATTCCCTTGCGTAACTCAATGGTGCTTTAAGTAGTGCAAAACCCTCATTGCTTGCTGATTTCCAGCGAGTCTTACAATTAGGACCGCAAGAAAACCAGCAAGGGAGAAATTGGGCGTTGCACACGTGGTGAACGATTCCGAAGACGTATGACTACCCAGCCTCCTCACGGCGACATGGGCGCCATACGCTCAACGGCTACTGCCCTGGTGCACGGCCGAAACCGCCCCAGCTCCCCCGTGATAAGAGAAAAGAAAAAGAAAGAAAGAAAGAAAGAAAGAAAAAAAGGAATTTTCCCGAAGGCGTGTGGCTGTCCAGCCTCCTCACGGTGACATGGATGCCAACGCTCAACGGCTACCGCCCTGATTCACGGTGTCGGCACCGTCCCAGCCCCCCGTAGTAAGCCGCCTCTCGCCAAACGGACGCCTCCACTACTCCGCGAGATCAACCGCCCGCCTCGCCGGTCACGACAGAGCCGCTATGTCGCCCCAGCACCCCATCCTCTCCGAAGACGTGCGACTGTCCAGCCTCCTCACGGTGACATGGGTGCCCACGCTCAACGGCTACTGCCCTGGTTCACGGTGTCGGTACCGTCTCAGCCCCCCATGGTAAGCCGCCTCTCGCCAAACGGACGCCTCTGCTACTCCGCGAGATCGCCCCCCTCGCCGGTCACGACAGAGCCGCTGTGTCGCCCCAGCATCGCACCTCCCCCGTGCGCACCTCCACCTCCACACCACACCTAACGTACACAGAAAAAGAAAGAACATAGTTACCTCAATAATTCATGGCCAGCGATGTTAACCAGGATCCTGTTGGGCGAGTTAGTAACTTCGTTCCATTACCTTGAGCAGCTTGCCGGCTTTGCAAGATATGGGCCACGGCGTGAAGATGTTGGGCGTCGAACCGTCGAACAGGGAGGAGAGGATGCCTAGGGGAGGGAGCGGAGCGTGGTTGCAAAGGCGGGTTTGAGTGGAGATGGTGGTAGACCGAGGTCAAGTTGTGAAAGACATAAGACGCATCCTGGCGAGGTTTTTATACCTTTTTGGAGTGGCTGACCTTCGGGAAGTCCCCTTGGATGTCATTAAAAATAGAATGACTATTGAGACTATTTTAAAGACGTACCCTGCTTGTACATAGTTCGAATTTTCTGTTTTTCACCTTCAATATCGTAGTAATTTAGCAGGCAACTCGGGCTAGAGCAAACTAGAGGTCGCCCGGTTTTGGCGTGGACAATTGTATGCCGGAGAATGAAGAAAATAAGATCCACAGAAGGCTTTCGAGGCCCGCTAACGAGTAATACTAATGGTGTCGCTCATCCAGTGAACACTTACAGTAGAATACGGGCTCAGAATCCCCAATGGCGAGCGTCGTATCAAGAAGCAAAACGTTGTCGAAATTATATTCTGTCGTCAAGGTCTTCGTAAGGCAAAACTAGACGTAAGGACGTAAATAGTCGAAGTACTATAGTTGTTTTACAAAGCATCTTCATTCTTCGGGAATCGGGGTCGTACAAACGCGCAACACGTCAACGTCAAGGATCATAGAAAACAACATAGTCCAAGGAAAATAGCAAGGAATCCTAAATCAGTACAATCCCATAGCACCCAAAGCGAGGGCGGCAGTCCACGCCAATAGAGAATTTGGCATCAACGATAGCGCTCCTGATTTCGATCCGGGAACTGGAAGGAAGTGTGACGAGTCTATCTTTTGCTGTTCAGCGTTTTCCTATTGCAGCACAGGTCAGATCGGTTACAATGCAGAAAATTAAAGGAGTCACCTTGAAAGCAACAAGGCCGACGATGACCCCCAGGGCAAAGAATATGAAAGCTTGGATTAGCCAGATAACGCCCCAGACTGAACGTGAACGTGGATGAGTAAGTGATAGAATGATAATAAAGAGGAACGAACCCCGCGCTGGGCAACATCCGCAAATTTCTGCAAAGGCTGAGGCATCTGAGGTGTTGACTTTTCGTGCGACAGTATCATCTGATCGAGGCGTTCAGTCGATAGAGGGGCTTTAAATGGGAGGTAATATTTACCGATGATATCCCATAGGCAATACAAGCACGACATGACACCAATGAAGAGGATCTTGTACAACGATTCAGCGTTCACACATCGAAAACATCAAGGATCGCAAGACTTACGAAGTATCTCAATGCAACGCCTCCGCCCACAAACCAAAAGAGCAGGACGAGGCCTGACATACCCAAAATCAAAACCCACGTTCTACGCCAACGATATCAGCAAGACAGCAACAGGTAGTTATTTCAGTGCAGCTCACATCCAATTCTTCCTCGCCCACCAAAGCGTAAAGATGAAAAACACAGCCAGCACAATCGACGCAATCTTGCTCGCATTGGTATTGAATCCGCACGCAATCAAGCATGCACCGATGAATGAAGATCCTAGGTATCCTGCTGGAAGAGTCAACCATGGGATTCCGCCTGACATTGCCGTAGAGCCTCCTTCATCCGCTGTTGAGTTTGAACATGAGCGCCTAATTTATGTAACCCGTCATAAGAAGCAACGTACGATCTAATTCTATGGAGTGGATGTGTGCGCAGGTCAGAACGCCTACGAAGGCGTGGCTCATCTAATTGTACAGATCAAGAACTTGTTGTATCATCCAATGACTCCAGAACTCACTTCGTGGAATCCAACTGTAAGAAGTCTACATCCCCCCCAAAGTCAGGATAAGGCAATCCACCAACGCTCAAAAACTCACTTGAATGGGTATACTGTCCAAAAATCATTCATCAGTACGCCGCCCCAACAACGAAAACAAGCAACTCTAGTCTCTCACAGATTTCCTTCAAGTATGGCACATGCCTGCAAAAACCCCAACCATAGCATCAGCTTCATTTCATGAGGCCAGTAGAAAGTAACGAAAAACGAACCATAGAATAGCAATAGCAATAATATATATCCCAGCAATGATTAGGGTATTCCTCTGCGTAACGTTGGGTGTGATACTCTCTTTGAAGTCGCGGATGAACAGCTGGCCTGCTTGAGCACCCGCCGGCGTCAATTCCAGAGAATCAAGGTATGGCATCGTCGAAAGGTCGTTATTGAAGCGGATATAGAATCCAGGGGGGTAAAATGCAAGGGTATAACAGAGAGAGTTCAAGAATGTAGCGCCGCCGTTGGTATGTAGTTATGTATGCACGAGCGAAGACAAGAATAGCGGAGGCCGAACAGGACCCGTGACTGCCTGGACACTGAATCCCACACTGCCAAGGTGCGCAGTGATCATGATAAAACGCGAGGACTCGCAGGAAGAAAGGAAAAAAAATGTTTTCCCGCTGAGGGTAATGATGAGTAGGGCAGTGAGCTGATTATTCAGAAAAGGCAGTCCCACACAGGTTTATTACGATCGGTTTATGTTGTCATCGTTCCCGCGAGACAAGAAGGCCTCCAAACTCCAACTAAAAGAATATATATCGTAAAGCAGTTCAAAAGGGCGCAGTAAAAACGTCCTTATTAATCTGAACGACCTCTACACTAGGACACCACTTCCCAATCGCCTCGAAAAACAACACCCTCTCCTCCACCTCCAATCCATCCTGGCCCACCGTCGTAAGCTCCAAACACCTCAACCTCGAGAATCCCACAAGCCACCTCGCCAGCCCAGTCATCGTATTCAGAGGTAACGAGTACACGTGGATTTTGAGTTCCAAGTGCGATATGTACTGCAATGGGGAAATGTCAAGACCGCTAGGTTGAAACCAGCTGCTGACGTTCAGAGATTCAAAGGAAAGCAGGAAGCGAAGGTCGTCCAATTGTCGAAGACGCTGAGATATAGGAAGCAGGATTTTATCGACTGCTGAAGCCTCGAATACGCGTTCGTTGCGGACATGCCAACGGATGCAGACAGTTTTGAGGGCGGGCAATGAGCCTGGTGGAGTGAGAAGAGCCACCAGATAGCTTGGAGGTGCCGAGAGATGCTCTAATTCTCCAAGGATGCCGGTACGCAATACAACACGGCCCGGACCCACGCAACTCCGGCCAAGGGTAAGATCTTGAATATGTGGATGGCGATAGAGAAAGTGGTATAGGACGTGAGTCTGGATGTAACAGAGGTTGACGGAGAGTTTTGACAGACTGGGTAATGTGATGCAAGGAAGGAGGAGGGCCCAATTCTGGGGGCTAATATGGTCTAATTGGCGCAACGATAGAGAAGTGATCGACATCGAGTTCAAAGTGGACATCATCCAGCGAAGGAGGAGCGGGTGGAAGAACATGGACGAGTGAAGGTCCAGCGTCTCTAACCCGCGTTTTTGGCTCTGGTTCGGTTGGCCAACACCTACCAACGACCTGGCACGAACGCATGCGCGCCCGAAACCCGCCGCAAAGCCTCTAAAAGTCGGGTGTTTCAACATCCCATAGAAGCCATAAAACTCCCCAAGAAGGAGTCTCTCCAACTCTTGTGCGGGGGGATCACATCGTCCAGCCAGGGAGAGCGACAACTCCGCACATCCACTCCCAACCACACTGTCCAACATCTGCACAAGCTCCCTCCCCCATTCCTCAGTCAGCCCCACAGGCTCGTCGTTCGAAGCAAACGGGGCGTTCGCCCCACCCTTCATACCATACCGGACAATCTCGATATGAATTTCGCGTACCGACGCCAACTTGCCCAGGAACCGCCTGAACGCGTGCACCTCTCTGCGGACTTGATCATAGGGCTTGTAGAAATCAAACACACACTTCAAACGGTTTACGGAGGGCAAGAACAGAGCCGCGTGCACGGCCCTCAACGCTTCTGGGGACCAATCGTTGAACAGGATGAGGTTGGCCTCGGCAGACGCGCTGATCCCGTAACGAGCGAGGTACATGGGAAGTGCTAGGTGGTGGAAGTTCCTTGAGAGGAACGCGGTGGTGTATAGGTCAGGGCTGTCCATTGCTTCGAAGACGAGGAGCAAGATTTCAGTCGGGAGGTTAATGATTCGTTTTCGTTGGGCGGGAGTGTCTGAAACGGTTTCGCTGGCGACAACAGCGCTGTCATTTTCATGATCGGGTGGCATGGGTTCCTTGAGAGCGGATACGTTTAGAGCATACACTCTCCAAGGTGTGCTGAACGCTAGTACCGTTCTCAACACCCAACGGAGGTATTCCTACACAGGGGATCGACGTGAGTTCATTAGGTGACCGTGAGGGTACTTACCATCTTTTATTCGATAGCAAGAAGAGAGAGGGGGGAAAGGCCGCCTCGACGCCTGTTCATATAGCCAAAAATCTACGAGTCCAGTGACTAGCCACTTGCGCTGCAGTGGGGCTGTACAACCTTTGTTAGGAACCGAGAATTAGAACTGTCAAAGAAGCTTTGCGTAACGTACCGACGCCCACATACTTAGGCGCCCAAAGGGACACCCAACAAGGAATAAGGGCTGTGGAGCTGTGAAGTGACGAACATGGTGGGAGAATGACAATGCCTGACAATGCGCATGGTGTGAATCAACCCTGACTACAAAAATCTCATAATGATTTCCTCATAGCTCGTCTTCCAGCTAAATGCAAAACCCTAGACACCTCCCGAAATTTTCTGGTGTCCGCCTCGCTTTGTGCAAACAACCGCAATTGGCACAAGTTTACCTCAATTTTTTTTTTTTTTTTTTTGGTTTCTAGAGATTTACGTGCAACAAGTAGCCTAGTACTAAGACGCACGGAGAGCGTAAGGCTCCCCTTAGGTGTAGTTGGGTCTGGTGGGCCTCCACTTGTGTGGGTATTAACGTCCGTTGTGTAGCTGTAATGTAAAGATAATGTATAGTGTTTTGGTAGAGGGCCGAATGAACGGGGGTCTTGGACTGTTGCGTGCATATGACGCTAGGGCATGGGCGGGCGCTATTGCGCTCGCGGGGTTGTGTACACGGGTGTGGATGGCATGGGCGTGCTATGGTTCAGCGTCTGACTCGTCGTCTTCTGAGTCAATATCGGGGGGCTCTGGTTCGTCGTGGAAGGAGGGGAGGTCCTTGGGGGTGTATTTTTCCCCGGTGAACGTGAAGGCACCTGAGTCTCGAATGAACTCGGCTAGGGCAGCTATACCCTTGGGCGTTCCCAGCAGCTCTGGGAGCGCTAGGTCTCGGTTATGCTTGCGCAGCTTCTTCCGCTGTTCCTCGTAGCGGTTGCACTCTCTGATGATGTGCTCTCGAGTTTGTAGGTCCTCCCCGCACTCGCAGTTGGTGCTCTTTTCAGGGAAGAACTGTCTTCGAAATTCGCCGGTGTACGCGTGTCCGGTGCGGCATTGGATTAGTCGTCCGAACACTTCGCGTTGGTCTTTGAGCTCTATGAAGTGTTTGGTGAGGTTGAGAGAGGGGGGTATCCTGTTGGAAATTGCGAACCTCCCCTTCCGGGGCGCTTTCTGCCAGTCACGGACCCAGGCTGTCTGTGTGGAAGTTTACCTCAATTGGAGTGTGGAGCACTCCATTACAAGTCATATACCTGCGTTGGTGGAGGACTTGCGTCATTCGTGCCCGCCTCCTTCCCCAAATGGTTGTTTGCACAAAGCGAGGCGGAGTCAAGAGATTTCTGCGAGGTGTCTAGGGTTTTGCATTCAGCTGTCATAACCTCACAATCTACCATACTCCAAAAATATGAGGTCGTAACACAGTCGGATATTACAAGTACGAACAAGACAAAATCGTAAAAAAAAAATGTCATGCGGGAATTAGCTGTACGTTGTGGATACACACCCAGAAACAAAAATCCCGTTCCTAGTACACACACGCCCACCGCCAGGCCACCTACCCGAGCCCCGCAAGAAATGTAATTTAACAGCACTTGCTGCCCTGGGTTGCGGTAGAATCCAGAGATGGTCCCACACTGATACCTTCCTTGGGAGGCTCGATGTTGTTTGTAGATGATTCAAGCGATTTACTCGAGACAATGCGGTAGATATCTAAACGGTGCAACAAGTGAGTTCAAGAAGTATGCAAGGCAAGCAAACAACGGACCAGTGAGGATGGTTTGGAATGCACTCTCGACATTTGAGGCGTCCAGCGCCGATGTCTCGATAAATGATAGCCCATTCTCAGCTGCGGAAAGACGTTAGCATGCACAGTATCCATCTGATCAACCCAACACTCACTTGAAAACGCCTTTGCTTCATCGGTCGTCACAGCTCGCAAGTGCTTCAAATCGCTCTTGTTGCCCACAAGCATGATAACGATGTTCGAGTCGGCGTGGTCCCGGAGTTCCTTTAACCACCGGGTGACGTTCACGTATGTCGCGTGCTTGGCGATATCGTAGACAAGAAGAGCTCCGACAGCGCCACGGTAGTAACTGTGAAGGTCGAACAAATTAGATCAAGTGATGTAACCGCAGTAGTGCACTTACGCTGATGTGATGGCGCGGTAACGCTCTTGACCAGCTGAAAACAAAAAAGAATGTTAGTCCATCGAAAAAGCGTCCAGTAAGTTGAGGGAGGGAAAACGCCAGGGACGACGAATAACCCTGTATGCCGGCCGGAACTAATTGGACGGTCCAAACGACACTCGTTCGAGTGCCAGCTGTAGCCCAGAAATGCCCTTCACCAACTTTGCCTCCCACAACTAAAAATTATCCCCAACATGGCCACGACTTCTCGAGGCCAAACAGCCTCGTCACCCCGCCCATGCTTCTTCCCCGTCTAAACAGAACCTCACCTGTATCCCAAATCTGCGCCTTTACAGTCTTCCCATCGACATTAATAGACCTCGTCGCAAACTCAACACCAATCGTCGACTTTGACTCCAGGTTAAACTCGTTACGTGTAAATCTTGAAAGCACTGCGCAGCGAAGGAGTGAGCGTTAGGTTTTTCCTTTCCCTATACCTCGCTCGCTAAACGTACAATTGCTGTTGGATTCATAAGCCCTCAGTAAAATGCAAGAGGCGAAAAAACGTACGATTTGCCGACACCTGAGTCACCAATGAGTACGACCTATTTCAAAGATGAGTTAGTTATTTTGGTTTTCCCGCTGAATGGGATGGAGGGGTTTACTTTGAAGAGGTAATCGTAGTTGCTTCCTTCGGCCATCGTGGATGTTGCTGCGTGGTTGGTTGGGATTGTGGTGGGTAAGTGCGTAATGTCGACAAGCCTCTAAACGCTGTTGTGATGTGGGCGGACTTTTAATTGACTTTGGTAGGCTTTGCACTCTTACCTCTCATTTTTTGTCTTGATGTTTGAAACACAGCCCTCAATGTTGCGCCTTTTGGCGACGTGAAACTATCATTTTGCCTGAAACCTATCACTCATTATCAGAGACGATGCAGTGAGTGATTGTGCAGATGGAAACTCTGCATTCGACTTTGATTCGAATCATTTAGCAAGATACCAACTCAGAAGCGACACTGGAACACTTGCTATTATCGTCGTAGAGGCGCCTAACTCTCAGTCTGCCCACGTACACTTCTCAAGCCATCAATTTTCGAAGACGTATGAACACCGTGAACTACGTCACCAACTGTCCCGTAAATTCGGTATGTAGAGATGCAAAAAAATTGCTTTCTGGAGACGCAAAATTGACGAAAGAGTTCTACGGAGGAGACTAGGCTTTGTGGATGTCGACGATCAGTCTGATGGCGTATCCAGATTTCAGCGGGGGGTATAATTTTGCACAGAGATTCCTTTGGTTTTTCGTGAATTAACCACGCAACAGGTTCACCCGTTCTGCACCATTTTACGAAGTGTTCAAGAGTCCCTACTAGTGTCTACTGAAGTTCAGCACATTTACTTACTGACCGATTTGAATTTTCAGGCAATTGAGAGCCTAAGCGGCCGAACAATATTAATCAGAACGTGAGCCAAGGGATCACCGTTGGAATTTGGACTTCGCATGGCGACAATAAATTTCAGCTCAGACCTTTCGTCTTTGTCTCATTTGACCACCATATTTCTTCAACTCCGAATACTTTTCTGCCCCAATTATTTTCAGATGCTGATAAATTTGCAGTAAGATTTTTTATTCTTGTTTGGAATTACAATTTTCTCCAGTTAGATCTATTACCCAACACAAATTGGTCAACAATTGGCTTAGATCTTGGCTAGAATTGCTTCAGTATCCTTATACAGCTCAGCTTGCAGGACCAACCTTAGAAACAATTCTAGCAACTCCAACTCCAAGAAGCACCATCATTCAACCAATATTTTACCGGCAACAATACTGATTTCGTGGTCGTAAATCCCGACGATCACTGTCGGTTGGACGGATTTGGGTCATACCATGAATCTAAGATCTGCCGAGAAAACTTATGTTGCTTGAGGGACCATTGCCGCGCCTTTCTCTCCCTCTTGTTCTGGCCCACATCAGTCTCCCTCGTTTTGTCGTGTAGATTCAGGCTCACACTCATTTTCCCTCCCTCCTCACCTCAACGACTTTCTTTTGTGATATCCAGTTGCCGTTCCTGTGGAACGTATACTACCTTGAGGTCCATTTATCATCCTTCCTTGCATCGCAATCCTCAATCATGTTCACGACAAGAACATTCATCCTCCTCCTATCCTTCCTGGTCGCACTGGTGGCTGCGCATCCGACGCGTCTCCGTCGCGCTACCTGCCATAGGTCGGTTGCAGCAGCGATCGGATCTACATCTGCATCCGTCTCGTCTACCTCACGCGCTGCACCAATCAACGCGGCAGTCAGCACTGGCAAAGCCTCTGTGACGTCGACATCCTCCTCCGCACAACCCACCAAGGTCACCACTCCCGCTCCACCCACTTCCGGCTCTGCACTCGGAGCCTTGTTCCCCGTCCCAGGTTTCTCCCAATCATGGACAACCTCGCCGTCATCTGGCTCTGCGCTTGGTCTTAAGGATAGTACTTTCCGCCCCTTCGACGTTCTTACCAGCGTTCCCCACACCTACGTAAACGCACCTGACGGCAAGGCTTCCATGAAGGCGCACTACCCCAAGGGTTCCTACAACTTTGGGCACAACCCTCAGGGTGGCTTTTCCTTTTACGCCCCTGGTCCCGCTGCAGTTGATCTGACTACCGCTAAGGAGGCTACATTTGGCTACTCAGTGTTCTTCCCTAAGGGCTTCGCTTTCAACCTTGGCGGCAAATTGCCTGGTCTCTGTGAGTTCTAATATGTTCGTACGCGAACTTTCCCTGACTAGCATTTTTAGATGGAGGCAACAGCGCCGGCGAAGCCGTTGACTGCTCAGGAGGCAGCCGATCCGCCGCCTGCTTCTCAGCTCGTTTGATGTGGCGAGAGAACGGAAAGGGTGAATTTTACACTTACCTTCCTCCGTTCACCGAATCTCGGTTTGCTGCGAACAAGAACGTATGCAATGTCCCCCCCTTGTCGGACTGTAATCCTACGTACGGTGCTTCCATTGGACGTGGAGCGTTTACGTTTGCCACTGGCGCTTGGACCACCATCAGCGAACGCGTTAGGCTCAATGATGCTGGACAGGCTAATGGCGAGCTTGAGCTGTTCGTCAATGGAAGGAGCGTCATTAAGGTTGGCGGTCTCATTTTACGGGACAGCGCTGCAGGCAGGATAAGGGGAATGCAGATGCAAACTTTCTTTGGAGGTTCGTTAGTTTTTTGTTGACATCATTGTCCGTTGTTGAATTATTGGGATAGGTTCGCACATCGAGTTTGCAACTCCCAAGGAGCAGGATGTCTATTTTTCCGACTTCTCGGTCGCTATCACGAAAAAACTCTAAACATTTACCCTGGCATGCATACCCATTCTTCCTACCTACCATCTGACGTTACGAACGTCAACTTAGAGGCATGAATGACCAAACATCATTCATAATACCCACCACATGGGCACCTACATAGATCCCCATCACCACACGCCAAACCAGGCACCCACACCACAAGCGATCTTTATCTTCCCATAACCACACGCGCCAGTCGCGTCTATTGAAACTGTAACTATTTTCTAATAACCTCCAGGAGAGGTGTACTACGGGCAGGGATCGTCACCCTGAAGCCTTTTGTCGCAGGAATGTTTGAATGGACTGGCTAGACCAGTCCGAGCAAAAATCGACGGGCTGTTGGGCTATTTACTTAGATTACCGATACATAGCTGTTTTTATTTAATCACTTTCAAAAAGAAATTCGAAAGACCGTAGCTGGACCCGGCGTACTCGTGAATATCGGCTGGGAGGTCAACCTCAGGTAGAGTGCCGAGTTTGAGCTCAATAGTTGTTGGAAATGGTGGTTATGCGTACATCTGCAAGGTAGTCCGATGTATTAGGCCACGTGGTTGTAGTTGTGAATTGCAATCCCAACTTCCGTCAGAACGAAACAACAGATGAGATGAAAAACATACGGCCGTTTAGGCCTGTTGAGGGAGGTTCGCCGGTTTCGTAAGTGTTCATCGATATGCACATTACCAATCAGCTTGAATCACCATTAATCGTTTGTGAGGCCACCAATATTCGACCCACTCCAGCGAAACTGCTACTACCAAGTACTGGCTATTAGTACTCAAGTGGCCAAATCGACGAGCTTCAATCAAAACATGTTTGACATCTTCCGAAGCGAATGGCACCTCCGTCAATCAAATCCTCATGCCAGTGCCGAATATCATTGGTAAAAGGCATAACATGTTTGGGATCTTCTCCTTCTTCTTCATCAGCGCCCAAGTGAAGGTCAAGTCCTTCGTCAACACAGGGCTGTAACGATTTTCGGATAATATCCAGGTAAGTCTCGTCCATTCCGTTGAAATACAAGATAGCTTGCAGTAAACGGACAGTTTTTCTGGAGTTGTATGCTGCCTGTGATTGCAAAGAACTCCACCACCGCGCCTTGATCAGATTTATGAACAGAGGTGGAAATCCTTCAAGATCCATGCGGCTCCAGGCCTTGCAATGAATTTCAAGATTTTCGAGGTTCGGAAGGAGTGACGGACTAGCGGTGGGCAAAAGATTGGCAAAGAGGGCATCATACGGTGTTTGTATTGATAACTGTAATGATGATAAGAGCGGTGTAGCTCTGAATAATCTGCAAAGGTCTTGTAAATGAGTTGGTAAAATGGTGAATGTCCCAATAAGCGCGAATTCCCGAAGGAAGTGCAGCTGAGAGTAATCGCTGAGACCTGACCAAGTGCCGGTGTCACTCGACACAATTCGGAGAGTCCTTAACGCCGGAAGGGAAAGACCGCTGAATGGGAATTCAGACTCGTCAGAGGTCACGGTTCTACTCTGATCATGCATGATATTCAAGATGCTGAGATGAGGAAGTAGGGCCGGCTCCCCAGTAGGGCGAAAATCGTAGTCAGACCACCAGCCGACAATGCCAAAAGACGCGACCCTCAGATTGACACAGTAGCTCATCACGCGATACCATAGTTCAACGGACAGATGGTCTCCAGCGTATAAATGTGTTAACTGGCCCCAAGGGAAGAGAGTGGAGGAAATCCGTGGAGAAAGGACGTTGATCAACACAGCTCGGCGAAGCATGGAGGCTCCGGGAAAGAGCATTAGGTGACTTTGGTCAGCCGTGGGGTCCATGACGTTCTCAGAACGCATGACAAGCGACTCCAGGCGCTTGAATCCATCTGCTCGTTTAAAAGAGGGGTATAAAGGGGCGGGCGTGGGTATCGATATGTCCAGGTTACACACCAACGACAACGGTTCCTGTGAAAGCGTTTCCTCCAAGCTGACGGTGTCCCGAGCTGCTAGGAAGGTGTAGTGGTTTCTCAACACCAGTCGCAGCAAGACGGGAAGGTCTCCTCCCCTCCCAACCCACACTTTCATCTTTTTAGCCACGGAAATGGACAGCCCAATGGGATACGGAGTCCGGAATTCAAGCTCTTTCCACAAATGGGGGGTATTAATCGCTGCATTTCTCCAGGAAGAGCAGACGCGACATAATACCAGCGGCGCTTCACGTTTGCAGAGGGATCGCGCCCGGTGCTTCGTCATCATGGGAGGCAGACAGAGCGTAAATATCTCCCCAAGAATCTCAAGGGGAAGTTGTCGGATAGGCGCCCCAATTTGCCGGCAGATCCTTATCCTTCTGATCTCCGTGGTCTTTCTTAGCCGCAGATCTGCGCGGGTGTGGTTTTGCCACGGTCGCTCGATTTCTAGCTCTATAGCCAGCTGTCGCTCGATAGAAGCGAGGTTTTTGGTACATTCTTCGATGTAGGACGCTATTCTGTTGAGGTCCACGTCCGAAAGACCGTAGCTGGACTCGGCGTACTCGAGAATATCGGCTGGGAGATCAACCTGTAGAGCGCCGAAATTGAGCTCAATAATTGTGGAAATGGGTTATGCGTACATCTGCAAGGTAGTGTGACTGCTTCATGGAGAGCAATGTTTAACTCCTAGGCCGCGTGGCTGTGGTTGACGTTGCCAAGACTTGCAACTACAATCCCAACTTCTGTCAGGACGAAGACGTATAGATGGAATGAAAAACATACGCCTTTAGGCCTGTTCAGGGCGGCTCGCAAACCAGAAACTTGCGAGATACGACACTTTGTCGTTTATAACGATGAATTGCACAAAGTGACTGGTTGGCATATACGTATCCGATCCACCTGATTTCATTGTTCTCATCTTTGAAAGAAAAAATGAGCAGGAAGCTGGGGTTGAGCTGGGGCTTTGACTTCGATCCCTTTCCCAATATCACGTGATATTGATAACAAGTATTCCTGAACCAGGAACCTCGCGCTCTTTCTTAACTTCTAGTGTCGGTTCAGAAACCAATGCACACAGGTTCTATATAAACCTAAAGGCATCTTTTTCTTTCTCTTGGCTTCGCGCGTCAGATTCCAAAACTATCCACTGACAGATTATCATAACACCATGACCTTCGAAATTGGATTCGTCGCCGCCAACCGAGACCATTTCAATGCCTCTGCAGAACATTACGATAATAGCCCACAAACGACAGAATTGGCACGAAGGTTTTGAACAAGTCCGCACAATTGGTTCGAGGGTGTTCATAATCCATTCTTCAAAAGGTCTTCTCGAGCAATTCGCCGGGCATACCAATTTGATGAAGAAACCACGACGGTGATGGATTTTGCGTGCGGCCCAGGTTAGCCAAATTTCGTGTTTACTTAGTAGAGATGACACGTCGTTTACCGGAAGTTAGGTCTCATTTCCAGAGAACTGGCACCATACGCAAAGTCTATTGTTGGCGTGGACATCAGCCCGGGGATGGTTGATCAGTACAACACCCGTGTTGCGAATCAAGGGATCCCTCGAGAAGAAATGCGCGCAGTGTGTGCGGACCTCCAAGGCACAGCTGACGAGCTCGATGGAGAAAAATTTGACCTCGTCGTAGTGCGTCCCTCAACCCAAATCCGTGCACCCACATCTCTAACACCGTCTCAACCCCTAATCGGCGAATTATCCGCGATACAGTGCGCCTCTTCGTACCATCACTTTGCTTCGATAAATGATATCACGCGAACTCTGGCGTTTTTCCTCAAACCCAATGGCGTGCTGCTTGTGATCGACCTTCTGAAATCTGATGATGCCGAGACGGAAGACCTCTTTCCAGACCATGGTCATCACATCGTTGCACATAAAGGTGGTTTCAAAGAGGATGATCTCAGAACCGCTTTTCGGGAAGCTGGTCTAACGGCGTTCATGTTCAACGACGCCATGACCGTGAAAAGAAGAGGACATGACTTGAAGCTTTTTATTGCGAAAGGAACGAAGCCTATTTTAACGCCAGGACAGTTTTTGTAGGTCTCCTGATCGGTTTTTGTGACAATAACAACTGTTATCGGAAGAACCTCATACCACGGTCAGCAAGCCTCTTTGCGTATCCTGTTGCCAGGACAGAGTCGCGTTATGCAGTCGGGTGCACCTCCACGCAACGTTGTTAGGAGAAACCACGAGATGGCAAACCTGGCACAACTCAGTCATATGTTTTAAACGCCTGGTCTCTGACCCGAGATTGTTACATTTGCAACTGTATACTTTCCTCCAACATTCTTTCGCCAGTTCTGGAGATTAACATCTTTCTGCGTGCAAACTTTCTCAACTCTAGGAGCAGTTCTATGCTCAACCCAACTCAAACTCACCTTCATTCCACGATCCTCCTCAATCAATCAACGCTCAACGCTGAAAAGGTCAATACGGGTCTGGAAGCTATCTAATCGCCAAACGATAATCTCAAGAGTCCGGCCGGATACCGGTGTTTGTGGGCTAAAAAATAAAAGAAAAAGAAAAAGAAAAAGAAAAAAGAAAAAGGGAAGAGGAGGAAGGGAGGATCCCAACCTCACAATATCAATACGGCGTGCAACAACTCAAGCAAGAAACCTGAGGAACACTTCACTGAGCTGCGGCAATGTGTCCTGTAGGTGTTTGCGAGCTGTAGGAAAGCGGCGTAAAGCGGGATACTGGATACTCGCTTAGATTTGCGAGATCATCAGGGTTTGTTTCCTCCTTTTAGATTTATTTTGCGTTATATAAGCTGGATACTCGCTTAGATTACACAAAAAGATCCTTGATAAGATAGAACAACTTTAGACCCATTCCTTCAGCACACAGCTTGAAGCCCCCTGGACCCCCTATGTATGTAGTTCATAAGTTACAACAGAATTCCAATTCAAGCTCAATCCCTGCACATCTTTTAAGTTTTTGTAATAGTTCAAAAAAATGATCATTGAGAATAGTATTCTACACATAGAAAGACGGTACTACACAGATGACTAAATGACTACGATGAAGCAGGGCATGTCGCTGACGTGGCCCCTGCTTCTCATTAGAAAGGTGGGGAGAGAAGCCATCTTGCTCACCTGGATTGATGTGGGCAGCATCATCACAGTCTGGACGACATGGCACATCCATTGATGTGCCAGGACATCTTCATCATCCCTCGTCGTCGGGTGTCCTCGTCGTGTGACGTTGCTCACGGCGACGTGGACCCTGCTTGTTTGGTAATGATCGTGTCTCGTCGTGTGCTCTTGTTCTGCCGTGGTTGTTGCATGATTGTGTTGACGTGTCGTGATCATTCATGGTTGTCCGTGGTGGTCGGTTGTTGCTTGGGAGGAATGACGTGGCCATGGCCGCTGTCATTGTCTGGTGGTGGCAGCATGTTAGGTGGGTGGCAGGGAAGAGGTGGGATGGCGGGGGACTCACAATGATAATGATGATGAAAATTAGCATACCATTTGTCATTGTGGTCGCCACTGGTTTGTGTCGGGTTGCCACGTTGCAGACGCGATGGGACCGTGCATCTGGTACTAAAAAAAGGGGGAGGGCCGTACCAGACTTACATTTTGGCAACATGGTGCCTGGAAAGAAGGATCTTCATGTCGTGAAGGTGTTCCAGAGACCACTAAGAGTAGATTAGTGAAGGAAAAATAATATTGATATAACAAACCTACCATTTTTCCGAATTCAATAGAAACAGGTGACGAATCCTGTTTCCAACTGCATCCTCACCCAACAATGCCCTCAGCCTCTGCTTATACCCAGTTCAGGGAGGCCGTCTGAGTCTTCGACGTGGGCTGTATGTCACTGGCTTGATTTTCGCGCTCCCTTTTAGGCGGCCGCGTTTACTTTCCGGAAGAGTAACTATTGTTGGAAGGTGCGTATTGGGTGCGTATAAAGTGGTCAATGAGCTAGCGGATGAAACAGCCACCTAGGGAGGTTCGAGATGGACTGTTTGAGGCGTATGTGAGGCGGCCGATGGGCTGGTGGCTGATAGAGGGCTTGAAATAAGCTGTGGAGAGTGCGTGGGAAGCGAAAGGTGAGCCAGAGGGTACGGCATTCGCTGCTGAAAGCGTGCAATGGATGGCAGGGGAGGTTGGAATGATTAGTGGAACCAGAGATGGGGGATTTCCCCAAGAATCTATCATTTGATTGAAAGAACACGAGTAAGTTGAGTAGATCAAAAAGATAGCTTACGCACCTGAGGGGTTTGCAAAGTTATTCTCCATGGCCGCCGTGAATTCTTGTCCAAACCGTGATCTGTTCAGATGTCGGTTGCATCAGCAACGGCGCAAGGAAAGAAATATGTGGGACTTACATGCCTTCTGAGTTTCCGGGTGCTCCAAAACAAATTATAGGATGTTTCCCCAGTTCTTTAACGTGTACCGATTGAGAATCCGAGTCCGTCGTAGTTGAGAGAGATAGCGGCGTGCAGTGATCATGTGATGACTACATAATTTAATTTTCAAGCTCAGTATCCGTATCCGCTATTCTCCACAGGCATCGTCATCCAGCCAAGAGTCCAAGTGCGAGGCCCGAGGGCGTTGTTGCCAAACATAACCACACTTAAAGTCTCCCAAAACAGTAGAACCTGGACCTGGACAGTAGGGCTGTGCGATACCTCTGCATTCTCACCCCACCCCGGTTTCATGTCATGTCGTGCATGTCGGACGACAGACCTCATGGCCTTGACATGACCTTTGTTGCCAAGGCTCTCTCCGAATCTATGTTCTGCCGATCAAAGTCATGCGAGGCCTTCCCTTTCGAGGTAGACTTACCACTATTTGCCCCAAAGCTCAATTAGGTGTGGATCCGCTTGTCAACGCTTGGTTAGCGATAGCTTCTTCTTATCCAACGTAATCCTAATCCTTCGTAGCGCTCGTTGACCTGGTAAGAGCTTGGTAAGAGCGTCTCTTTTGAAAAAGTTGACAGTGATCACCCCTGACCAATTGAATGGACAGGTGTTTCTTTATGACGTACTCCCACTCCGGGCAACGAAAGGGCAATGCCCCTCGCAACACATTACCCGTGGCCTTCTTGGAAGAAATAAGCGTTTGATCTATCTTCAGCGCGGTATGGGCGTCGCTTGATAACCTCTATTCATTTAAGGGCAAGAGATATGGTTTATTTCCCCCAAGCTGGTCTTCAATCCTTGCCTAGACGCTGGTCGTCTAATATACGCTCCTCATGTCACGAGCTGGTCTCGTTTCTTTGATTTTATTTCTCCTTTGCATCGGCTTTGTGGCATCTGTGCCTTTACCAGACAGTCTGTTGGAAGAGGAGATCGTAAGGTCAGGCTAATCTTGTTTCTAGTTTTGTCTTCGACTTTGTTCTCATGGCCGCCCAAACAGACCTTCTATTCAAACGAAATACAACGGCGTTCTCGTCGCACGATATGGATCCACTTACGACGATCTATTCATTCGAACAACTACCAAATATGCTAGAGCGGTATGGCATATGTTTCTGTGATTACATCATCCTTACGATGAGGTGGACATAGCCTGATTTTACGGATATGCATCTTGTTGCCCGTGCCAATATATTCCAGGTAAGTTCCTTCCCTCACACATTCCATAACCGTTCACCGAAATCGTCGCCAACAGAAAGCCGCTAACGCGATAAAATCTGTTGCCAAGAAAGCAGGGAACGCAGTGAAGTCCGTTGCTCAAAAAGCGGGGAACGCGGTCAAATCTGTTGCTCAAAAGGCTGGTAACGCGGTCAAAACTGTCGCCAAGAAAGCAGGGAACGCGGTCAAAAGTGTTGCCCAAAAGGCGACGAACACCGTCAAGAAAGCGGGGAACGCGGTCAAATCCGTCGCCCAAAAAGCTGGCAATGCAGTCAAGAAAGTTGCCCAGAAAGTTACTAAGGGCGCCAAGAAAGTTGGTAATACGATCAAGGCTGGTGTTCAGAAAGTGAAGAGCGGCGTCCAGGTAATTGACAAAAACTACTAACGAGGATAACGCACTGAAGTCCCTGCCAGAAAGTAGGCAATACGATCAAATCTGGGATCCAGAGAGTGGGCAACGCAGTCAAGAAAGGCGCACAGAGAGTCGTCAACACTGTCAAAGGAGGTGTTCAGAAGGTAAAGAACGGGATCCAGGTATGCAGCTCGAGTATATGACTTTTGGAACGTTGACCGAAAACATTTTCTCCAGAAAGTAGGCAATACGATTAAGAAAGGTGTTCAAAAAGTAGGCAACACGATCAAGAAAGGTGTTCAAAAAGTAGGCAACACAATCAAGAAAGGTGTTCAGAAAGTCGGCAAGGGCATTCAGAAAGTCGGCAACACCATCAAAAAGGGTGTCCAGCGTGTTGGCAACACTCTCAAGAAGGGTGTTCAGAAAGTGAAGAACGGGCTTCAGGTGAGTTCCTAGAAGCCTCCAACTGTTGGCGCAGCGGCTTACTCAGGATAAACACTCTTTAGAAAGTAGGCAACAAGATCAAATCTGGGGTCCAGAAAGCTGGCAATGCAGTCAAGAAGGGCTTCCAGAAGGTTGGCAACACCTTGAAAGCGGGTGCCCAGAAAGTCAAGCAGGGCTTCCAGACGGCCGGCAAATTTATCAAGAAGTATGCGCCGACCGTTGCTAAGTTTGGTTTGAAGGTTGTATCCGCCGCCCAATCAGTTGCGGCTAGAGTGGTCAAATACATCCCTGTAATCGGGAAGCCAGCCTCGGAGCTTTTGAAAGTGGAGTCCAAGGGCCTTAACATGGCCTCGAATGCGATTCACGCCGACCTTCCGCCCCAGCTCAAGAAAGGCTCTGCGATTCTCGATGACATCAGGGATCCCTTCGGTGAGTATCCGCGTCAGTTTACGCATTCTCTTAGGTTGACTATCGGCTTTTGAATAGGCGCTGCAGCGAAAGCTGCAGGCAAGGCTGTCGGAGGGAAACAAGCGGCAGCCATTGCTCAAGTCGCCGACCAAATATTTTGACACCTGACGATGTTTTTACGTTGGTCCTTCGCAAGTTCACTTTTTCGGCAAAAAATGGAACTTCAAATGTTAACTGTTTGAGGGCTCATCACATCGTCAAGGTGTTTTCAAAGATCTGCTTTTCAACAGCCTCCATGTTCAACGATGATGTGACTATGCAGAGAACTTGTAATAAAAAACCACTCATTTCGAAGAGAGACTAATACTCGGATAGCTCTTCTAGGAGTCTCAGGTAAGTATCATGCTAACAATCATCAAGTATCATGGCGCATCGCCCTACCAGCACGGTCTCATTTTCCCGTTGGGCGCTTTCACATCTTGTAATGTATGTTGCGGGATGATCGCGACAAGCTGCTGAACCTCTTCAGCATTTCGCCTTTGGACATTGACGTTTTCCGGCGTTAAAATTGTATGACGGACTGAACTTTCGTCGGCCTCCTCGGATCCGTTACTATCGTCCCATGTCACTCTAATCGTATGCGTCAGACACTTGGTTGTTAGCCATTCGATACTCGCCATCCTGTGAATGACATTGTGAGCTTGGAGGTGGCTATCTTTTCAACCGTTGTCGGACTGCAGAGTCTCAAGTATGTACGAAATCGTTCATCGAGCCGACTGTGTTGCCTAACACGGCCACATCAAAGCTGTCGCAAAGGGGCAGTGCTGAGTGCGTTATGGCTGCTCGCTCTTTCACCCTGCCGTTTCATGTTTTGTTGTTCGTCCATCTAACCGGTAATGCGATACACTACGAAAAGTTTTTGCATCTGCGTGATTGACAAGAAATATCAACCACGAAGTCTTGCTGGTCCACGGCTGACAGTACGAGAGCATTTGAGAATCTCCCTGTAAGGTGAGATCGTCTCTTTTGTCTTGATAGTGATCGTCGCATAGTGAAATGAGCATTGCAGATGTACGGAGGTGACAAGCGGCTCAAGTGCGGCGCCGTCACGACGTCTGTGATGCATAGCATTGTAAGGAACCAGCGTTTGATCTATTTTCGACTAGGGGCAGCTAGGGGCGCGTCCTGAGCAATCCATCAATGGACTTCATATACTTAAAGGACTCAGATAGGCTGCATGATCCCCAAGCTGGTCTTCACTTCTCTCCCAGACGCTGGCCGTCCCATCCACCCTCCTCATGTCTCGAGCTGGTCTCGTTTCTTTAATCTTCTTTCTCCTTTGCATCGGCCTTGTAGCATCTGTACCCTTACCAGATGTTCTGTCTGAACATGATATCATAATGTGAGGTTCATCTTGGTGTTCAGATTCCCACTATCTGCTGATGAGCGCTCATACAGACCTTCGATTCATGCGAGATATGACCATGCTCTGGTTGCACGATACGAATCAAGCTATGACGATCTGTATATTCGATCGACTACGAAATACGCTAGAGCGGTATGAAGTATTTTTTTTTCCATTGCAGCGATCTAACATTGTGAACGTAGCCTGACTTGACGGATGTGAACCATCTCGTACCCCGCAATATCTTCGATAAAATTAAGCAAGGTTTCCAGGTAAGCTTTTCGTTGTTTCTTCAGAGTTTCCCTCACTGTAATTACAATCCTCAGAAAATGGGCAGCGCGATTAAATCTGGCTTTCAGAAAGCCGGGAATGCGATCAAATCTGGCTTTCAGAAAGCTGGGAATGCGATCAAATCTGTTGCTCAAAAAGCAGGGAACGCTGTCAAGTCTGTTGCTCAGAAAGCGGGGAACGCTGTCAAATCTGTTGCCCAGAAAGTCGGCAATGGCTTCAAGAAAGTGGGGAACGCTGTCAAATCTGTTGCCCAGAAAGTCGGCAATGGCTTCAAGAAAGTAGGCAACGCTATCAAAGCAGGCGCTCAGAAAGTGAAGAGCGGGTTCCAGGTAAATGGAAAAAAGAACTTGTGCAGATGACGATGTCCTGAACTTCTTACCAGAAAGTAGGCAATGCAATCAAGTCTGGGGTCCAAAAGGCAGGCAGCGCCATCAAGAAGGGTTTCCAGAAAGTTGGTAACGCTATCAAGTCGGGTGCCCAGAAAGTAAAGAACGGGTTCCAGGTATGCAGTCACAAAATGCGACTTGTAGAAGCTTGCTAATGTTACATTTAACAGAAAGTGGGCAATGCAATCAAAAAGGGTGTTCAGAGAGTCGGCAGCACGATCAAGAAGGGGTTCCAAAAAGTGAAGAATGGGTTCCAGGTGAGTACTTGTAAATTCAGTCTTGGGGAGCATCAACTTACCGAGGTCGAACACCCTTCAGAAAGTAGGCAATACGATCAAATCCGGATTCCAGAAAGCTGGCAGCGCGATCAAGAAAGGCTTCCAAAAAGCGGGGAGCGCAATCAAGAAAGGCTTCCAAAAAGCAGGCAGCGCCATCAAGAAAGGCTTCCAGAAAGTAGGCAGCGTTATCAAAGCAGGTGCTCAGAAAGTGAAGCAGGGACTCGAGACTGCCGGAAGAGCTATCAAGAAGTTTGCGCCAATGGTTGCGAAGTTTGGTTTGAAGGTTATATCCGCTGCCCAGTCAGTTGCGGCTAGAGTGGTCAAATACATCCCTGTAATTGGGAAGCCAGCGTCGGAGCTTCTGAAGTTGGAGTCCAAGGGCCTTAACATGGCCTCGAATGCGATTCACGCCGACCTTCCATCCCAGCTCAAGAAAGGCTCAGAGATTCTCGATGACATTAGGGATCCCTTCGGTGAGTATCCGCGCCGGTCTCTGCCTTATCTGAGATTGAATGCCTGCTTTTATCTAGGTGCTGCAGCGAAAGCTGCAGGCAAGGCTGTTGGAGGGAAACAGGTGGCAGCCGTTGCTCAGGCCGTCGACCAAATCTTTTAACACTTGACAATGTTGTTACGTTGGTCCTTTGCAACTCCACTTTTTCGGCGAAAAATCGAACTTGACACACTAACTGTCTGAGAGCTCATCATACGGTTAAGGTGGCTTTTAAGAAGACCTGCTTTTTGAGAAGTTATGTATCAGCTCAACGGCCTTCATGTGACTATGAAGGTGACAACCTATGATGTAAATTACTCATTTCGAAAGGAGACTAAGGCTCGGATAGCTCTTCTAGGTCAACAATCAGCGAGCATCGTAAGGCATCTTGCTACCACCAAGATCTCATCCCAATCTCATCCTCTCATTGCGACTTGATTGCGACAATGTATGTTCTGAGAAAATGTCTTGGCGATGGACTGTTTTGCCAAACACGACCACAATGAGGCTGAGAGGCAGTGCGTTCGTCCTTGGTTCGTCCCAAGTTCGTCCACTCTTTCACCCTGCTGTTTCATGTTTTGTTGTGCACTCCCTTCGGAGCCTTTTCTTTCCAACGCTCTCCGAAATTTGTTCTCTAATCTAATCGCTAATGTGCTACAATACAAAAACCAGTTTTAGCGTCTGTCTGACTAGCATTATGAACCTCTGAACCACGTTTCTCCGACTGATACACGGTGTGAAAGCATCGAGACTCTTTCTATCAGGTGAGAGCGTCCTTGATAATGATCGCCCTTGCCTATTCATGACGATGTCAGGTATGCACAGCATCATGATAAGGAACAAGCGCTTGTGCTACTTTCGACTATGAACGGGAAGTCCAGAGCAATCCCTCAATGAACTTAAGGGACTGCGATAGGCTGTATGATCCCCAAGCTGGTCTTCTCTTCTTGCCCTGACGCTGGTCGTCCAATTTACGCTCCTCATGTCTCGAGCAGGTCTCGTTTCTTTCATCTTCTTTCTACTGTGCATCGGCCTTGTCGCATCTGTACCCTTACCAAATGTTCCGTCTGAAGATGATATCATAATGTCGGGTTCATTCTGGTGTTCAAATTCCGACTATCTGCTCATTAGCGCTCATACAGGCCTTCGAGATATGACCATGCTCTTGTGGCGCGATACGGGTCAAGCTATGACGATCTGTATATTCGATCGACTACGAAATATGCTAGAGCGGTATGAAGCATCTTTCTACCATTGCGGCGATCTGAGAATGTGGTGAACATAGCCTGATTTGACGGATGTGAACCATCTCGTTCCCCGCAGTATCTTCGATAAGATTAAGAAAGGCTTCCAGGTAACCACTCCGTTGTTTTTTCAAAATTTCTCGTGACGGCTCACTATAATTTTATTCCTCAGAAAGTGGGCGGTGCGATTAAATCCGGCATCCAGAAAGCCGGGAACGCGGTCAAATCTGTTGCCAAAAAAGCGGGAAATGCGGTTAAATCTGTTGCCCAGAAAGCGGGGAACGCTGTCAAATCAGTTGCCAAGAAAGCCGGAAACGCTGTCAAGTCTGTTGCCCAGAAAGTTGGCAATGGCGTCAAGAAAGTAGGCAACACTATCAAAGCAGGCGCTCAGAAAGTGAAGAGCGGGTTCCAGGTAATTGGCAAAAAAAAACCTTTGACAAGGATAACGTACTGAATTCCCCGCCAGAAAGTAGGCAATACGATCAAGTCTGGGGTCCAGAGGGCGGGCAACGCAGTCAAGAAAGGCGTACAGAGAGTCGTCAACACTGTCAAAGGAGGTGTTCAGAAAGTAAAGAACGGGATCCAGGTATGCAGTCACAACATACGACTTTTGTGAGCCTGCTAATGTTACATTTACTACAGAAAGTGGGCAATACAATCAAGAAGGGTGTTCAGAGAGTTGGCAATGCTATAAAAGCGGGTGCTCAGAAAGTGAAGAACGGGTTCCAAGTGAGTACTTGGAAATTCAGTCTTTGGCAGTATTAACTTACCGAGTTTGAACACTATTCAGAAAGTAGGCAACACGATCAAATCCGGAGTCCAGAAAGCTGGCAGCGCGATAAAGAAAGGCATTCAAAAAGCGGGTAGTGCAATAAAGAAAGTAGGCGGCGCTATCAAGGCAGGTGCCCAGAACGTGAAGCAGGGACTTCAGGCCGCTGGAAAATTCATTAAGAAGAATGGGCCGACCATTGCGAAGGTTGGTCTAAAGTTTGCGTCCACCATAAGTTCGGTTGCGGGGAGAGTCGCCAACGTCATACCCGTCATCGGGAAACCTGTCTCGAAACTCATCAAACTTGGGTCGAAGGCCCTTAACATGGCCTCGAATGCGATTCATGCCAAACTTCCATCCGGGCTTCAGAAAACCTCAGAGATTCTTGATGACATCCAGGATCCCTTCGGTGAGTCCTTTCTCCAGTCCACGGCGTCTTGGCGATTAACTAGAACGATTTGACATCGTAGGCACTGCAGCCAAATTTGCTGGCAAGGCTATCGGAGGGAAACAGGCAGCGGCCCTCGCTCAAATCGCGGACCAGATATTTTAACACCTGTCAATGTTCTTACGTTGGTCCTTTGCAACTTCACTTTTTCAGCGAAAAATGGAACTTGACATGTTAATTGTTTGAGGGCTCATCACATCGTCAATATGTTTTTAAAGAAGATCTGATTTTGAACAAGCCAGCTCAACGGTCTCCATGTTCAATGACGTTCTGACTACGCAAAGAACTTGTGATTTGAAACCACTCAATTTCAACAGAGACGAACACTCCGATAGCTCTTCTAGGAGCTAGGCCAACAATCGTCAAGCATCGTGGCGCATTTCGCTAGCAGCACGGTCTCATCCTCCTGTTGGGCGCTCTCATCTCTTGTATATGTTGCGAGAGACGCGACAAGCGACTCGACCTCTTCAGCATGTTCTTTCTTTCAAAATCTCTGGCCGGCCTTTGGGCAGTGACTTCTCTCGCTGAAATTGTAAAATGTTCTAGACTGCGAACTTTCGTCGGCCACTTCAGATCCCCTACTGACTCCCATAGTCGCTCTCATCATATGCGTCAGACAACCTATGACTGCCGTATATGTACTTGGAGGGGCTATCTTTACAGCAACTGTCTGATTGAAGAGTCCTGTGTACGAGATTGTTCATCGAACGGTCCAGGCATCAGTGCGTCATGTCCGCTCTTTCACCCTGCCACAACTTTTCTTGCCTGGTTTCTGGCTCTGGGCCAAAGCCGGCACATCATCACTGCCGTTTCATGTTTTGTTGTGCGCTCCCTTCGGAGCCTTTTCTTTCCAACGCTATCCGAAATTCGTCCTAGTAACGTGAAACACTTGCCGCTTGCCTCTTCAGCCAATGTCCTGATTCCTGTGTAAATTGTGAACGTCGCGAAGAGAACTTGTTGAGAAAAACATGCCGAATGGTTGATAAAAGTATGTTGAAAGAACCAACGCCTTGAGCAATGAGAGCTCGTCGACACAGGACGACCCCTTTGTGCATCATTCCGAGGACCTTTCCATTGGCTTGTTTTTGTTTCAAATATGGCAGACAGCTGTGAAGACATTTGTGCTCGGATAAGCGAGCAAATCGCGCGTCATATGGATCAATTCGAAAGTCGAGGACGATGATGAACCTAAAATTTATATGACAGGGTAGTATGATAACCCCAGTGGTGCATTGTTTTTCAATAACGAGAACTTCGATCTGCAAAGCGCGAATTACAGCTGTTCGACCTCCAGTGTTCAAGAACGGCAAAGTTCATCCGTCTCTGACTTGCGAAGTCGATAGAAACGGGGGACGCATGCTTGTGGTGATTCGGAATCGAGTGAATGTTGATCTACACATTACCGTTTCGATCTGGACCATCTGGTTGTGTCGGAGCTTCAAGTCAAAATCCCTCTAAAATCCTTCGACCACACAGCCTAGCCACCCATTCTGAATCCTTTCCAGCTAACTGCATAATCGTAGACCATATCTAAAATTTACTTTGTGCGCCTTTATTTGTACAAACAACCATATTAGGTAGAACGCCCTTCCAAGTTGGCAAGTTCCAATCACTCCACCCTTATGACGTGCGGGCCGGGATTGGAGCATTTGGAGCAACTACCGAAACGGTGCTAGAACGTGGAGCAATGGGCAGCGCGCGCAAATGGGCGTCATGGTTTACATAGCCACGGCCTAAAACAGATGTTTATGCCAAGTTTACGCACAGACAAAGGCGCAAAGTGAAATTTCAGATGTGGTCTACGATTATGCAGTTAGCTGTCAAGTCCCCAGTTTTAAGCACTGTGGTTGCTACGACCGCGTGATTACAGCATGCACCATTGCTTGCAGATCCAGGAGCTCCTCTCCATCATCTTTCACAACTATGCTCACGACTCAAGGATGCAAGCACGACTCGCGAGGACTTGCAAAGCTTTTCAGGACCCAGCCTTGGACATCCTTTGGCATACACAAAAAACACTCCTTCCATTACTGAAATGTCTTCCACCCAATGCCTGGGCTATAAAAGAGGGCAGATTTGTGAGCCATATTTCTCAAGACAAAAAAGCATGTTTTTCAACAATTGTCATTACAGAGTATCATCAGGAATCTGATTGCGTCTGATTTCGAAAGAATTTACTTTTACTGCCACAGAATCAGAACTCTTGGTCGGCTTGCCTCGAGTCCGCTTTCTCAATATTTTGAAGCACAAGTCCTGCCCATCATCTGGTCACGCAAACCGTCTCCAGGCCCTCTCCTGTCTAATGTGTCGGAGGTCGATCTTGTCGACGGCAGCTTCGATGGTCTTGCCATTTATCCTCGCCTCGTAATCGGCCCGAATGTTACAGGAGTAGAAGTCGAGGTCTCGCGTAACGCCTTTTTGTGGGCAAATGCAACACCCGTGGAGTTCTTGTCCACTCTTCGTGGTGTCAGGAAATTGAGCTTCAGTGACCGGGTGTTTCTCACATCCCATGCCATATCCATTATCAGTACATTCCCCATGCTCGAAGATCTCCGGCTCTGGGTCACAGAACAGGAGATGGAGAACTGCGTTCCTTACGTTGGGAACAATTTTCCGGCCATTACTCACCTGACCATCAATTCGAAATCCATGAATGCCTGTCAATTGATGCTACGACAGCTTCAGTCAGGAACGTTGTGGTCTTTGACACTTACCAGAACCGCAAGCGACGCCCGCTGGAGCATAAGAAGTCTTCTTATAACACTTCATGAGTGCAACTTGGCGTCGAGGTTAGAAAGCCTACATATAGGCGATTGCCCAATGATTTGCACTAGCTTGGGCTTCTGGCGTCCTGCATCTAAAGTGCTTTTCAATATGGATGCTCATACATTTGAATACCTAAGCTCCTTTAAGCAGTTGCGCGATTTGCATATAAGCTCATCTTCCGTTGAGTTGGACGACAACGATCTTATCAAACTTGCCAAGTCACTGCTTCAATTGCGTTCACTGGTATTCTGGGAAACCGATGATCCAGGCAAAAGGCCGAAATGCACATTTACTGGAATGCAGCATCTTATTCAGCTTTGTCCAAAGCTGGAAAAGTTGACCCTTTCCGTTGATGCGCGCCAAATCCCGATACTCGCCATTCAGCCTGACGGAGAACATCTTACAGGTCTCCACCTTACCACCCTCAATCTCTGCCATTCCCTTATCCGGAAAACTGATGATGTTGTGTCATACCTTACCATGCTATTTCCGGCCCTTAAGGACTTTTCTACTGCCTATTATGATGTAGAAGACGACGACGAAGAGGATTCTGATCGTGAGATGTGGATGGAAGTAGAAAAACGACTGAACTATTACGATTGATTCGTCCGTCACAAGGGCCTGTGGTCTTGGGCGAATTTGGTCACCTCTCCTGTGTCGTTGATGCCAAATTTTCTATTGGTATGGACTGTCGCCCTCGCTTTCGGCGATATGGGATAGATTTCAATTCCCTTTGAACAATGTTGGTTACTGTTCCGTTGACGATTTTTGACGTGCCTGTTTGTAACGTCTTCGGAATCGTTCACCACGGGTGCAACGCCCAATTTTTCCCTTGCTGGTTCTCTTGCGATCCTAACTGTAAGACTCACAGCAAGTCAGCAAGCGATGAGGGTTTTGCACCACTTGGAGCACCATGGAGTAACGCCAGCGGGACCACAATACTGAATACCCAACCATTTGACAAGCGCATCGCTATTATAAACTTGAGCATTTCGCCGGCTCCTATATTTCAAGGCGAAGTCAAATCTTACGATGCGAAACACATCGTGCTTGCCTCTTCAATCAAATTACTCGATCTCTTGTGGAAATTGTGAACATCGAAAAGAAGTCATTGTCGCGCAAGTGGGTAATTTGACAGAGGAATTCAATGTTGGTTAAACACATATCTTTGGCAATGCGTGAGGCTGCTGGTGGAGCCTGGTGCAGCGGCGTGGCCTTGTAAACCTTTGAGTCGCGACGAATTTTGCTCAGCTCAGACTCAATATTTCTCCTCTCTTGAGCGCGGGAAAGAAAGGGTGCAATGGTGCTTCATGATCATTAAATACATAACATTGCTCACAATGACGACTCCCTACTCTTCTTCTCACATTCATGGCGACCCCATCGACAAACACGAAAACCCTAGATCATATCGTGCATCTGTCACCACCAGGCTCGATTGAAGAGACATCGCGACAATTTGGTGATCTTGGGTTCAAGTGAGGGTCAGAAGAGCGCATCTATGGACCGGGTTGACTAGATTTCTCATCGCAGGGTTATACCTGGCGGAGAACACGTTGGCGGCTTGGCTGCCAATGCGCTCGTGGTTCGTAATCTGGTACTCTATCTCATGAGCATAGAAAAGCTGACTCGACCTTGACGGGTCATCTAGGTTTTCGCGGATGGACTCTACCTTGAGCTCCTTTCCTTCACACATGAGCCTTCTCACTACCCTCCTGGATCACCGGCGCGTGTCAAACGCGACACCCATCCTTGGGCGAACAAACCATTAGGCTGGATTGACTACGCGTTTTTGGGGAACGGATCACACACAATTCGAATCTCGGACATTATCAACGACCGTGCCAAGAAAGATAGAAGCGGGGCGTTCTATGAGGCGGAGGAAGATGGGGGAAGGAAACGGATTGATGGAAAGGTCGTCAGGTGGCTCATATCGGCTCCTCGGGAAAATAAAGGAACATTGCCGTTCTTTTGTGGGGATATTACACCTCGAGATCTGAGGGTACGTCTCTTATTCCTTATGACCTCAGCGTTGCTGAAATAAGGTCAAGGTGCCAACTAAACCGCCAGCGAACGTCCAACACCCATCAACTACACAGGGAATCGCACACATTCGCATAGTCACTGATGCAAAGTTTTTTCCTGTAATCAGCAAGCAGCTCACTTCTGTGACTGGACAAGAACCGTTGTCATCTACGCCTATTGAGGCAGTTTGGTCCTTGGACAGCCATTCTACGACCTCTCCTTCGCTCATTCTGAGTACTCCTTCTAATGAGCTTGAGAGCGCTTTCGCCAAGAATGTTGGAACGGGTATAGTTGAGGTCGGGTTTTTGGTGAAGAAGAAGCAAGGTAACGACCGGCATTCCACACCATACGGCAGGATTGTATGGGTCGGCGAAGGGCACGATGATTGAGATGGCTCGGGTAGGTTCTTGTTCTTTCGAGGCAGCTCTTTGCTAATTAGAGCAGGTTGTTCATAATAGTCTCTGTTCCCAGGAAAACAGCAATATTCGTACTCTTCAGAAAGTAGGCAATACGATCAAATCTAGATTCCAGAAAGCTAGCAGTGCGATCAAGAAAGGCTTCCAAAAAGCGAGCAGCGCAGTCAAGAAAGGCTTCCAGAGAGTAGGCGGCGCTATCAAAGCAGCTGCCCAGCAAGTGAAACAGGGATTTGAGACTGCTGGAAGATTTATCAAGTGGTTTGAAGATCATATCCGCCGCCCAGTCAGTTGCGGCCAGAGTGGTCAAATACGTCCCTGTAGTCGGGCTGCCAACCTCAAAGGTCCAAGGGCTTTGACAAGGCCTCGAATGCGATTCATGCCCATCTTTCACCCCAGCTCCAGAAAGGCTCAGAGATTCTCGATGACATCAGGCATCCCTACGGTGCGTCCTTTGTCCAGCCCGTGGTGTCTTGACGATTAACTTAACGATTTGATATTGTAGACGCTGCAACTAAAGCAGCTAGCAAGGTTATCGGAGGGAAAGCGGCAGCGGTCGTTGGTCAAGTCGCTGACGAGATATTTTAACACCTGAAAAACGTCGACATGTTCCTCTCTTTGGAACTACTTAGCACTAAACTCTTTGGCGTGTCAATGGAAGTTGTTTTCTTTTTGTGGAGGCGGACAGTGAGGGCAACGCCGCACAACACCAACTGCTTACCAAAAAATCACTGACATCCGAAGACTTGAGCCTCTTTCGTTCTCAGAGAAGCCATCCTTTTGTTTTTTGAATGAGGACTTGATGAGAACTGAGTACTGAGTACTGAGTCTGGACTGAGCCGTGCGAACTTGATGTTACTCTGGCCAGCCAAGATGACATCGATTATTGTGGTCCCGACCAACTCCAGACAAGGGCGTCTCCACTCAGCACTACAACTTCACTGGCCCCAACGCCGATAAGCCTTACGTCCTTGTTGTCCTTTTGTGATCGAGGGAGTTTCCGGACCCACAGAATGCAAGCTGACGTTGCTTCATGTCGGACTATATAATGAGACTGCCTTCTTGCAGTCGACCCACAATACTCGAAGATTCTACCCTTCCAAGGCCTGGCATGCAATGCACCACCACATTTAACATCAGAACTTCTAGGAGGTTCGGCTGTCCTTCTCCTTGCGGAGTCACCGACTTACAGTGTCCTTTGTGACTTAGTCCATATGCCACTCAGAGTCTGTCATCGACAGCCTCATCCGCCGAGGCACTCGATGATGATGTACCACACGATCGAGACGGATTCACGTTTGAACTTTGTATGTGCTTTTGCACTCCTGACGCTAATATTCACTCGTCGACTTGTTACTAGCGCTACCACCAACTTGTACTACTAGCACTGTAAGGTGTTCAAATCGATGGCTTGCTCTCTCCAACACCTCAATCTGTCCATTTTAGGCGTTCTTGTCATCTTTAGCAGGGTCATCTTCGTCGGAGCATTGCGACAGCCCACATACAGGTGCGTTTCAGAGTTGGGTCCTTTCATCGTGTTTACCACAGTTCTCAGAGGACCCTATGCACGTTTTTGTAAGTTTAATGAATCTTTTTGTGTGCTGGACTATGACTAATTTAATAACGCGCAGTCAGCCACAATGTCCGATAGAGTTCCAGGCCAATCCACTTACCAACGCGAAATGCTGAAGAAAGGTCACGGACATCCTCTTTGGAATCCAGAACCTGATGTTTTTGCGCCCCCCGCATACCGCCAAACCGGTGTCAGCGTTGGAGACGTTGGAATCCTCTGCCCGTCTGGCACATTCCGCTACCTTTTTAATGTCTTTCTGGATGCCGACAACCCCTGTAATCCCAGTGAACTGCCCGAGGGATTTGCGCCTTTGAAGCCGTTTCCAGGCAGCCGCATTGCATTCGACTGTCACGAATCAGGTTTCGTTACCAGTCCCTATATGAGACTAAAATCCTCTCTTCGGTCTGGCATTAGAAACTTGGAGTTCACGTTCTTCAATGACTCTGAAGACGCTGTCTTGATTCTGCCCGAAGGCTGCCATGGCGAACGATTCCAGAGTATAGGGACACTTCGAAGCTACGCTGCACAGCACGGGGAGAGCTGGTATCGCTACGCGAATGGACCACGTGGTCTAAACGTCGAAAATGGGCAGCTACAAATTGTAACCCAGTGTGATAAGACCACATCGTGGGCTATCTTGACCCACTTTAAAGAGGGAAATCCGTCTTCAAACCACCGGGATGGCCTTAGTGTCCCGCTCTCATGGGTAGGGCAGGACATAGACCAAATGCAGTGTGGAGTCAAGTTCATCCCGCAGCAAGCGTCACCTTTCCGGAATCAATGCGTTTTCCTTCGGTCAAGCGGCGTTTATCTCAGTGACGTTGAGTGGGGACGTGTCCGTTCCCCGAGCTTATTTCCGGACATTGGAGGCCTCTTTCGGTCAATGTTGGGTATGTTTGATACCGCTACGGTTGGTAATGGTCAAGGTTCTGGGTCAACGAGATTGGTTCCATCACAACATGAAGTATTTGCCTCCATTTTGTTAAACCGCCGTTGCTGACATTGATTTTCAAGACGGTTGTTCGAACTCCATCAAACGTTATTCTGAACATGCTCCTGAAGAAGGTCAGACTATGCAGCCTTGCATGCCGTCTCTGCTATACTCATTACGAGTACTTTTTTAGCATCCAGAAGCCAAGACAGCAATAGTTCACGACAATGACTGGTGTGCTGTGTTACGACAGGTATAGTTGCGCTCGGTGCTTGAATTTTCATGTGCTCATTGGTGACCCTCATAGGGTGACTCGAAATTTCCCTCTGATGAAGAGCTTTGCAGACGCATTCTTGAAACGTTCGAAATTATTATTGATGAAAAGGGTGAGTGTTCTTTTCCCTAACACCCAGATGTGACCTAATGCCACACCATCATCTCAAGGTTGCTTGTATTTAGCACGTAAAACTTGTTCCCCCCAGTGATTGTTAATTTTGCAGTTCCATCCCACATTACGTCATGTACCATACTCGTTTTCTAGAATCTAAATAATAAGTTGCAACTTGATCAAGACGCATTCTACAAACACAGTTTAAGGAGTGAAAGATCATTTTGCCGGGAGGAAGAGTGGGCCCAGCCAACGAGCAATGAAAAATCCGGTCAACATAATCGCCAATGTTCTCCACGCGCCCCACACATCCACAGGGCCCATACCCACCGCCTCTTCAAGTGCCTCTTCCAAACCCCGCGCCATCGCATCCATACTAAACATTTCCTCAGCCCTCCTCCTTGCCCGTCTTCCCAAAGCCTCGCGGTCCTCTGGGGATAAATCCAAAATCTCCGTGAGGGCGTCAGCCCATACATCCGCGTCAGGTGTTTTCAGCCACCCCGTGAACTCATCCTCTGGAGAGTTCACTATGCTTTCGATAGGCCCCCCAGAGTCACATGCGAGCACTGGGAGACCGCACGCCATAGCTTCGACGGGGACGATGCCAAAGTGCTCATTCGCAGGTGTGTAGAGGAGGGCGATGGTGGATGGGCTGCGGAGGAGAGCTGTCCGTTGGGCTGTGGTGAAGTTGAGGAGGAAGAGGACGTCGGGGTTGGGGTTGGACCTGGAGGTTTTGAATGGGAGTTTGGAGGGGGAGAGGACGTTCCATGTGAGTGCGTGGGTGTTGGCCATGGATTGGAGTTGCATGAGGACTCTGTCGTTATCTTCGAGGCGGGGATCATAGCCACCTTTGATTCGTTGAGCTTAAGCCGGAAGTGGATAGGAAATAGAGTGTACCTGCGATGACGAGTCTCAGGTCTGTTATTTCTGGACGTTTGGTTTTGAGGATGGCAAAAGCTTCTAGGGCAAGAACGATGTTCTTTTTGCCCTCAAAACGATTGAGTGAAAGGAGAGTTTGTCGATGGCTTCGACAATATCAGCACAGTTTGCCTATACTTTTGGAATGAGAAACTGACGATGTTATTGAAACAATGTCTTCGTCCAGGTTGTTGAATGGGGCGTCGTAGTTCGATATATTGATCCCAGGGTAAACCACACCTGGATTTTCGGTAATGCTTGGGAAGTAGGTCTTGAATATCCTTGCTGTAAACTTTGAGTTCGCGAGGATGATGTCCGCTTGACCTAAAAAAGCTTGAGACGGGGATCTTCAAGAAAAAAATGTTGTGTTACATACTTGTTGTAGTTTCTTCCAACCAATCCATTGGTAGCCTATATAGCCTCTTCAGAAGACCAACCCTTTTCTTCACCAGATTTCCCTCCACAAAAGCTCCATTTGCGAGGAGTTTGTCGGGGAAATGGCAGTAGAATACGACACGAGTGTGTCCAAAGGCTCGCAGGAAAGGAACGCATGTAGACAGCTGGTCAACGAAATACACATCATATGTCGGTGCGCCTGGCCGGAGGAGATGCGCGGTCAAGTGCAGTTGTCGTGTGTGTGCAAAGAGAATGTGAAACTTCCCTCCCAGAGAACGCGGGAAGGGTGGAACAACATAGTGCACACGTAGTCTGCCTGGCGTAATTTTCGTCAAACAAGCGATAAGAACAACTCCAAGACGAACCGTCTCTAGTTTCTTCGAAACAATGTCCTGGATCGTGGTGTGACGTGTATATGTCCACAGAGTGGCCTAAGTCCTGCAAACCTATGGCAGCGTCGACGACAAGGCGCTCAGCGCCGCCTGCCTCATAAACTGTCAGGCTATATTATCGAAGAGGACAGATATAAAGCACCAATGCCAAGGTCCGGATGGATGAAAGCAACGCGTAGTCGTCGTTGGGATGCAGGCATGGTCATCGACTGCTCAGTAGCTTCGCGTCACGGGATATGAGAAACTACTTAAAGTTACGCACATACTTAGGGGCTTCTACAGGTTTTTGTTGTAAAAAGTGTGCTTCTCGTCTACTCTGGGCAGGATCCATCGTAGCCTTCTATTACATTTACAGCCTATGGCCTCTGGGTTTTGACTTAACGACAATGGAAAACAAATGGAAAAGCCTTGTTCGAGGCGAATACAAATTTTGCAGAGTGCTTTCCTGGTGATATACTTCTGGTCGTTCAAGCGAAAGGACAACTCCCGGATTATTACTTCAACTGAGATTATCTTTCGAATAGGCAAAGCAAAATTTCTGTGTAATGCTATATTTATGGAGGATATACGTAGTTGTCTAATTCCCCGTCGAACGTTGCCGCAACGTCGTCATGTAGAGGAAGCAGAATGGCTTTCCAAAAATTGCTGAGAGCCGAAGCAAACAGACGAGTAGGATGTTTAATTTGCAACCAGCAGAAAGACTGTGCCTCAGTAAGAACTTCACTGGCGACAGTACATGCCCGAGCACAAGAGATGGGGAATCACAATGCGAGAGGCGGCTTTATATAGCTTCAGAGCAGGAGTGCACGGACCAGCTTGAATCACTACACGAGTTATCACGTGTGTGACGGACTCTGAGTACTCTGACCTGACTCATCTTCCGTTCATCCACTCTCTTTCATCCTATGACTCTCTGTACAAGGCAGATCTATAGCCAATAAATCACGATTATCCTCATGTTGGAGCTGTAAGAGCTGATGCAGGATGACTGATCCAACGGCGGGGGCCTCTCAGAACTCGTCAGATTACTTTGAAGAAGAATCCTCTCAGTTTTTGGAAGCACTACAAGCTGCAGTTCTCCCTGGCGACATAGTGAGCAAGCCAGAAGATAATGCAAGCGAGGCTCCGAACAAAGATGAAGACTCGGACGAATCGGAAGACTTAGAACCGCCGCCGAGTACCCAGCCTTCTCTCAAACGACGCCTTTTCGAAACGGAAGATGATAGAGATGATGTATATGGAGCTGCACATTTCGGTGAATTTGGAGAGTATATGCGGCGGAAGCGCGCCAAACTTCAGATCCAGAACGAGGGGTTGAAGGAGCCCGATGGGCAAAGCGAAATATTTAAGGGTCTCTCTATCTATGTGCGTGTTGCATGTTTGCTCTGGTATCCGTGTTTCTGACCGCTGCTTAGATTAATGGTTATACCACCCCATCTGTACAAGATCTCAGGCAATTAATTGTTAAACATGGTGGCGTTTTCCAGCCATATCTCGATAAGAAAGCTCTTGTGTAAGTTACCCACCAATCGCCCACAGCTCCACTCATAATGCTGCGTAGAACCCACATAATAACATGCTCGCTTACACCAGCAAAGCTGCGCGAGTTCAAGCACATGAAGGTTGTTCGTCCAGAATGGCTAGTCGAAAGTGCAGAGGCAGGCGTCTTGCTCCCTTGGAGTAACTATCTCTACGTGCAGTCCGAACGGCCTGAAGCCTCTCAAGGCGCTAAGAACAATCAAACTACCCTGTTGAACGGCATGAAAGTGCCATTCAAGTCATCTACTACTACCACCTTCAAGGTCCCTCAGACCCCTCAGCCCAAGACGCCAACAAAACCCCAACCTGTCGCTAATAAATCACCCTCCAAGGATCCCGAGGCTGTCGAATTACCCAGATATGCCTCATCCACCTCCAATCCATTAGCTACCCGCGTCATGGCCAATGCCGACTGGCGAAAAGCACATACATCCGTCGCCCCGGATTTTATCGAAGGGTATTACAAAAACTCACGGCTTCACCACCTCTCAACATGGAAAGCCGAGCTCAAGGGGCTTGTGCAGGAAGCCATGGAGCGGGCAGAAGCTGGCGCTGGGGGGACAGGTCACGTTGGAAAGATCGATTCAGAGGAAACTAATGTCAGCATGCGAGGTGCTGAACTTGTGATGCGGTCTCCGGCTGCCAAGAGGAAAGGGAAGGGAAAGGCTGTTGGCGATCAAGAACGCGTGATCATGCATTGCGATTTCGATTGTTTCTTTGTTTCGGCTGGTCTTGTGAGTAGACCTGAGCACAAGGGAAAGCCTGTGGTTGTGTGTCATTCCCAGGGTACACAGGGTGGCGCTTCGAGCACGAGCGAGATTGCGAGCTCCAGTTACGAGGCTAGGAAGTTTGGCATAAAAAATGGGATGAGGTGCGGTATCTGAAGTATTGAAAGAATGGTGTTCATTTATTGACGATATCTAGTCTCCAACAAGCCCGCAAGTTGTGCCCTGGGATCATCACGATTCCTTACGAATTTGAGCGGTGAGATATAATCCTCTCGACCCATTTACGAAGCTAATGTCGTCTAGATACAAGCAATTTTCCTTGCTGTTCTACACGGTACTTATGTCGCATGCAGACGACCTACAAGCTGTCTCGGTCGACGAAGCTCTGATTGACGTTACGAGCACTGTCACTCAGCTTAGGAGCCATGTTGGGCTCGAAGGATCGCCTCATGATCCAGCTAAGGATTTCGCGGAGACCATACGAGCTCAAATAAGAAAGGCTACCAGCTGTGAAAGTAAGCTCCCCTCAATTGCCGCAAAGTATCGAACGTGACGGGTGATCTCAAGTCAGTATCGGGATATCACACAATATCCTTCTTGCAAGACTAGCAACGCGCCGTGCGAAACCTGGAGGATCCTTTCATCTCGTTCCATTGGATGTTCCTGATTTTTTGGCACCGCTGGATATAGCTGACCTTCATGGTTTTGGTCGTTCCACAAAGCAGAAGGCTCAGGAAAAGTTAGGGGTGACGACTCTAGGAGAATTGGCGAAGAAAAGCAAGGGAGTTCTAATCGATGCTTTGGGTAAAGCTACTGGAGAGACACTCTACGATGCTGTTAGGGGAATTGACGACAAGAAACTGGAGTCGGATAAACCGAGGAAATCAGTCTCCTGTGAAATCAATGTAAGTGGTCTGTGTTTTTATTATTGACATGACTGAACCTGGAGGCAGTATGGAATTCGGTTTGAGAACAACGAGCAAGCAGAAGCGTTCGTTCATCAGATGGCTGCAGAGGTCAAGAAACGCCTGGATGCAATTGATATGGTCGGCCGTTCTATCACCATGAAAGTCATGAAAAGAGATCCCACGGCTCCCGTTGAACCTCCCAAAGTGAGTTTCTGCGTTATAGAAGAAAGACCATTCTTCATTGCTGCATTACAGTTTCTTGGGCATGGATCATGCGACTTGTTCAACAAGCAAATCCCTCTCATTGGTCCTGGAGGTCGAGCTACGAGTGATGAGCAAATTATCGGAGAGCATGCCTGGCGCTTGCTCAAATCGTTCAACTTCGATCCTAAAGAGCTGCGAGGGCTCGGGATTCAAGTACAGAAGCTTGAATCTGCCTCGTCGACCGCACACGCACCTCCTGGACAAGCTATGCTTCCCTTCAAGCGCAAAGGGCCTGCAGAGCCCGCTGGGCCATCAACGACAGAGCCTGAGATTCGTGTCCAACCTCCATCTCAAGGCAATAATGACATTACGAAAACTGCTGTGGAGACATCTACACCCACTGTCACATTTGACCTACCATCCTTTTCTCAAGTCGACATGAGCGTCTTTCATGCTCTTCCCCAAGATGTTCGCAAGGAGCTGGAAAATGAATACAAACGACGCTCTGCATCTCCATTCCCAAACGTAGCAGGGCCAGCTCCCAAACCTGCTGCTGCCTCGACATCTCACCATCCCCCTCCCTTCCTCCCACACAACAAACGGCCAGGCGCACCAAACATATTTCCCAGAAACCCAAGAGGCGGCCGACCCAATTTCAAACACATAAGCAAACAACTCGCCCCACGAAGCGCGCCTGCCGTCTCCCCTGGCAAATCATACCTCATGCGACTTCTTGAACAAGAAAAGGAGCGCAAGATGCGTAGAAATCCGAAGAGGCACATCCCTGATGCGAAGCTGCGAGATCTCAACCTTGATCCAGAGGTGTTCAACCTCCTTCCTCGACGGATCCAGGACGAGCAGTTGATCAGGGCTAGAATTCTCAAAGAGAAAGGGTCTTTGCCTTCACCGCCTGCAGAGAGGAAGATCTTGAAGCCCCGAAAGCCAGAGTGGCCGGAGGGCTGGATGCCCTACCGGGCGCCCAATCCAAAGTCGCGTTGGGTGCAGCCGCCGTTTCTTAAGCAGTATACGCAAGGGCAAGAAGGCAAGAAGGAGAAGTTGTTTTTCTCTGAAACGGACGATGTGCAGAGGGTGCTGGAGACGTGGGTGACGACGTATAGGCACTGGGCACCCAGAGAGAAGGACGTGGAGTACCTAGCCAAGTACTTGTTGGCGACGATTGATGGGTACACGGCGAGCGATGTGGGCGTGGAGAGGGGTATTGCGGTGATGAAGTGGTGGTTGGTTTTGTTACGGCGGTTTTGGCCTGGGTCAGAGTTGTATGAGGAGGATGAACCTGATGGGAGTCAAACAGATTGGGTTGGAGAGGCGTGGTGGGCTACGTTTAGGCAGATCAAGGAGAGGATGGATGTTGTTGCGCGGCAGAAATTTGGAGGGTGTTTGTCGTTGAAGTGATTGTATCATGCTGCTGATGAACGACATAATTCAAGAGATACAAGTACATTCTGGTATGTTACTACTTATTTCCAATCAGGAGTGAACTAAGCTGACGCTGGTTTGATACCTTTAGCGATGAACAGATCTAAATCGCCTTCGCCTGACGCGACTTCTTTATAGCTGAAAGACGCTAACCCAGCACCCTCAAACAACTTGCGAATCTCATCCTCACTAAACCCGTGTTTATGAGGCACAATGTGATGGTACTCCTTGGGTATGCTTGATTCCCCCGTCTTCTTCATGTCGACGACAAAGAGCGCCCCGCCTGGATTGAGGTAGGAGACGAGAACACGGGTTATTTCTTCGACGGAGGAGATGTGGTGGTATGATGAAGCGCACTGAAAACGTCATGATCGTGATCATGAGCATTTGGATCGTGATGGTAAAGGAAGATGCGTACGAAGATGACATCGAACTTGTTGCCTTCGAGCTCTTTGGAGTCGTCTCTAAGCTCGACACGGACGGCGCTCAAGTGTTTATTGTTCTCGGCAAACTTTTGGTTATACCGATCGACGAGACCCTGGCTGATGTCGACGCCTTTGATGGCGAGGGCGTAGGGCGCGAGTTCTTGGGAAATTAAGCCTGGTTCATGTTCAGATTCCAATACTGCGGCCAGAAAAAACCAAAGACAAACCAGTGCCACACGCAAAGTCAAGGACAGTTGTCTTATCCTTATCAAAGGCATAAGCGTCTCGAAGAGCCAACGCCGTCCTTACGAGAGAAAAAGATCTCATTTTGGGAGACTTGACCCAGGCCGGAGAACGTACCTGACTCCCCGCTCGACTGCATGTGGGTGATTCTCAAACTCCTCTTGGTGGGCATCGAAGTGCTCCCTGTTAGCCTCCGCGTACGTGTCGCGGTCAGGGCGGCCGTGTCCGTGTCCTGCACAGGCATGACTGTGATCGTGGTGGTCATGGTCATGGTGAGGTGGCTGCCCTTGCTCAGGTTGATCTACATGGGAACCATGGCCTGGATGACCGTGATGGCCGTGCCCATGTCCTCCTCCACAGGCATGGCTGTGGTCGTGGTGGTCGTGGTCGTGATGAGGCTCAGCTGCTTGTTGGAGTTGACCTTTGGGGGAATGATGCTGATGCTTGTGCCCGTGACCCTCGCAGCCATGGTGGTGGTCGTGGTGGTCGTGATCATGGTGAGGTTCAGCGGGTTGTCCGGGCTGAGTTGGGTGCACGTGGTCTTTTCCTTTGCACATCTTGTGGGGTTAGTTGGGGGCGTACTTGCGAGGACCAGTGGGGAAATCTGGGGAATTATAAGCTTGGGCTCTGTTCGTGGCCCCTATAGCAATGCGGAGGTTTGGATGGCTGATTCATCCAATAACGTGTACGACTGGTGCGGTACCCACGGAGCGGGAGCCCGTTCATCGGCTTGTAAATCCCTTGCGGACTCGAGAATGGCCATTGGTGACTTCGACCACCTTTGTAGGTGAGATAACTGTTGACTCGGAGGGAACCTGGGCCATTTTATCAAAGTCCGTGTATCTACCGATCCAGAAGCCGCCAGACCTATCATTGATCACAAACTCCCTGCCTGTCGTTTCCTCTACCTCATTCAGCCTCAGCTGTGTCCTTACTCAATTGCTCGTTTCTCGGTGACAACCCGGATGATTTCTTCCCTGTAGATGTTACCAACGCCGACGATCTCCGTGTGCTCAAACAAAGAATCAAGCAGACGAGAGCAGTTCGATTGCCTCAGGTCGATGCCACTGAGCTGGAACTCCGGATGGTCAAATTCCGTTGGGACGAACTTAAATCGAAATTGACAGAACTCACGCTCAATAAATATCCGAAGCTGTTCTCTGAGAGGAAGATATCATCACTTTTCTTTGGACAATTGTCTTCATATCATTCTAATCACACCCGGCTCCCTGAAGCTTTGGTGCGTAGTCGAAGCTGAAGGAACGACCCCGGAACAACGTTTTCACGGAAAGACCGTTTCGGTGACCTCAAATTCCTATCAAGGGATACCTCCCTCCATGTATCGACTCCATCATCCATCTTGTACAATTGTCACGTGGACTGGAGAATTTAGCAACAGACCTTAACCAAGCGTTTGTAGCGAGAGCTTCCGGCGATGGTTGTGATTCTGAGAAATGGAAGTATGCCCATTTTATCTCCATGACTTTGCCGGTTGTTCTGAGCGTGCACCTTTACGAATATAGGACACGTTGTGAATTACAGATCGAAGATGCTCGTCCTGTACCAAACACCTCAAATTTTTTATTCAGACCCGACTCTCCGTAAAGAAAGACGCTACAACATTATGGCATTCCACTATTACTTATTGTACTACCGAATTTGCTGCTCCACCTGCTACCACCACAAAACGTCGTTTGAAATTTACAGTACAGTTTCGATCACATGAGAAAACCGCCACTTCACTTCTCATACTCAGGGGAGCTTCTTACCATCTAGAGTGAACCTTGTCATGAAATGGTTAGAATTTATAAGAGGAATAGACCAAAACTAGCTCACCGATGATCCCAATTTCCTTGAATCTCGCTATTAATGAGCTCCCAATACACCTGAGCATGCGTCTCAGCGCTCTTCGGGAAATCTTCCAGGGAAATCTCGCCGCTGGGCGAGACAAAAGAAGCAAAATAAAAGCTATAATTTCAGAGTGAGTAAGCACTAAACATATCTTCAAAAAAAAAAACGAGGATACATACCGAATATCATCGTCTTTATACGCCGCCGCAAACGTCTCAACAAGCCTCGCCGCTACCACCTTCTGTACATCCAAAGAAGTATACGCCGGCAACGCGGAGACGAAGGGCAGAAGGTTGCCGGTGACGATGAACGCTTTCGGCGAGTGTTTATGTACCCCCGATCGGAAACCTGGGATGGCTTGTTGGGCTGCTGCGAACACTCCAAGGCCGACGGCCGTCGAACTCTCGAAGGACTCTAGTGGAAGGGAAAGCGGGTCTTCGGGGGTTGGGAGGGGGAGGAACGATGCCGCTGATACATTCGTGGTTAAATGGATGTGTAAGGGGATGTAATTGAAGCCTTACCGTTGTAAATGACGACATTAGGAGGCCCGAGCTCTTTATTAACAGTCCGGAACGCAGCTTGTATGCTCTCGGAGCTGCTAGCATCCACTTTGACGTGGTAGAACCCCCCTTCTTCTGCTTCTGTTTCGTTGGAGATCTTCGAGGGGTTTCGGGAACCAAGCGCGATGCGGTATCCGTTTTGTTTGAGAAGTGTGCCTACAGCAGCACCGATGTGGGGCCCTGCGCCAATGATGAATGCGACGGGAGACATGGTTTTCGTGGATGTAAGAGAGATGGATAAGTGAGGATGAATTCATGATGCCTTCTTTTATACGCCAGGACTTGCGAAGAATTGTGCAATCTGAGACTGAGGAGATGTGATCAGTCAGCGGTGTATTAATAAGGTGCAAGGCGAGCTAGGCGCTGGGGTACGACAGATATTTCAGACGTAAGCTGAGGATGCATGACTGAGCTGCAGTGAGGAGGAAGTGGGAGGACTGATGAGAAATGGTGACAAATACCATTCAAGAGGCACCATGCAGAATACAAAAAATAAAAATAAATTCCACTAAGTATCCTCCCTACCTCGTCGGCAGCGCAGGCGGTGTCTGACCAGCAGCACCAACACTAGAAGACATCTGCGCCTTCACAAACGTCCTCCCCGCCCTCCTAACCAACGCCCTCCTCCCAACCCCCCTCAAATCAACATAAACCAACCCAACATTCCTCGCCGTCCCCGCCACAAGCAAGCTCGACCGCGCAGCCTCAGGTCCGTACGTGTGCCCAACAACCTTCCCGATCTCCTGTGTTGATGTATCGAGGACTCTGCGCGCGGAGTCGTCGATTGTTGAGAGGATGAGGTCGAGGGAGAGGAGGACGCGGGTTTTGGTTGTTAGTTTTGGTGTAGGGGGAGGAGATTGGGCGGGAGGTGGGAGAGAAGGACGTGTGGGGAGAGTCGGAGGGGGTTTGGTTCCGTTGACTACAGAATCGTAAGACGGTAGCGCGAAGCCTGACGTTGATGCAGAAGGAGAAGGCGTCCTCGGAGGCAGAGGTGGTGGGCTCCCACCTGGGGAGAGGTACCCTATAGAAGCAGGCGTAGACGACAAATCCTGCCTCTCACGTCGTCTAGGCCGGGCACCCATCGCGCGCCGGATCATGCTGTCGATGTGATTTACGGTTTTTGAAGATACTTTCACGGCTTCGCCAGAGACGGCGTGTACTGATGCTAGGCCTTTCTGTGTGCGTTCGGAGGTGAGGAAGACGAGGGCGCGAGGTGGGGGTGGTGGTGGTGGACCTGTGCGTGTGCTGGGACCAGAGCCGGAGGAGGGGTGGTGGGGTGATGGGGTGGAGTGGGCGACGTAGAGTGATGATGCGGTGGTTATGGTTGTGACGAGGAGGGAAGTTGTCATTGATATGGCGTGGCTGGTGAGCAGGAAAGTGAGCCAAAGAAGCAGACAAAGATAGATAGTAGAACCTACCTGACGACAGAGGCAGACTTTGTAATCCAATTACGTTGGTCAGGAGGAACGATCCTCGCAAATGCCTCGAAAGCGTTTGCGTCGCGTTCCCTCGTCGACACCTCTGGAACATCGATGATAACAGGATCATTCTCGTGTCCCTTTTCATACATAACAGGATCCTCCGTGATCCTAAACCTATCCTCAATCTCGCCAACAACTTCCCCCGTCTTCTCATCAACCATAACAAGATGACCTCGTAAATCTTTATCGCCCCTCGTTATCCCGCTGCTTCCCAAGTCTTGAGGTGCCGCAGGCGCGTTGGCCTGTTGTCCCAACCCACAAAGATCTGCAACATACTGCGCCAGGATACCTTCAAACGTGTCCAGATCCTCTTGTTGGTGTTGGTTTGAATCACCGCGATCCAAACGAATAGTGAGCACCAACTCAGCGGGATCCTGCGGTATCGCGTGGAACGTATAAATCCTGCTCTCGTTACCATCTCTCCTTTGGACAACGCGAGCAGGGTCGATCGGTAGCTCCGAGGTGTTGAGGCGAAGGACGAGGTAAACGTCGCGGTCGTTTAATGCTTCCGGGATGGACATGGTTACACATTCTAGAGCTAGCACCCCGGATTCGGTGGATCCTGTTGAGGAGTCGTATAAAGTAGAGTTGGGAATGGTGATTAGGACGAAGGCTTCTGGAGGTACGTGCATGGTGTGGAATGTAGGGAAAGGGGGAAAGGATGAGTTTTATTTTTATTTGAAGGAAGGACTTTGCTTGGCATCGATCGTGGAGGGTTGAGGCTGTGGGTGAGGCTATCCGGAGGATGACGACAAGCGTGGATCGACACCACAATGAGCGACTTTGCATCATTCCAAGACTGAGAAACGGGAACCAATAATGCGAGCTACTGCGTAAGGGCTTGGTAGGAGTCGATGAGCGAGTCGCGGATTTGGAAAACATATTGCTCAGCTGAAAATTCGTACTTCCGTACCACTCTTTGATCCGCCAATTGTAGCTCTCGTCTCTACCTCGACTCTGCAAAGGATACTGGTTGAAGTCGCCATTCTCGGGTGTGCAAGGGGGCTAAAGCGCTAAGCGCTAACCACCCACAAGCCGTTGAATGAGCTTCCGCTCAGCGAGCGCCGAGTACCGCACCAGTCGTCGTACACGAATCAGCCTTCCAAACCTCCGCATTGCGTCTACATACCATCTCTCATCATGCATCAGTCCTTCTCATCTTTTTTTTTTCTCACTGCAGCTCAGTCATGCACCCTCAGCTTACGTCTGTCGCATACCTACCAGCGCCTACCTCGCCCTGCACCTTATTAATACACCGCTGACTGATCACCTCACCTCGGTTTCAGATTGCACAATTCTTCGCAAGTCCTGGCGTATAAAAGAATTCTGGGCGTCTTGAATCCATCTTCACAATTTCAACTCGTACCACCTAGCAAAACTATGTCTCTCGTCGCATTTATCATTGGCGCAGGACCCCACATTGGTGCTGCCGTAGGCACCATTCTCAAGCAGAATGGGTACCGCGTCGCGCTTGGTTCCCGAAACCCCAAGACCGACAAGGAGACGGAAGAAGGGTTCTACCCCGTCAAAGTGGATGCTAGCAGCTCCGAGAGCATACAAGCTGCGTTCCAGGCTGTCAATGCAGAGCTTGGTCCTCCTAATGTCGTCATTTACAATGGTAAGCCTTCAATTTCAATCGGTTATACTACATGATGTATCTAATCTCGAATGTCTACCAGCGGCATCGTTTGTCCCTCTACCAACCCCCGAAGACCCGCTTTCTCTCCATCTGGAGTCTTTCCAGAGTTCAACGGCCGTTGGCCTCGGAGTGTTCGCTGCAGCACAACAAGCTATCACAGGGTTCCGATCGGGGGTACACAAAGACTCGCCAAAAGCGTTCATCGTTACAGGCAACCTTTTACCCTTCGTTTCCGCGTTGCCGGCGTATACTTCTTTGGATATCCAGAAAGTGGTAGCGGCGAGGCTTGTTGAGACTTTTGCGACGGCGTATAAAGACGATATTCGGTATGTATCATCATTTTTTTGGCGACGTGTTGTAGTACTTACTATGAAATGATAGCTTTTATTTTGCTTCTCTTGTCTCGCCCAGCGGCGAGCTACCCAAGGGAGACTTCCCGAAGAGTGCTGAGACGCATGCCCAGGTGTACTGGGAGCTCATTAACAGCAGGACTCAAGGGAATTGGGATCATCGGTCAGCTAGTTTTGGTCTATTCTTTGGACTCACTCTAACTATAAAAATTACAGGTTCACTTTAGACGGTAAGAAGCTCCCTGGGTATGAGAGGTCGTAGGCGTGGTGGTTATCGGAACTGTATGTTTGGATGAAGCGACGTTCAGGTGGAGCTGCAAATTTGATTGTAGAATGATACCTCGGCATAATATTGTAGCCTATCTGTATTGTACCACCAGTATGAACAAGCACGACCATGACCAAAGCTTCAATAAGAAATATGTCCTTCATACCAGTTGTTTGTGCATTGTGTTTGGTAATTATGACCTGGAGGCCTTGACGACATGTAGTTCACGCCAGCCTTACCTCGCAATCACCATGCCTCAATCCCCTCAGCGTCTGTACCATCTCTCCGCTGGACAACTTTGCATTATTCGAAGACTGAGAAACGAGAAGGAATAACGCGAGCTACTGCGTAGGAGCTTGGTAGAAGTTGTAGAACAAGCCCATCACGATCGAGGGTACAAAGACGCGTTCATCGTTAGGGGCAATCTTTTCCCCTTCACCTCCGCTTTGCCGTCATATCCTTCCAGAAAGTGGTATCAGCGAGGCTAGTTGAAACTTTTGCAGCGGCGTATAAAACGATATTCGGTATGTCTTTGGGGATAGTAAGTACTTACTCGTTTTTCTTTCTGAAATCATAGGTTTTATTTTGCTTCTCTTGCCCCGCCCAGTGGCGCTGAGATTCCCAGGGAAGACTTCCCGAAGAGCGCTGAGATGCATGCTCAAGTGTACTGGGAGCTCATAAAATGATAGCAGGATTCAATTGGGATTCAAAGGATTTGGGATCATCGGTGAGCTTGTTTCTGTCTATTACTTCACATAACCGACTCTAATCGTTCAACCCACAGGTTTACTTTAGATGGCTATGAGAAGTGATAGGAGCGGCGGCTTTTTCTTGTGCAATCGAAACTGAAACGACGCAGGTGGAGCCGACGACCATGATCTACGCTTCACACATATGACGGTGACCCTAGCCCTTACCAAATGGACCAACCGAACCTGACAATGCTCCATACCATATGGGGCCAGTGGACTCGGCTGACATTGGGGAGCGGCAACCCACTGCCAAATTTTCAACTCCGCCGTATTTTCCCATCACCAAAGACCTGATCAAAAAATGGTCGATCGTCTCAACTGCTCGTATTTACTTCAACACAACAATAGATTGCCACTTTAAGTGTGGATATATGTAGGTGGAGCATAAGTAAAGGTGCTCGTATACAATTTAGCACAAAAATACAAATATTCCATCAGTTAATATCTTACTTTGAGCCTTCCAAACCCCTTTATAAAATTCTGTCCCGAACAAATCCATCCTACGCTCCATGAGTTTGTGCCTGCAAAAATTTGAAAGAATATCTCTACAGATGAGGTAGCAATCCATGACGGGGGAATGGCATGGTAGGACACGTCGATGATCATGTGTTGCAATAAAGAAAAAGTAACTGAAGTGCGACCAAAGCACAACTATCGGCGTCAGCAACACATTATCGTCATTACTTACCTCTGCATATATTGACTTGTTAACCACATGTATCTTATATCATGGGCAAAGGCACTTGGAAACTGGGCCGGAAGTCACGATCGACATTGCAAACTTCCCAGTCAATGACAAACCTTTGCAACATTCACTCTGACAACTTGGAGAACAGACCGGAACACAATATGAATGTCTAAAGCTCAAAACCAGCAGGAGCTTGAAGCTCAACTCGACATGAGGAGTGAATAGGAAAGCTACATTCCAGAGGAAAATGCATCTGACATGTATAGTGACACAGATATAGAACTTGGCTACTAAATTCAATCATAATAGTATATTATATATCACCACAAACAACATAGACTTGTAAATTGGTCCCTACGTATCGATTGAAGTGAAATAACAGTTGTCGACCACTGAATTCGACTATTTGGCGCAAGACAAACAGAACCAAACAGCACGATTTTATTGGCACGGTTGCCGCTCCCCACTGACATCTCAACAAATCATCCATAGTGATGGCTGGGCTGAACAGGTGCACGCCTGCCAATAATGGGCGCTCCTATTGAAAATAACTCACACTTTGCACCAATGCCATTGTTGTGCCCATCAGTGCTTCAGGTGCCATAACTGGTATTACAAATCCACTGTTTCAATGTCAGAGTGTGCCCATCAGAGTGTGCCCAATGTGAATGGGCACAAAATTTCAGAGTGCGCCCAATGTAAATGTGAACCAAATGTCAGAGTGCACCCAATGTAAATGTGAACCAAATGTCAGAGTGCACCCATCAGAGTGTACCAAATGTGAATGTGCATGAAATGCCAGTGTTCCCAATGTGAATGCATGAAAAGTGCACCCAATGTGAATGTGCACCAAATGTGAGTGGGTGCCAAATCACTTATACCTGCACTAAGTATGCATCTGTGTCTGTTATTTTCCAGTGTGTATTTTCACCCATTATCTTTTTGCATGAAATGTCCAGTGCGCCCAATGTGAATGTGCATGTGAGTGGGTGCCAAGTCACTATGTTCCTATGGCATTTATTTTGCACAAAAAATATGTGCCCCCCCCAATTGTAGTAAATGCCTGGCCCACTTTGGCAAGGATTTATGGCACTGATGCACTGCACCCATTGGTCTCATTGGCAAGTCCTAACCTGTGCAATTATTTTGCACTCTACAGACGCAATTATTTTGAGCTCCACAAGGGGTGCAATTATTTGCACTCTATGGTGGGTGCAATTATTTTGTGCTCTAGAGGCGCAATTATTTCAAGCTCCACAAGGGGTGCAATTCTTTTGTGCTCCAGGGAAGGCACAATTATTCCGAGCTCTACAGGGGGCACAATTATCTCGAGCTCCATGAGGGGCGAAAATTTTGTGCTCTACAGGTGCAATTATTTTGAGCTCTGCAAGGGGTGCAATTATCTGTGCTTTATTGGGGTGCAATTATTTCAAGCTCCATGAGAGGCGCAATTCTTTTGCACTCCATAGGGGTGCAATTATTCTGAGCTCTACAGGGGGCACAATTATCTCAAGCTCCATGAGGGGCAAAAATCTTGCACTCTACAGGTGCAATTATTTTGAGCTCTGCAAAGGGCACAATTATATGCACTCTATTGGGGTGCAATTATTTTGCACCCTAGAGGTGCAATTAGTTCAAGCTCCATGAGAGGTACAATTCTTTTGCACTCCATGAGAGGCGCAATTATTCCGAGCTCTACAGGGGGCACAATTATCTCAAGCTCCATGAGGGGCGCAATTATCTGCACTCTATTGGGGTGCAATTATCTTGCGCTTAGAGGTGCAATTATTTTGTGCTCCACAAGAGGCGCAATTATTCTGAGCTCTACTGGGGCGCAATTATTTCAAGCTCCATGAGGGGTGAAAATCTTGTGCTCTACAGACACAATTATTTTGAGCTGTGGAACCAAAGGGCTGATCAGGACTTCTCGACGAAGGTGTGAGTGCGAGATGGCAGCAGAGAATATTCGTGGTACATGTGAAAGAGTTCGTAATGTGATGCTGTGAGGCGATACCATGTGTAGTTTATCCTGTGACCCAGGAACTGGGGCGCAGTCACCTGGCGCAGGACTCTTGTATCCTGGAGGGGAGGCGTATGGCTGCCTAGCCGTACAGAAAGGGTGTGACTCCATCAGGAAAATCACAAATCTGTGGCAGGTCGTGATTGCGTGGCGGAGTGTGGCTGGAGTGATGGATCTGGCACCACACCGCCATAATTTTGATCTCCGGACAAATTGAGCCACGCGCATCACAATAATCATTCACGCCACAGATCCGTTGTGGCATGTATACTTATCAATCACGCGACGTGTTGAACATCCGAATTTGGAAAATTTTGGACTTGTGAACTTTCCCTCTGCTCTCTGAGTCTTCCCGCCGAGCTCCTTCCTACCAAGTTCCAACTTCCAGGTCTTCCCCACTGTGTAGTCCCCTCCACTCCGTCACCACCATCAATCACCACACTCGGAACCCACTCCCAACCACCACTGCACACTAACAACGACCTACCCAATGACAACAACAATGACCTGGCACGTTAACAGACGTGCCACGTCGACCAGATGGTGATGACGCCTGTCGTCGTCACTCTCCATGTTACTCGAGGTCAGCCACTCGACCTCCTCCCCTTCTCCTCTTTTCACACAAGACACAGGGGGCCACGTTGATGTGGCAACCAAGAACAGATGAATGATGGCAAACGACAGACAACCAGGTGAGCTTTCTGACTACACTCCCCTCTCCTTTTTAACAAGAGAAGCAGGGGCGACATTGCCGACGTCGATGTGGCAAACTACAACCATCGTCCAATGTGGCGATGCCATCCCATCCTCCCTTCTTTTTGACTAACAACTTTCTAGGTGAAGGTCCATCTGGCCGGGACGACACTGGTAGGCTCTTACCCTTCCTCCTGCTCTACCTTTTCCAATGACCTCGTTAGACACCATCAGCAAGGGGTTGCATGATGTGGCGGAAAAAGCTATTTGTCTGCACACCCTCTTTTTCTTTTCGTTTCTTTCACTACTAACAACATTCCAGCGCAACACCCAGGGCCCTCCAGAACATCGTCTGTGACAACATGGTCAGCTTTCCCCATTTCCCCCCCTTTTTCAACTGATGACCTTTCAGACCCAAGACCCACTCCCCAAGGATGCTTCTTCCATCAAGCTGGCTGATATCATGAGTCAGTTTGTCCTCCGCCATCTCCACTATCTATCTTCCAATTGCCCCAACCTCCTCCAACAACAATGATGTGGCAATGCCACATCTCACCACCTCCAACAGTGCCACCAACAACAACCACAAACAACAGCCAACGCCAACGACAACCAATGACCGCCTACAAACCAAGATGAATGACCATCCACGCGAACGACGACCATCCACGTGAACGACGACCATCCACGCGAACGGCGACCAGCACCCTCGAATGGAAACAGATTGCAACGAGCCAAGGTGAGGCAAGTTGACCTCCCACCACTCATCTTTCTAACACAAAATACAGGTGCGCCTTTTCCATATCACCATTATCCATCTCGTTCCTGACCTCAACCTGGACCTCATCCATGTTAGGGAGGAGGGCCGCATTAAGGATGATTGGTGAGTTCCCCCTGAATATGTTCTGAATTATTCTTATCAAGTTGTTAGGTAGTCAAATTGGTCTTTACATTCGTATTTACGTGTTGTTTCTGTATGTAGTATAGTAATAATAAAGATGATCTTTCTTTTGGCAATGGGCAGTGTGGTGCAATAATTCAGAAGTTGGGTTTGTGGCCCCATAGTGAAATTATGATGAGATTGTGGTGCCACAAATGGTTGTGGTGGGTGTGTCGCCACCCTTCGCCACCACAGGTTATAATGTCCCCATCATTGTTTGTGAGAGTGTGGCTGAGCGTGGTTTGAATGAGAAGTGTGGTGCCACACGTGATGTGATTTTCCTGATGTCCGTCCACATGTAATATATGATGTGGTTGCAAAAGTAAGTATATTTGTTATGAACACAACACTATACTGAGTGAGGATAAATATGAGTAAATACGATGATTTGAGGTCACGCAAGCGCTAGTAGTGTATACTAACACGCCATTACAAAGCCCCCCTGTGAGATTGGAGCATCGTCCTGAGAACAATTGGGTGGCCACTCCAGTTGGTGGAGTTCCCATGCCTGTGGGTGGTAGCAGCTGCTACGAAAATAAATCCGAGAATGGAAATCATAGCAGCTGCTATGATTTCTATATTGAGAATTGCCTTAATTTGGTAAATAGTTCTCACACCCCTGTCTTGTCCTGTCCTTTGAATTTTCGACGTTTTTGACATCTTTCCCTCCACAATATTGTGTACTGCATCATCACTTGTTGTAAAAAATGTCATTCATTGACGGTAATTTTAGCTTGAGGAATGACTCTGACTGAATGTTATGCAACCTGGAAGTTAAATGTTGCAACACAATTCCAGCCAGATCTCAATACAAAGGAGTTGAAGCTCAAATTGATAAATCTGAAAAAAAAATACAGCTTCATGACCATAACTATATAAGTGGCCCAGCCCCCCAATACAAGGAAAGGAACTAGCAGTCATTCTCCTGATCGAAACCAAGAAATGAGGCCCTGAGGCTCTATAATATACATCTACTACCTGTTGCAGGACCAAGTGTAGCTCCTAATGGAAATAATACATTGGGGCAGACACAGAAACTAGATACCCAACAGAAAACTAGAAAATCAACACAGGACATTGGTCTAAGATGTGCAGAATGAATTGTTGGAAGTGTGAAAAAGAAAGATGTGGAGGGATAATTAGGAAGGATCAGTGCATACATAAATGCCTGTGGTTCATGCAGTTGAAAGGATTGTAAAAGTAAGGATCTCTTGATGTTTTGGATTTGTTTTGGGGGGTCAGAATGCTAAAAAGTCTTCATGGTTTTATTTTTCACTCTCAGAAGTATTGTGGAAAAGTAATATAACAATCATTATAGGCTGTGGTTATTTTTTGAAAACTTATCACCCCCAAGCATACCAAGAAGTCTAGAAATCCCTCCTTTTTCTCTTTTTCTCTTTCCTTTTTGGGAATTTTTCTCTCTTTCCTTTTATACTCCCACAACCATGATAACCGGGCCCTCCAGTTCTCAATTTCCGCGATCATGTCATACGTGGTTCAGATGTACGGGTTACTCTCTCTTCCTCCTTGTAGCCTTCTCCCTTCGAGGGACTTCCTCTGTAGCGACTCCGTCACTGGTCTCCCAAGGGCTCTCTATAGTGGTTCCTTCATTGACAGCCGAGGTTCGAGGATTGTCCATAGTTAATGAGTTGTTGAACTTGGAAGGTCCATCTCCCAGGTCCCTCAGCTTGACAAATTTGCCATTCGCGATGAGAGCTATGACTGAGAATCGGCAGGAGGAGGATGAAATTTGGGTGGATATCCAGCTCCATTCAAGGTTCTCGACAACAGGAGAGTAGTAACTAAGTTCTCTGACTCCTCTATGCTCGATGCAAGCAACGTAGTTGATAGTGAAGTTATCTCATCTGAAGTAGACCAAGTAATGGCTACTGACTCTATCACCAAGGTGCTGAGAGGAAGACAGTCCAGTGGTCATGGGATGCAACATCCGGAGTTTTCCCATGTCCAGCTTGATTTCTGTGTATCGCTTGGCAGGGGCCACAGGTAAGATATGTCCGCGCACACAGGTGGCAAGGCATTACGTGGTAATCCGACACTTGCAGAAGTAGGAGGATATGGGGATAGAAGAAGGACTAGTTTCATTTCACTAGCAGACGTAGGAAGCACGAAGGGTAGGAAAGTAGAATTTTGATTATGAGGTGAGGGATGTCGCCTGGGAGATGGTGGATGATATGCAAGGCGGTGGAGTAGGGGAGAAGAATGATGCCATGGCGCTTGATCTCCGCCATAAGAAAGAAGGCTATGTGAGTATCGTTGTCTTGGGTGTACCAATAGAGCCTGCAGTTGATAACAGATTTGAAGAGAGGGGAACTTAGTATGGTGACTGAGTTCTGGCCAAGGAGAAGTTCGTCAAAAGTCACAGGATTGTTGAAGTTCTTGACCAACCAATCTGTATGCTGAAGATCCAGCTACGGGTGATCTTGCCACTGGTGTATCATCATTCAGAGTATGTCCATTGTGGTAGGAGTTAGGCCAATGAAATGTAGTAGGCCGCTCCATCTCACGTACTCTGAATATTTGCCTCACGGCTAATGGCAATTTGTTTGTCTTCTCAACTATCACGGCTTGGGAAATGGATCCCTCGGAAGCTTGCAGTTCATAGAGCGTTAAGCAGGACAAGATGAATTTCCATGGTGAGGTCTTCTCCTCCGGTTCTTCTTGATGATTCAAAACAGGAGGTGGCTCGCTGCAGTATAGAACTGATTTAATCTTTTTAGTTTTCCGGCTCGTAGCCACGCTCACAGCAGTCGGTTCTGGTTCTGAAGTCAGAGCAGTGGGATTCTCAGTCGCGCTCTTTGCTAAATCGTTGACCCTTTCATTAGAGCTGTCTTTGCTGGGGTCAATCGTACTATCGTATTTGGGACAGTAACTGCTGTTACTATAACTATTGCCATCGTCACCTAGTTCAGAGTGAAGGTGTGACGGCTTATAGGGAAAGGGAAGATCACTTGCTCTAGGAAAAGGGACTCCTTTCCCCATTCTCTTCGTTTCAGGTTCAGCAACGTCATGAAAAACTCCTCCTGAACAGGGTTGTCCATAGACGTCGAGGTTTGAAATGGGTTTGTTCTCCTTAGTAGCTTCCTTCGATGACAAGACGCCCCAGATGATTCCCCTTTGGTAGCGAATCAGATCGAGCAAGACCGTTGAAGTTAGTGAGCCTGTATTGCTTCCGAATTGCAATGTAACCAACACGCCGTAGTTATTGCCTCTCCGGTAGTGTTCGAAAGTCCGGTTAGGTCCGGTTATTGGGTGCCCAGGGGCTCTAACCGAGACCGAGACTGGTTAGCCTTTGTCCCGAAACCTAAAATAACCTAACTGGACCGCAACTAACCAGTTATGGTCGGTTATTTGCAGTTACTAACTGGTTAGGACCAAAAAATAAAGAATCGGTTATAACAAGGCAAATAAAGAATCGGTTATAACAAGGCAAATATGCTCATATGTATCTTGATAGATATTATTTCTGCATATTCTAGCTTTAAAACGAGCCCAAGAACGCTAAAATCAGTGAAGAATTGACATATTTATGCAATTATCCTTGAAAGTCTACACATTTGAGTGATATTTTAGAGATTTGACCGTAACTTAGTCAAATTTTAAGTGTTTTCGACGTTCTCAAGTGCATTTTGAAGGTGTATAATAGGGCTGGTTATAACTGGTTATAACCGGTTATTTAACGGTTAGTTAACCGCAAAATAACCGGTTATTCCATTTTCGAAATCAACTAACCCTAACCGCAGTTAGGTTAGTGTTGTGGTTAGGTCCGGTTATTTTCCGGTTATTTTCCGGTTAACTAACCTAACTTTCAAACACTACTCTCTGGCATATAGCTGAGGAGTTGATTCCTTTGATGGGGTCGATCGGAGTCTCTAGAGCAGCATACTGACCACGCTTAAGAGAGTTGGTTTCCTGTGCATTGCTGAAACATGAGATACTTGCTTTCATGTTCCATCGGTTCCAACGTCCTTCTCTCCTGTTCAACTTTACGCTTGAATAGTAATCATCTATCTTTTGAATTCCCAGTACCTCGGATTTCGGACTTGGTGCAAAAATCAGAGTCGTTGATGGCAATGTTGAGGTATAATTAAGGGTCGATCATTCATTTCTATCACTTCTTAGAGCCTTCGTTATCCGGTTAACAGGTAACAAATGTTGTTTGTAGCTTAATAAGGAATCAAAGTTCTCGGAGGTGGTCACTATTCGAGTCGGGAGTATATGTTCACTCCACGAGGTGTTCTGTAGCAATTTGAAGGGATGGCAGGACTTGGATTCTTTGCAGGGGTTATTCATCCATTGGTTTAGTGTTCGAAAGTCCGGTTAGGTCCGGTTATTGGGTGCCCAGGGGCTCTAACCGAGACCGAGACCGGTTAGCCTTTGTCCTGAAACCTAAAATAACCTAACCGGACCACAACTAACCGGTTACGGTCGGTTATTTGCAGTTACTAACCGGTTAGGACCGAAAAATAAAGAATCGGTTATAACAAGGCAAATATGCTCATATGTATCTTGATAGATATTATTTCTGCATATTCTAGCTTTAAAACGAGCCCAAGAACGCTAAAATCGGTGAAGAATTGACATATTTATGCAATTATCCTTGAAAGTCTACACATTTGAGTGATATTTTAGAGATTTGACTGTAACTTAGTCAAATTTTAAGCATTTTCGACATTCTCAAGTGTGTTTTGAAGGTGTATAATAGGGCTGGTTATAACTGGTTATAACCAGTTATTTAACAGTTAGTTAACCACAAAATAACCGGTTATTCCATTTTCGAAATCAACTAACCCTAACTGCGGTTAGGTTAGTGTTGCGGTTAGGTCCGGTTATTTTCCGGTTATTTTCCGGTTAACTAACCTAACTTTCAAACACTACATTGGTTTGTCTCTTGTTTTAGGAGATACCATCCTCCGGGATCTGGCTGATTGGTCGTTTTATCCAATGAACTGGCTGAGGGCACCGGCAGTCGTGAAGGATTAGGAATGGGCCTTAAAGTGTTCCTCTTGATAGAATGATCCATTCTAGTACTCCGATAAACGTTAAAGGGGGAAATATATGTTTCAGTGTCCTTATTCATAGAAGGCCAGAACTTGAAGGATAGTCCTTGCAGTCGTGCTATATAGCTGCGTGGTTCAACATGAGAGATCTCAGATTCGCATATCCAACGTGGTGCATAATCGACTTTGTATTTCGGAGAGTGTAATTGAGTCTTCCATCCGATACCGATCAAGTATAGCTGGAGCTCGTTAAGCCTTCCTTCAATGAATTCTTTGCGCTCAGCCCAATCTGCAGCCTGAGTTGTAAGCGATTGAGATTGATTCATCCTGAGATCCGTCTTGGGGAACCACGGAAAGTCTCCCTGTTTCCCTGAATTGGAAGGGTTGTTGATCCTTAATATATCACTGAGCTGATTATCAACTACTTTCATCATGCCTGGAGAATCTTCATGCTCTTTTTCAGCTGCGATTTGCCATCCGGCACTGATGTTTGAATTAAGAGCAGCTGCACTAAGAACGACACTGGCAGCCCTTAACGTTCCATCCTTGGGACCCCCAGAGAGGTGGGACTCCCAAGGAAATGTAAGAGGAATGTGGAAGTCCTAGCAGATACCATGGAACTCCCATGGGAGTACCTGGCTACCCCCAGGGGACTCCAAGAAATAGGTGGGACATACCATGGTATTAGGCCCTCATAGGGTGGTCTTATTGGCATGAACTAACTACCCTAAGAGGGTAGGGTTAGGTGGTTGCCTGAAGTGAGGAGGTGTTACGAAGAAGTATGGATCAGGAGACATGCTCAACGGTGGTCGAATCGTCTCCTTGCATGGGTCTCACAAACAAAGACGATGCAAAAGTCAACTCGTGCCTATCAAAGAAGGTGAGTTGGGCCATGAATAACGACGACAACAAATGGCTCACCAGTTCGGCAAGTTACTCAACAGTGGTCGAATCGTCTTCCATGGGGCTTCACAAACAAAGATGGTTCAAAAGTCAATTTGTGCCTATCGAAGAAGGTGAGTTGGGCCGTGAATGACGACGACAACGAAGGGCTCACCAGTTCGGCAAGTCTGGCACCGTCAACTCTGATACTAGCCTCTCAGCGCATTTCACAACGATTACGAGCCTCACATCTCCCTCCTTCTGCTTCCGTTTAGCCAAATATGCATTGTGAACAGCATGTAAGCCGTGCAGAAACACCTCAAATGTGTCACCCCCTTATATGCACCCATTCACGGCTCCATTCTCCCAATGGTGCCTCCAGCTTGCTAAAGAATTGATTATGGATTTGTAGAAGAGCCGCGTTACGAAATAGGCGATGGCATCTGCGCGTACGTAGCTGATCTTTGAGGGTCCTGGTGCGAATGAAAGATGGTCGAGAACATTATCGATGACTGCTATGGTGGTTTGCATGGCGTCAGCGTCGTTTATGTACGTGGATGGTGGAGGGAAGGGAGAAGGAAGGGATAACTGATAATGGACAAGGAATGAAGGAGGAATGAAGGATACCGTCCTTCGCCAACACAAGCTTCACGACCTGATCAAAATGTCTTCATGGGAGAACCTCAATCACTGTAGTTAACGTTCAACTTTGGCGGGGAAGTGAAGGGTGCCCTTTAAGGATCGGTGATCTCGAGTGCAGGAGAAAGGATTTCTGGACGCCATGACCGGGTGTCAGCTGTGTGGTTGTCCATACAACAGCAGCAGTGGGAAAGTACGAGTATTTTGGATTCTCCTTTGCCATCTGAAACAAAAAAGGAGAGAAAAGGCCGCATCCCTGGAAACAGCTATGAAATATTGGAGTCGGTCGTTCAAGAGCGGACCGAGCATGACAAGTGTCTGTCACATGCGATGGTCTGCCCACTCCCAAAATGTCACCCTTGGTTTCCAAAGGACATCATTCAAGCTCACGCAACTGGGGCTGAGAGCTTGCGTCTGCCACCCCAGGCCCTCCGTGACACCAACACTTCAACACATACCATCTCCCTGCCCATGCGCATGCTGTGGTATAAGGTTGAAGAAGAAGCCAAGTCATCCTGGAAAAAGGAGGGATCCACGCCTTAGGGGTATGGCTACGAGGAAACCGGCCTTCCTCAGAATTGTGATACCGTCGGGGTAGATGTGAGGAAGGTGAAAATCTAAGAATTATCAGTAAATGTCGAACGACTACTAATGAAAAAGGTCTTACGCCTTTGAGATCCCCTTGTAATGCTTATTCTGATGGAGGAATTGAATTCCTAGTATGATGTCCCATATCTAACAAAGCGGTCACTTAGTTCTCACATAAAAAATTAAGAAGAATTGAGGACTTACTGGAAGAAGACGGTTCGCGAGGAGATGCAGTGGTATGTTCAGCCAAAAGATGAACAACTTGAACATAATCAATTCCATCTTCATCCCCATTCCCAGGCGCATAACAGCCACATTGCTGTCCTGCTTCCCCCAACTTGAAGTACAGCCGTGACATGGCGGAAGCCACCCTCCTCCCATATCAAGTCAACTGTGGAAGAGCTGCATTTGGATTGAGCATCGTGGGAGAGGTCGTCAATGAAGAGCATACCACAAGGACAGGATCAGAATTCTTTGACTCCATTCACGATGTCTGTCTTCAAATCCGTGCCCAGCAAGTACACGTTGGTAGACTTTGGAATCTTCCTCATCCAAAGAGAGGGGACACCGAAGACTGGTTGTCTCGAGCACATTCTGCTGTAATGCAAGAGCTTGGAGGGGGGCCTATGCGGTGGTGTATGGGTCATGGGAGGGGGAGTAGGAGGACAGACAGAAAAGAATGCGAAAGTGGGACGCAAAGGCAGGGTGTGTTCGCAGCCATATCAGTTCAAAATATTCTTCAGAACTGCTTATTAGGCGGGGGAGAATATTCGTAGTTAGACGGTGAGCCATGTAGAAGAATATTTTAAGTACTTATAGACTAATATTTGTAAACTAATATTCTTTGTAGACGGATATTCTTTGTAGGTGTTGGAAGTTGATATAACATTCTACGGGGGATTCTAAGTAAGCGGTTACATAAGTAGTCAATAATGCAAAGTGAGGATTTCACGATTGAGGTGAAGATTCTTCAAAGGCGGAAATCTATTTAGGAGGGAATTTATTGGAGGTGGGGATTCTTCGGAAACGGAATCAAAGTCAAAGCCAAGTCAAAGCTACGATTCATTTGAGGTGAGGATTTATTTGAAGTGGGAACTTCTTCGATGCCGGGGAATTCTTGGAGGTAGGATATTATGCGAGGCGAGGATTCGAGAAAAAATGGATGGGGAGTGGGATTTCGTGAGCATGATTACCTACCACCTTCCTGTCATCTGAACTTTCTCAGGTCTGTCAAGACACGTGTTAGATGTGTGCCGGAGAGATCTGGGATGAACATACGATGCATGCAACAAACGGCGGCTTTTCTTGACAGGAGGGGCAGACTCCATGGTTTGATTATCGGTTGTTTTGCGTTTCCAAGACGGAGGTGGGTCCTCTTGCCCCAGCCCGAGATTAACAGCTTGTTTCTTCTTCCCCTTTGTTGTCACAGTAGCCCGCTTTCGAACACCCCGTCCTTTCAAAGGACGTTCCGGCATCTCAGGAGTGGACGTTGGCTGATTCGGAGTAGAATTCGGGGGTGGCGTCGTCGATGTGTTGGGAGAGGGGGGCAGGGGTGGAGCCTCCAGAGAAGGTGCAAGTGGGGTCAACGCCTCCAGAGTGAAAGGTGGGGGTTGGGTCGCTGCCTTTGTAGTGGAAGGGACTAGGCTCGTTGATGCTGTTGAAGTGGAAGGCTGGGTATGGGTCGACGCCTTCAGAGTGGATGGCTGGGTTAGGGTCGACAACTTAGGAGTGGAAGGCGGGTTTGGAGTTAAGGTCTTCGGACTGGAAGGCGGGTTTGGGGTTGAGGCCTTCAGAGTTGAAGACAGGGTTGGGGTCGATGACTTCGGAGTGGAAGACAGAGTTGGGGTTGATGGCTTTGGAGTGGAAGGCTGGGTTGAGGTCGATGACGTCAGTGTAGAAGGCTGGTTTGGGGTCGACTCTCTTTGGGAACGCTGGGTTGGGGCAGAACTTTTGGTGTTGAAGGCCTGGTTGGGCTCGATGCCGCCACCTCGGGAGTGGAAGTGGTAGATGGGGGAGGCATGAGTTCTTGATTTCTGAACCGAATGGGAATGCATCTCTCTTGGAGGTCATACAGCTCATCGTAGAGTTTGAATATAGTCGTTCCCTTGATGACACAAGGATCGTCAATCGGGGTCTTGGGTACGGCTGCAGGATCAACGATCCAACGGGAAGGGTCTTCTCGAAGTAAAGACCAAGGTATCGCTTCAGTCAATCCCGTTGATTCTGTTCACGCAAATGAAGATCAGTTTATTGGGAAAAAAAAAGTGATGACGTACTCCACACCCCCTCCAAATAATGTCCTAAAACCTCGGCGCAATGAGATTGTACCCATGAGTCATCGTACTGTGGCAGGATGGGATTTCCGGTCGAGTCTTTGGCAAGCGTGATGGCGAACTCATTATTGGGGCGCGCATGTGGTCGTTTTCTGAGAAAACTGTCAGGAAGTATAGATACATAATAAAATGAACTCACGGAACAATGCCTCGGTTGCGTACTTGATCCAGGCCTTGCTAAGACTTGTGTATGTTTCGGGCTCGACATCTTTGAATGCTTTGTCGTCGAGCATGATGCCACAACAAATACTGATACAATTGAGTTAATCGCAATAGTAGAACATATTTTTCGAGAAAAAGATCACCTTGTCGATTGAACGTTACCCTCTTTATCAAGATACACCATCTGGACGTGGTACGTCGCATCCCCAACTTGATTTTTGCCCATACCGATTGAACCCTCAAGGGTGGCGACAAGAGTATCTGCCATAATTTCCTGGTTCCTGACAATGCGAAGTCAGAAAAAATTGAAAGAATGTAACGAAAGTGACTCACTCCCAGATAGACTCGACTTTATCTTCAGCAGAGACTTCCTTCAGCTCTGATGCCTTCTTCTCCCATTGCTCCTGCTCTTTAGAAGATAGCGCTTTGAACATTGCTGCTTTCAGTGTGGATCGGATGCCAACATTGTTCTTGGTCGATGCATCCCCACGTTTCTCTGCAACAGCGGTGTCGAGGAGTATCTTGTTCTCCGGAGCCTTGGCCCACAAGTCAGCTGCATTCTCCGCACGCTTTCTGGGAAACTTGATGATGGGTGGTTGCTTCTGAGACGTCCTCGAGCGGGCTAGAGCATTCTGAAGGTATTTGATGAAGCACTGTAGAATCACGTTGAATATGAAAACAAATCGTATCAAATGAACATTGTATTCACCTGACGAGCGTCTCCAGCATTGGCGAACCGCCACTTGTTGACAAGATCCTCCACTTTCTGCTTGGACCACATGTCGCATTTCTTCGGGTCGAGCTCAAGGTAAGGGTCAACATGACCTTTCATCCAAGCACGCTGCTCTTCAGACCAAGGGAAGGGGGCACGGTTCTTCTTACGTGACTTGGCTGCATGTTGGTCAATGAGCGCGTTTCCAACTCTCGAATTGTCGGTGGTACCGAGACTGCTCTGGTGAGGCATGATTGCTGTAAGGACACCAAGAGAGCGCTCTTCTCAATATATCTGTTCCCGCCTTGACTTTGTGGCATTGAAGCATGACAATGGCTTGAGTGGTTGCACGAAGAATGAGTCTTGAGTGGCTGGTGGCCCAGTTTAGCTACTTTGCGTTGTGGCCAAGTTCAGCAAAGAATGAGTCTTGAGTGGCCAGTGGCCAAGTTCACTATTCTTAAAGGCGAGGTGTTCCATGGACTGCTCAATGGACTGCGTAACGTGTGAATGGAGACAAAAGGGGTGGATTCGAGAAGAATTAAGACTACTTATGAATACGCAGGGCCACGGCCATAGCCATGACCTCCAATCCTAAAACTTCCTCCAACTCCGGCATGTCATCCAGCTCCAGCGTACTATCCCCGAAATTCAGCGGCATTGTCGAAGGCATAGAGGTGGGGTGTGTCGCATTCTTGAGGGATGCATAAGGGCAAGGCGGATTGTGGCTGAGGAGGTAACAGTTGCTCGCTGATGGCTGTCGGTAGGTCAATGCGAGAGGATCACTGGATAGGGTTAGTTCTCTAGATCAGGGGGACTGAATTGGTTTTGCACCTTAGACCGTCAAAATGTCCTTGTTCTAGCTGATGTGCAAGCTTTTTGTAGTTTCTGTGGTGAGGATCCAACACATCAGCAGCTATGGTTGGTTGAGATAGTAACGAGATGTTAGATAGTTTGAAATGAGAAAATGGACAACATACGAGGCGAAATCTCCTTTGACGACATGGTGAAAAGGAAGGGAACTTGGCTTCATGCCTAACAGTATTCAATAACGTCAATCAGCATGAATGGAGTGTCAACTGACCTTGAAGCTTGATCAATGGTCCATGCGAGACATGTTCGTTTGTTGTTCTTGGATCTTGACCCCATGATGTGTGATCAATGAGTGGGCATGTTGCTGGGAATGGTGATGGAGCATAGCCAATGAAAATTTCAAGTATAAAGGCTGTGAGTATTGGGCAAGGATGTTGTGGACTACTGGGAAAGGACGTTGTGGACGGCGACTTCAAGATGTTTGGCTGTATTGTGCACTGGCAATCACGAGTCGCAAGATCATCATGAACACACTTACAACTTCCAAGCTAGTCGATGCGATCAACATCGATCGCCAATGTCAATGCCAAGAGGTTTGGTTAAGGTGGGTTCATTCATGAGGAATCGAACATTATTAACAACATACTTCGACAGTACACATTTGAGATTCGAGCACGATGGCGGAAAGGAGAGATCCGGCAATTGCTACTTGCATTTACTAATTGTACACCGCCAATCGTCATACAGGTCCACCCATTAAAACACAATCCCTCTTCATGCGCTTAGATTCCTTCACAATATCATCCTGCTCATCTTGTGCCTTGCATTTTCCTTTCAAATCCTGTGATGCAGCTCCTGCCGTAAGCCTGGAAGAAGAAAATTTGTCACTCTTGTGAATGAAATTGGTGACATCCGGACAATCCTTGTCAGTAAGATCCAGCTGTCGAAGAATGAAGAATTCGCCGGCCTGAACTTGGAAGCTACAATAAGACGGCAAATGTACGAATTCCTTGAGGTAAGTATCATATATTGCATATCTGTTGTCTGGGAAGCCAAGCGCCTCTCGCAGTGCGAAATCGGAAAATGGGCTGAATGCTCCATCATGCAGGGGGGAATACCAACGGAAGTGTGCGTCATTTGCCTGGATTATGGCAAGTGGGTTTCACAGAACAAATAGAGTAAAGTTATTGTTCTTACCGCAACATATAGGATGAGCAGAACGTCTATGCCATCTGTTATTTGTGGGTTATAGCATCTTTGAACACTCATTGCGATTACTTACCATGAGCTTTAGGTATTTCCTCAACATCTGAGTTGGAAATGGTCAACTCCCTGTCGAGAAGAGTTTGAGATGATGAAGGTACACTTTGGAAATCTGGTTTCGTTTCGAATTTCAATTGCAATCTCACAAACATAAAAGACAATAACACACTGATGATTTCGACTTCGCTATCTGAATCGTAGTCTGGGACGGCTTGGGAGGAGGAAGGTATGTTTCGGATCTCTCCTTTAATCATATCTGAATACAATGCTCAACAATGAAGATAGGGTGACGTACCAATGATTTTGCAATCTGATTCACGACTTACAACACTCTCCACATCAGAAACTGGCCTAGCCAGAGTTGATGGTGGGGATGTAGCGAAGACAGGAGAAGAGAAGGTTGGGATCGGGGATGGTGATCTTTGAATACTTTTTCTCCCATTCTTGCGATACTTACTGATCTTCTTTGATTTTGACTTCTTAGCGTCCCAGGTGTTGAGCTCATGACGAATCAATTTACGTTCGTCATCTGTGAGCTCTGTGGACATCAAATTCTTGTAGTTTTGACATTGACTCACACCATTATAAGTGTGGCACTGCTTGTCAAGTAAGTCCCACTGCACATGAATCATAGAGTGCCTTACTAACATAGAAGTACCATCTTCCGAAGTCAGATGGGTTTTTCTTCCCCATCGAAACTCGTAGAAAATGGAAGTGGTTTGCAGGAGCTGGCGGCATCTTCCACTCCCCAATGTACAAGTTGAGAAGTTCGAGTAATTTCTGTTCACGAGGAGACTGTGGCATTGAGAATGAGACGGAAAATGGTCATCTACATACAAGACAGCTGACATTAAATAAAGAATTCTCAATTGTATTTTGTTCAGAAATCGTTGTCAGACGAATAGAATAAAGGCTTTTGTTAGCCGTCTCCAAGAGCTTCGGACTTAACGGAGATCGATATGCTCAAGGATTATCTCAAATTTCCAAATGTGCCTTGGAATGACGCACATTTACTTCCTGATCGCATGAAGGTGGCATCGATCAACAAACCCAAATAAAAGCATCAACGTGGCGCTTGTTCAACGTTCAACGTTCAACATCGACTCACTTGTTTCTCCAGCAGTCGAGAAACTACACGGCTTGCCAGGCGCCTTGGTTTTGCCAGGCCTCTGCATGGGTGTAGCTCTCAACTGTGGCTCCTCGGACATAACCATCATGCCGCTTGAGGTCGAATCCTCTGAAACAATCGACAACGGGCCAAGATCTCTTTTCAAGTCATCTAACATCTGGTTTTCTCGACCAAGGAGTACCGCAATCCGCTTGCGGGCGCCCATTTCTCCTGAGAGGTTCTTTACCGTTACTTTCATGCAGGTAAGGATCATCTACACTCTTCGTCAGTTTCAACTGATCCTCCTCACACTTAAAGCCTTTTCGGGTAGCGAGTGTAGAAGTAAAAATTTCGCGCCGCCCACTAGCAAGATCAAGAAAACGAGACACCACTCAAAGATCGTCACCCAGCAAGCCTCACAACCTTGTGTATTGATGTGGCAGATGACCGTGGACAGGAGTGATCGCCGGATACTTGGAGGATGTAGGTCCATTCAATGTTAAAGTTTCAGCCATTGCTGATGTGCCCTAAGGTCGGCAGAAGTCAAGTTGGCTCGATAGTACCGTTCGGTGGGGCCATGATCTCAAACATACCACGGGTTGTTCGGAGACTTGGCATCTCTTCCATTCCGCTCGTTTGCATGCCCTGTATATGGGGCCACGCTGTGTTAGTCAAATTGATTTGGTCTGGTAAGTGAGATTTCATCTGCTCCGCTCCTTTTCTTTCGCTCACTAGTCCGATCTAGAGCTACAATTCCTCAAACTTGCAGCGCGCTTTTGATAAACAGACGGCCTGCGAGGTGACGTGTGATGCCTCGGATTAACGATGCTTGGGTCGGCGGTGGAACGGTGAATGTCGGACACTCGGCATCGGAGAGAGGGGACAGCGGACCAGCGTAAGCGGTGATGTAGGCCAACTTTCGGCAGGTTTTCAACGTCGTCATGGGGCAAGGAGTGCTGCGTGGGGGTTGAATCAGACGAGACGGCTGTTATTTCACCTTACAACCACCGTTTACGCAACAGTGCTAATGGACTATACATACTAGTTCGGACTATTATTCCTAGTCCCTTTGCTTGGCAAGCATGCACGTGGTTACAGTGATCGTTCTTCAATCACTAATGTCTTACTTTTATGAAAGGCCCAAGATCACCAGGTGAGTTTGGCCAGTATGACATTAGCTGCGTGCAAACTTCCAACCCCAATGTTCTCTAAAACTGGTCGATGGACTAGTGTGAAGAAAACACGTCGACATGAGGATGATGCGCACTATAATTCAGAATCAGAGCTTGAACTCAAAGGCCTTGACAACAACCGAGGGACAAAGCGTGTTCGAGAGGAGGAGCCGCCCGCAGGTCCAAGTGCAGAGGCAAAGTGTCGATACCAGGTGCGCACATGTCTGATTTTTTCTCTCCCAGTACTTATTATCCTTCCAGGGTGCATCTATCGAGATGGCAAAATGGATGCCTGAGCTTGGGTGCCTCCTCAATTTGATGTTTTCACGGGAAGTTGGACCCAACACACCATGCCGTTGTGGTTCTGCCCCTTCAGTTCGATGCCAAGAATGCAAACACAACCCTTACTCATGCCGTGAATGTCTTATTGAGGACCACATTCACCAGCCGCTTCACTGGGTTGAAGAATGGAATGGTCAATACTTCGCTAAATGTTCGCTCTCAGCTATTGGATCTGTATTTTACTTTGGGCACGATGGAGCCATTTGCCCCCACACCCCAACTAGTCATCAGGGGAAGTCACTTTCGATGACGATCCTTCACACGAATGGAGTCCACAGTGTTCGTGTTTCGTGGTGTCACTGCCCCGGCGCTGGTGATCGTATCGATCAGCTCATGAAAATCGGGTGGTTTCCAGCTACTCTCAATAAACCAGAGACAGCTTTGACATTTAAACTATTAGATGAATTCCAAATTCATCACCTTCAATCCAAGAAATCTGCCTACGATACTTTCTCGCTCTTGTACGCCTCACCAATGGTCAGTTTCCCTCAGATGTTGCAGTGAGTTTCTCCATTCATGTCAAGATATGCCAATGACAATGTAGAATCGATATCGGGACCTTTTGCGTATCACACGCATCTGGCGCCATCTTATGTCAATGAAGCGAAGTGGCCATGGCCATAGCTTGGATCGATTTTTGCCTCATCGAAGTCCTGGAACACTGGGAGCAAGCTGTGTCGCATGCCCGCATCCTGGTTTCAATATGGCACCAGACTGGAAATCAACTCCAAAAGAGCTTGCGTAGGTCCCGACTAATATTTCCTCCTATTTACTAAATTAACTTCTGACAAGATATATCCATCGGCTATTCTTAGCTACGGATGGAAACTTTCGGTTGCAGCGAAAGGCCAAAGTCAATGATCCTGATGATTTTTCCCTGAATGCTGGTCGCGGATACTTCGCAAATGAAACCAAATTTCGAGAATATATTTGTAAGATTGAAAGGGATAAGCCTGTTGACTACGATAAACCAGTAGGTGTGAATTTTTTGAGTGTGGATAATGCTGAAAAAAGGCTAGCCAGATACATGTAGTGGGTTCAAAGCAGGAGACATGAGACGTCTTACCCAACAGAAGGGAGTTGATGTCACTGGGATCGTAGCAGTTGTTTGTGCTTGCCACGCCATCTTCCGTCCAGGGGCAATGGTTGATCTCTATGTTGGAGAGCGGTACATCATATCATTCTGCAACCATGTACCAATTACTCACATCATTCAATAGGTACTCACATGTTGACTATGCTGTCGCTAACGCCCTATCTGGTGTACCTCCTGAGCTCTGGACCACGCTCACTTATGATGTTGCTTGCCAGTACTCCATCAATTTCATGAAACGTATGAAAAGCTATTTCGGGCATCTTGTCGACATTGCTTTCCCATCTATGCATCTTCTCGCACACAAGGAAGACTGCCAATTTCGTTATGCACTTGCATATGCAGAAGGCGTTGGGAGGACACATGGAGAAACAGTTGAACATCCATGGTCGGAGGGAAATCAAGCAGGTGGAAGTACACAGGAGATGAATGCAGGACATCATCATGACACGCTTGATGAATTCCATGGCTTCTGGAATTGGATGAAAATTCAGAAAATGGGTAAGTCATCCATACTTGACATGCCAGATGTATCTTTTGGTTTGTTTTTATACAATCAGGTGATTACCTATGTGGCCGACTTGTCGAAGAGTATAGGGAACTCAGGGAAGTCACTGAAAATTTTGATCTTGCAAACGAGGCAATTTCTGAGGAGCTCTGCTCAGAATGGGCAAAGCTATCCACCCAACCAATGCAGGGTGCAAAAAAACAATGGCAGAGTGTATTCCACTATAAATCTGGAAAATGTAAGTGGCAAACTAAATCTGACGACTGTTTACTTACTACTTCTTCAAATTATCATAGTTCCGACACATAGCCAAGCGACGGAATCTTTGATAGACTGTGAGGTGAGCGCCACAAAGGCAGAGGTTGGAGAAGTATCACTTTCCACTGCGACCAACTCTATAAAGCAAGGCAGCACTGCATTTATTAACGGTGGAATCACTTTGTTGCTTCGTCAGTAAGTTGATCAATTTTTACCCAATGTTTTCCCTCATGAACTTTGTACAAGACGAAACATCCTTCTCCGACAGGAAGAACTGAGGGAGAATGATGCAATTCTTACAAAATCGACAAAGAAGACCATGTGATCGTCAATTGAAGCATTGCGTTGCTCTTTGCGTGGTGAGATCAACAAATGGCGAAATGTTCAAGTGGCATACATGCCGACATTGTCCACTAGTGATGAACCGGAACTCGCTGAGAATCCTGAGGATCAAGATTTGGGACTACCTTCTGACTTTGACCAGGGGGATCGGGAACGACTTTGTCTTGACTCGTTTGCCCAGATCGAAAAGTCCCTGCTTGAGGGGCTGGCCCATGATGCCTTGGCAGCTGTTCGTGAACACATCAAGCACAAAAAGGCCTACCTCCAACTGAAGGATGAGGTTATCCGCAATCAGGGAGCGAACACACGTGCACAGGGAATTCTCAAGCGTGCACAAAATCTTACGCTCACGCATGCGAATCGGTACAATTTCATTCGCGAACGACTTCTCCTACTTGGGCTCTCTGCCAATGACAGCACCTTTCGGCCCCTGTCAACAAAAGACGATCTTTGGATGTATAGCTTCAACACTTCACGTACCCGTCGTTCTGAAGGTTTGGAACCATGGTATTGGACCATGCGACCAGTTGGTAATGCCACAGACAAGGAAATGCAGGAATGGATGCTCGAAGGTTCGTTTTATGTTCTGATTGATTTACATGTGGCTCACCTAGATTCTCAGTGGATCGCGTCCGATGGTTTCATCAGCGAGCCTTGCGCGATCATCACCATGAGGAAGTCAACATTTTGAAGGAAGAATTTGAACGAACCCTCCGATCTTTTGCTGCCATGTCAAGAGCATGGTCTCAAACCATCCAGGTATCAGAAGAACAATCTATTTTGGGTGCCAATGCGTATGCTGCAGAAATTTCAGCCATGTATCAGGAGATGCATGAAAGGTGCAAACAGTCATATTTATTAGCAATCGGTGAACAACCGAACTGAAGTGGGCTTCACCATTCATAATACATACGATTTATATATGACGTTGCATAGCTACACATACAGAAGCTGGTGTTGAATTAAGAGGAGGGCTGTATCATGGTTTGCAACTGGAGATTCATCAGTGTGAGTTGCAACAAGTGATATGGACCTTACATTGGTTAAAGAACATGTGGACGTGATTGTCCTTTCCAGCTGTCATGCGCCAAATTTCCCTTGCGATTCCGAATACACACGTCGGCCCCAGCACCGCCAGCTCAATCAAGCGGAGGTCCTTCTGGGATGCGGCTTCATGTAGTAGAGACCTGCTGGTGTTGTTGGCAAGGTAGGACAAGTCGGCGAAAGATATCGGAGAGGCTCTTTGTATCTACGTGTTGTTACTCGTTGTTGTCAACGGAGTCCTCAAGAGGTGCACAACACCTCGCGCACCCACTCTTCTGCTTGAAGAAGGTTAGTCAATGTTTGTAGCTCTGATGGTCAAGGTGTGCACTTACACCTTGTCTCAGCAAGAGGCCGCCCTTTCCTTTCGAGGTTTTGGCCCCACGGCCGGTATACACGATTGTAGCTTCAAGCCACATAGTGAATCGTTCGGCATGTTTGTCAAGTGGAGGACGGCGGCGCGAAGATCTGTTGAAGTCGGTCATGTAATGTTAACCTATGGAGGCGTACTGACGTACCTTCATCGTTCAGCGTGTCCACCTCGCCATAATGTATGTGTCTGTTCCCCGCACTCCTGAGTCCTTTCGGCGGCGTCTACACGTTGAATTGCTCGTGTATGTGTTATTGTTCCCTTGTTTGTTTCGCGTGTCAGTTTGGCTTGTTGCAGCTAGTAAAACGGTACTCACTGGAGATGGTGAAGCTGGTCGTGCTGAAGGGCTGTCATCGAAACTCCCACAGCTGTGCCGAAGCAAACACCCACGAAGGGACTCGGCAATACCAGAGTGCCTGTCGCACGGTGCTGAAGCCCCAGCGAAGCCAGGAGAGTAACAAGTGGAGTCAACCTGGAGTCAACAATATTTGTAATGATTTTTCTGTCATGTGCTTCCGATCTACCCTGTGCAGGCTATGTTAAAAGTTAAGCTGAGATGCGACACTTATAAGTATGATTTCAACTTATGAAGTACCGTGTCTATTTAAGTTTGTGTTACCATGAAGTGCCGTGTACAATGAAGTTTTTTCAGGTATCAAGGGAGCCCCGTCTGTTTGGAATTCTCTTGTGAGGCTTAAAGTGCCATCTAACCTAGTCTCTCGTAGACAGACTTCGATATATGTGAAGTCATACCTTGGTTCACAATATATGAAGTCTGTTTGTTACCACGCCCCCAAAACCACGCTAGAAAATGTTTATGTAATCTTCGGACTTTAAAACCGCGTCGCGTCAATATTGCGTCCTTGCCTTTTGCTCTCGACGCGATAACCCATGCATTTCTGTTCCAATTCACATCAAACTTGATATTCTACATCTTGTATGATCTCCAATCTATTATGATGACTCAATGACAGCTCGACAACCCCGCCAGAAGAACGTGATATGATCAATACCATTGTGAAGAAACCCATACCGAATTGGACGAACGGACTGGATGCGATCCAACTTGAGCTCGTTTCCGCTATTCTGGATGGAAAAGGTTTGCTTTGCTGTACCGCAGCTGGAGATGGAGAGTCGGCGGCCTCTCAATACCAACTCTTGTGCTACAACAAACACCTGAACGCGCATGTACCTGGCCTTCAAACTCGGAAGAGACCAATCGGAGTGGTAGTCACACCAACCAAGGGACTGACAGATAACATAGTACGCTTATTTTCCATCTTTTGTTGTTACACTCACAAATTTCGGGCTAGGTTCACGAGCTTTCACAAAACTTCTCATCATCTCCGGATTCTCTTACTGCAAAGAAGCCCTGTTGGAGGCGCCACTTCTTTGTAATCAAGCACCATTTTTGCGTGAGGCAGCCATAGACTCGGTGAGATAGCAAGAAACAGGCGCGCGCATCTTGTACTTCTCACAAAGTTAAGCAATGCTAAATTTCCCCAAGTCTTCCAAGTAACCAGTCTAACGCCGCTATCCTCTGGGCGTTGGTCATTAGTGGATGCACGAAGCTGAGTAGTGTTTGGAAGTCCGGTCTCGTGACTGGAAAAAGACCGTAACCAGACCGGACCAAGACCGCAAAAGACCGGACCTGCGGTTACGGTCTTTTATTTTTGAAATGTAAAGACCGGTTAACGTGAACCGGTCTTGACCGGTTTGGACCGGTCTTTTGTAGCCCCTTAAATACCCTTTAAAACGCACCCAAGAACGTACGATTTGGTAAAAAAACGAGAGAGATATGAATTAAAATGTAAATTACTTTTGGGAATAATAGATGTACCAGACTTATTTTATAGAAGCACCAATTCCTAATGGAATTTAACGTTCTTGGGCTCGTTTTGAAGCTATTAGAGATGTTAATAAATTTACAGATTCATAATTTTAAAATATTGGCCTAAAGACCGGTCATAAACCGGTTAAAACCGATGCAGACCGAAACCGGTCTATAGACCGCAAAAAACCGCGGTCTGCGGTCTTTTTGCGGTCCGGTCTGGTCTTTTGACTTCTGGGGAAAAGGCAGACCGGTTACGGTTACGGTTAATGCCCCTGGGCATCAAAAAACCGGACCAAACCGGACTTTCAAACACTAAAGCTGAGTGTCATCGTCTTTAATGGTGATGAGATTGGTTACCCAAGTAAACAATGAAGGACGCGCATGGTTGATAGCCGCAGGCGAGATGGAGGGCGAGAATGAGGTGTAATGTTTGTGATATTGTGTAGATCTCGGCGACGGGGCACTGTGCTTGTGAGAATATTTGAGGCTGATAATTTCGAACATTTTCGTCATTGTTTTTCCTTGAAGGAATTGAATATTGAGCGACGGCCAGAACAGGATCTCCAGAAAACCTCGGATAGAGTCAATCCCCGAGTTGCCTAGAAACCCTTACATTCGTTTAAACCTTCCCTCTAGCTTCGCCTTTTCATTTCGTCAAGGCTGAATTAACCTTGGTTGACTCGATGGGCCAAGCGCGTTGAACAGAGAACCGGGGGCAGCCAAGGAATTAGCGGATAACGAGGCCGAAAGACAATCAGGAAACAATGTGAGGAGTGATTTTACTGCAGGACTTGTGGAAATTGGTGTAGATTGTGATATGTTGGCGAAATGCAATTGGGTGTTGCTGGTACTTGAATTGCAGAGTTTTCCTGCACGACCGGACAATTCGAGCGTTGTTATCCATAGTAAGTATTAGTTGGAAGAAACTACAGTTGAATTTGAGGAGATAGGACAAGTCATGCGCCAAAAAACGCGTCGAGAGTCCACGGCAACCAAAGGGCAACGAGGCGATGTTGACGCGACGCGGTTTCAAAGTCCGAAGATTACATAAACATTTTCTAGCGCGGTTTTGGGGGCGCGGTAAACACAGGACTACATCTAACCATGAATCCTGGTCTCTGTTGAATATCGGACAGGCGCCACATAGCTCCATTTTTCTTCCCACTTATCAAGAATATTTCGTGTAATGTGAATATTTGTGGCCATCTAATAAGTGGTGTAAATAATATTTTGATCTGAAAAAGGGGGCGTTCGGCGATGACGCGCAGCTTGATCTTTCTTCAAATGCACCCAAGCCAAGACCTCCATACCCCCCGCGCATTATCCCTCTCCTCCATCGTAACGCTGCGAACTCTAGCATATCGGAGGATAAGGGTACATAAATCTGCGGTGTTTGTCGGAAATTTCCCTGGCGCCTAATAAGGGTTATTAGGCACCCAAGGCACCCCTAACCTAATAATGGCTTACAACGTTGCAGTTATTTTATTAAGTTTTGGGTTAACTTGATAAGATCAGATTATCAGGCCTGATAAGATTATCCAAATTATAAATATTCACAGTCTAGACTTAACAATGTTACGTGGCAAATTAAAATGCAACAAGTAAGGATTGAACCAAAAACCTCGGGGCTCGTGCGATCCTCACGTGAAGACTACAAATTTGTAGTCGCAACATACCACTACACTACAAAGGCATATAAGAAACTTCCCAAGGTCATTCATATATCTAGTATTTAAGCCTACCTTACAACAGACTCTCTGTATGGAATTTGGTATCATTTTGAGCTGAACAGGATCAAAAGGATACAGATAACGTTATAAGACACACAAAAAATCAATAATTGGTTCATAGCCTTGACCTGGCTGCAGAGGCAATTGGAGCCTATGTTACGAGGCTGGACAAATCTTATCAGACCCAATTTGCCTTATCACACCTTATCGGAGATCATCAAGCTTGTAACGTGGAAATAATCATTACATCAGAGGTCTGGTCGCCTTGTAAGGCAACCGCCCCCCGGATTTTCCCGGCATCATCTCGTCAGGTTTGCCGTGAAATGACAAGGGCTGGCAAGGGTTGGGCAAGGCCTGATTATGTCGGTGATCAACATTGCAAGGCCGGAGCCTTATCAGGTGCCTGGGAAATTTCCGACATTGGTCTGCATTCGTAAGAACTGGGAAAAGGATAGCAAACAGGATGGAACGAACCTTGAACTCTTTCGGCACCTCCCCTCGAAATCCGCCACGTATCGCCCCTACCCTTCATGAATAAATATCACCAGTGGGGTCCCAGGCTAACGGCGTGTTTGAGTTGCCGTCCAAACACAGTTTGTTGCTCCTTTGAAAGTAGTACGGCGCGGGTGGGTTGGCTTCTAGGGGGTTGGGGTCCGAGACGGAGGGGGGACTCGGTTCGTACGTGTCGTTTTCATTGCGCGTTGGTGTAGAATTTGGCCTCATGACGTACAATACGTATAGCCAAAGGGGTGAACAACTAGACAGAATCAGGACATATATCATGTCGTTGATATGCACCAAACCCAAGTAAGTACTCACCAGCTCCCGAAGGGAACTAAGATGCTCCGTCCTCTCTCCAGCTACCACCGAGTCTGCGAGTTTCCTGCAGAGTTTTTGGGCAGGCACGTCGCACTATACCGCTAGCTGTCCTCTGATCCGGGGGTGTTGAGATTGTTCTCTGCGTTATTATAGACAGGTTTCATTGTGAGTTTTTCGACTGATAGTTCAATGGGGTTTTTGAGGGGCTTTGAAAGGAGTTATTTGACTGGTTTCGTGAGTTTTCGAGGAAAGCCGGATGGCGTTAATGTTTGCTTGTGATGGGCGTTAGATGGATATCATGCTAGTTAGACAAATTGACTCTGTTTCTCAAGGACATGGCTATACGATGGGCTACAATTGGCAGAGATTGACTGGAAATTCTATGATGCCTGCAAGTGCGCGTGCAGGGCGACGCAACTTGAGGATGTACATCGTATCCGAATGACACGAGTCCACAACGTCCTTGATCACTGCTTTCCTTGTCAAGTCCGTCAAGAGCTCGAAGGACAGCCCAATAACATCCACGTCGATAACGAGACCTCGAAGCGGCGCATCCGTAGTTCGTGAAAGGTCCCAACGAGTCCAGCATAAGGCGTTTGGTGCTGGCTTGTGTCCCCGTCGTGGTAGTAAAACAGACCAGGACATGAGAGGTGAGACTGTAGCGGGGTAATGCGTGTAAGAATTGCAGAGGTGAGATTGCCGTCGTCTGTCATTGACTTGAGGGAAGCAAGTAGATCTCGCGCTTGATCTTGCGACAGAGGAAACAGGTAGGACTCTGATAGTCGACACGCGTCTCTCATTCTAGGACTCAGCCGTCTATAAATTCATGAGCCATTGCCATGATGGGAACAGAGAGAGCCATACTCGGGAAGTCTCCACGATACGATGTCTACTGATGAATCAAAGCCGTTTGGGCTGAAGTTGAATTTGAAGACCACGAGCCTCCCTTCGCCTGCGAGCGCTCTTTCAAGTATCGTCGTCACTAATCTTCACCAGTGAACATCGAAGGCTTCGACGAAACTCAAGCTCCCAGCACAGTTCACCAGTAAAGTCTCAGCCTAATCAGAACTTTCAAGCACGACCGACTGTACGAGCTGAGCTACTGCACCGTAGATTGTGTCGTGAAAGGCAGTTCAAAAATATGGTAGCGGAAAGTGCACACCTTTCCGTGAGCCGTGGCTGGAGGTAGGAGAATCTTCGTTGGGTTTTGAGAGAGCATACGGACGTCAATTCCTGGATCACAGGGTATGTAGAGAGAGTCTAAGTTCTTGTGAGCGTGCCTCCCAGCGTCTTTGAGATAAACGGCTGACAGGATGTGGATATGACTAGGGCAAAGGTACCCAGAGACGATGTAAACGAGTCGACGGTACGGTGATCAAGATCCAGGAAATGCGGTCAGATTGCGCTCATCGGGCATTGCGGATGAGACAGCACGAGTGGGAGGAGACTCAGGACAGATGGGTTGGTGTGGATTGTGATACTCAGGAGAGACTTGACAAGTAAGATCTGTTGAGGTTGAGGGTCGACATCCATCGGTGGGGACGTAGATGTCCGTGGGACCGTCGAGATCGTCTTCTTACGTCTCCTGTGCCACTGACAAAAAAATTCAACCCTCGCCGACGCTGTCTTCGTTCACGTTCCTCACGAATTGTGGTTGAGGAGCTCCAATTCAACTTCGAAATCGAGATCAGACTGGAGAAAGGTGGGAAGTCGGGTGTCGTCTCGCAGCGCTTGGATCGGAGCTTCCCCAATCCGTTCGCATTGCGAATCCACTGCAGCTCGAACAGATCTGCAGGGTAGTATTCGATACGCGGTGGCGACTCTCCATCCCATCCACATTATTTCCAACCAACGAGTCCGAGGCTCATCGACGTTCCAGTCCCGCGAAAAGACGACTAACAAAGGGAACTGGCCGTCTATCTGAGAAACACAAAGCGCGGAAATGCCAGAGCGCAGTGGGCGCCTGCATGAGGATTCCCGGGTGGCGACAGGCGAGATAGGACCGAGGTTGGGTTAGGGAAGGGCAGGTGGATTTAAGCCATCACTGGGGGGGATGGGTGATGGAAGAAGAGCCGGAGGTCTAACGTTGAGGGGCGAATGATCGCGGAGATGGGGGTGGAGAGTAGTTCTGGAAAGTGCTTCGCCTTTTGCCAGCATGTTTCGTGCAAGGGAGATAGGTAAATTGGGGGAGTGGAGGAGGGGGTTGTGAGGTGGATGGAGGTGGACGGCTGCTAATGGGATGAGGGACGGATGTCGGTTGAAGGAGACAGATATTTGATCAGGCTTCTTGCCCATCGTTTCCGCTTGTTTCATACTATGCTTTGAGCAAGATTCTTGCTGAAGGGTCGACATCCGTCGGAAAAGTTAATTGCTATTCAAACTGTCAAATGCGAGTCAGAGAGTCATAGTGGTGACAAAATAGAAGGTCTTACACAGAGATTGTGATCTTATCCAGGCGAGCTGGTCGTTCCCTGAAAATGTGAACCCATGCTTCAATCGTCAAGGCCCTGCTAATGTTGGACTTCGCCCCAGAACGCTCGCTCGCCCCAGCGAAGAGGTGGATTTCTAAGACTGAGTTTTTGAGTGCGCCGGCGGAAAATGGAAACTCGCGGGGGCTGGTTGCAAGAGTTGGCTCGGTAGTCCGAGTTGACGTTGGATGTTTGGAGCAGAACAGGCTCTGTGTGAGGAGTTTCGTCGCCCGATTAGATTCCCGACAGCGAATTCAACACAACTGATCTCCGACTGATCACCTCTTCTTCATCGACTACGACGACCACCCGACCTATCGACGTCTTTAGCCTTCCGACTTTCCTAGTCTCCATATTACAACACATCATTTCACTCATGGATTCTTCGTCATCCACCGCGCTCCTGCAAAACGCTACCGGAACCACCATATCCGGAAGAGCACAGCTCATAAACGCCGGCCGTGATGTTGTTTTTCATGGCCCTCCGCCCGTTCCAAGTACGTCAAAGTTTTACAATCCATTAATACCGCTCATATATTTGATGACATGTAGGTCTGGCCAGCTTGCTTAGTCCTGTCAGCAATGCTACACACACTCGCGCAGGTCACGTCGCTCGATGTGACCCTGGGACTCGTTTGGAGGTCATTGCTCAGATCCGGTGGTGGCTCGATGGCCATGGTAATGATGAGCGAGCTGTTGTCTGTTGGCTTAACGGACCAGCTGGCTATGGCAAATCGGCATTGGCACAGACCATTGTGGAGGGCTATGCTGCAGAGGGCCGCCTCTTAGGGAGCTTCTTCTTTTTGCGAGGGGCTGGTGAACGCAGCCATATATCTTGCCTGATTCCTACTCTTGCCCATCAGATCTCTCTCACTGTTCCTGGTGCAAAGTCATCTATTGAACATGCTCTTGAGAATGAGCCAGCCCTGCTGGGGTTGACTGTCTCTATGGCTTACCGACTTCAAAGACTTGTCATAGAGCCAATCCATCTCAACACTTCACAAATCTCCTCTAGCTCTGTTGTTGTTATTGATGCTCTTGATGAATGTGATGATAAAGCTGAGATGGCGGACTTCATTGATGTCCTGCTCAGGGCTTCTTCTGGGGGGACTTGTCTTCCTTTCCGAATTCTCCTCACGAGCAGGGTAGAGGAACATATTCGAAAAAAGTTTGATAATTCTCACTCTTGGTTTTTGCATCGTCTGGAGCTAGAGAATTTTGATGCTCGTCAGGACATTGAAGTACATTTTCGGAGCGCATTTGATTGCATCTATAACGAGAATTGGCAAATCATGCGGAGGATACCAAAGCCCTGGCCATCAGCTCAAGATCTCATTACACTTCTTGACAAGGCTGGCAGTTCATTCACATTTGCTACTACATTGATCCAATGTGTTGGTGGAGATCTCTTACCACACAGGGCCTTGCAAAAACTTCTGGCATCAGGAGCTAATGGTCTAGATTCACTCTATGAACAAGTCCTCTCTTCTGTTTCTTGGACAGAAGACTTCTGTCAGATTCTTGGAACAATCATGGTTCTGACAGAGAACAAATCCATTTCCTTTCTCAGCTCTCTCCTCTCTCTTCAGTGTGAGGAGGTCATTTGTGGGCTATTGCAAGTGCAGTCTATTATCAAAATTCCTGGAGATGATGATAAGCCAATTATGCTCTATCACACATCTCTCCGGGATTTTTTGACCATCCAATCACAATCAAAGCAATATTTTATCAATCCTCCTCTGCAACACATTCATCTAGCCATACTGTCTTTGCAGCATCTGGTCAAATATCCTCCAAAAGACTTTTTTGAGGGTGATGTCGTTGAGTATGCTTGCCTTAATTGGCCACACCATATTCTTTTGGGATTCCAGGAGCACAGTTCAAATCTGGATGAAACAATTATGACCTCTTTGGTAACTCTCATTCAAAATTTACTAATTTTTCAGCGGAAAACATGGTATAATACTCTGCTGACTTTGAGGTCTGATAAAAGAGAAGGGATCTTAAGCTGTCTGAAGAATGGAAAGATTTTGTTTCAGGTCAGTTATTGCAATTTTCTCATATGGTTATCATCTCTTAACATGTATAAGACATTGCAAGGGTCAATTATTAGAAACAATTTCATTGAGAGGTTTCAACAAGTCATTGATTTCTATGAGGTAAGAGTTTATAACAAAGATATTTTCAGTAATTTATTGAGATATTCCAACAGACAGTAAGTAACAGGGGCATATTGCTACTCACAAGTTAATCTGTAAGATCAATAGGAGGTATGTGGTGATAAACAGCAACTAAAAGGTATCATAATAAAAGATTGATCTGTTTTACAGAATGTAAGCCAAGACATCATAACATTTTATTGCTATTAGTGATTTACATAAATTACAGGAGGTAAGAACAAAGAAATTATCAAGAGAAGAAGAGTGTCATTCTGATTATTGTTTTTTCTTGCAGAATGTATGTCTACAAATTGTTCAAGTTTTATATATTCTTATGGTTGTCATTAGTTGGTGGGCAATTATTTCACATAATATGTCACATCTTATTATCAGCCATCTATTTTCTTTCAGCAAGTAAGTATCAACAGTTGATTGTGCTACTTTTACAGCTAAGGGTTTTGTTTATCAATCCAGCTGGTAATATAGTCTGTTCACATTGTCTCTGTTTGGATATGAGCATTTTTTCTAGTGGGTAAGTGGTTGTAAAATTTCTGAAATAAATTTGGTTTTGACTTACCTACCATGTCTTAGAGAGTAAGTTGTGGAGCCTATTGATTATTGTTTCTTCTGATAAGTCATGGTCTGGTTTTTAATTTCTTTTGCACTCTTCTTGTGATCATGACTGTGGCCTTTCCCTGTTTCAGCTTGTGAGTTGCCTGGTTTTTAATGTGCACTCTTCTGGAAGACTGACTGTGGCCTGTCTTGTTTCAGCTTGTGAGTTGGCCTGGTTTTTAATGTGCACTCTTCTGGTGAGACTGACTGTGGCCTGTCTTGTTTCAGTTGTGAGTTGGCCTGGTTTTTAATGTGCACTCTTCTGGTGAGACTGACTGTGGCCTGTCTTGTTTCAGTGGGTGAGTTGGCCTGGTTTTTAATGTGCACTCTTCTGGTGAGACTGACTGTGGCCTGTCTTGTTTCAGTCTGTGAGTTGGCCTGGTTTTTAATGTGCACTCTTCTGGTGAGACTGACTGTGGCCTTCTTTTTCAGGGAGTGAGTTGGCCTGGTTTTTAATATGCACTCTTCTGGTGACACTGACTGTGGCCTGTCTTGTTTCAGATGGTGAGTTGGCCTGGTTTTTAATGTGCACTCTTCTGGTGAGACTGACTGTGGCCTATCTTGTTTCAGCTTGTGAGTTGGCCTGGTTTTTAATGTGCACTCTTCTGGTGAGACTGACTGTGGCCTGTCTTGTTTCAGCTTGTGAGTTGGCCTGGTTTTTAATGTGCACTCTTCTGGTGAGACTGACTGTGGCCTGTCTTGTTTCAGCTTGTGAGTTGGCCTGGTTTTTAATGTGCACTCTTCTGGTGAGACTGACTGTGGCCTGTCTTGTTTCAGATGGTGAGTTGGCCTGGTTTTTAATGTGCACTCTTCTGGTGAGACTGACTGTGGCCTATCTTGTTTCAGCTTGTGAGTTGGCCTGGTTTTTAATGTGCACTCTTCTGGTGAGACTGACTGTGGCCTGTCTTGTTTCAGCTTGTGAGTTGGCCTGGTTTTTAATGTGCACTCTTCTGGTGAGACTGACTGTGGCCTGTCTTGTTTCAGTATGGTGAGTTGGCCTGGTTTTTAATGTGCACTCTTCTGGTGAGACTGACTGTGGCCTGTCTTGTTTCAGCTTGTGAGTTGGCCTGGTTTTTGATGTGCACTCTTCTTGTAACACATATTTTGGTGCTTCTTTTCAGAAGGTGAGTTTCTTTGCCTTTGGCCATGAATTACTCTTATGACACTATCTCTCCTTACTTTTTTCAAGAAAGTATGTGGTCTCCCCTGCATATCTTGTAAGTTTTATTTTGTATCTTTCATTTTTCAATCTGTATCTATTCAGTCATTATTCTTTATCAGGTGATTAATCTTCAATCAATCTCTTTTAAGAAGGTTAGTCAAGTTTAAGCATTCCATAGACCAGTTTTTATTACATCTCTTCACTTCATTTTTTAGGCTGTAGGTTGTCCATTGACTCTCATTTCAATCACCCTAATATATGCTTATTCTAACTCAGATTGTATGTTTTTATTTCTTGTTATAGAAGAATGCTCATGTTTTGTAGCTTGTATGTCTTTGATCCATTTCCTGATTCCAGCTCCCTTTTCAACCATTCTTTTTGTTAGGAAGTATGTATTTCTTCACATTATTTAACCAGGTCACTTATTTCCAATATATAGTGGGCAAGTCAACTCCAATTTCTATTATATCAGAATTTTTGGTGTCATACAACTCTCCCATTTTTAGAGGGTATGCTTTTTTTCTTGCTGTCACCACTTACTCAATATTCATCTTCAAAATGTATAGAGTGAGACACAGCTATCCAGATTACAATGAGCCCATTTCTTTGCAAATTGTCAAGTTTTGTATGTGTATCTATCTGCTTTATTTCTTCTCTTTCACCATCTCTATTTCTCTTAGTGGATTGCTACATCTCCTATACCAATGGTTTCTTCAACATGTCTATCATTGAGTTATGTAGATACTACGGAGAAGCAAAAATTCTATGTACTCAGTTTCAGTTTCAGTTTCAGTCTCTTGTGATGTTTGTATATGACATATTCATTGCTGAGACTTCCACCCTACAGCATTGTGGCCTGATCATTACTTACTGTCTGTTGGAAGATCTTGAAAAATTAGTGAAGATATAGTAATTATAAACTCTTACTTCACAGAAGTCAATCACTTGTTCAAAGAGCTTTATAAAAACTTTTGTAACAATTGACCTCTGTGATATCTTATACAAGTTAAGATTGTGATGACTATCTGAGAGTTGCAGTAACTGACTAAAAACAAAGCCTTTCCAGTGGTCTTTATTGTCCTCCACAGATTTCTGAGGATTACTGCACAGTCCCAGGACTGAGTATTGGCTGATGTACCAGCCAATTTTTTCAGTCCTGTGAGGGTCCATTCCTAAGGACTGAAGACAGTCCTGAGGATTTTCAGACAGGACTAGTCCCAGGGTTGATGCATGTGATGAGTCACATGACTCATGGACATGTGCTTGGATGCATCCTGTGCATATGTGACATATCACATCACCTTCCTCTCTCAACCATCACCACCAGCAACTATGACAACAACATAATAGGGGCTGTCATGGATACACCTGGGTATTAACCATACCCGATCCATGGATTTTCCCACCCTTGGGTCAGATAAGGCACAGTATGGATATATCCATTGGTAAAATGGCCTGAGTGGCTGAGAACATAGCTTCAGTTATATAAATGAGTGTATCTCATTCATTTCTCATCCATTCTTTACAAAAAAAATTGTGTTATGAAGCGAAAATTTAGAAAAATTCATATTCAAACAAAATTTATTCATATATTATCCA
>NW_001889877.1:1014121-1033026 GCF_000143565.1 Laccaria bicolor S238N-H82
GTGACACCCTGGAGTCAATGTTGGGCGCATAGGTGGTTGGCATGGCACCAGTGCTGGCCAGGTCAGTTGATGACTTCAATGAGCATGGAGAACCATGGAAGGTTGTCGCTGTCATTGGTAAACAATGTTCGGAGGTGATGGCTGCCAATAACCGATGGTTCCTTCTAAGAAAAATATAGGAGGGTGGGAAGAAGATACTGGATTTGGGGTGGTGAGGGGAGGGGGGGTTGAGCACTACAGCCTTAATTCTTCTTGCAACTGTATATGTAAATTCCACGTTCCACCACCCCCTTGATATTATCTAAATTGAGTACATTAAAACTAAAGTTATTGATATATCATAATTTGATGTCTTTCCCCTCATATAATGCTGCTGTGACTGAGCCTTGATCACAGAGTGTGTTTTGGGGTGTGTATTAGCATGACTTGGCCACTCTGAAACCTGATATTTAGGTAGAGGTATTGAAAGAACAATTTTGGTGACATAAAGTGTTACAAAAGCTATTCAAGAGGAAAAGAAATCATTGTCCATCTTTTTTTCAATCATTTGTGTAACTTTATTGAAGCCTGGGTAGAGGGGGGATTTAATCCAGGATCCAAGAGCCATTTCTGCTTTGAATGTTTGAGAGTTGATATTGTGCTGGGTAAAATTGATCTGATGGTGACCAGTGGAGAATGCTCGCTCTGCATCCACAGAAGTAGCTGCAACAATTGTTGAAAATAAAGGAAAATAAGTGTGAATAATGGTGCTTACCTGGGGCTGAGCAGAAATCAGAACCCATTCGTGAGAGTTGTGGTCAGGACTGTGATGCATTGTGCCAATACTTTACCATCCCCCATGCAATCCACATGGACTCCACTGGATTCCACCTGCCTTCACTCACTTCAGGCAACCACCTAAAGGTACCCTCTTAGGGTAGTTAGTCCATGCCAATAAGACTACCCTGTGAGGGACCAATACCATGGTATAACCCACCTATTTATTGGATTCCCTTGGGGGTACCCAGGTATTCCCTTGGGATTCCTCTGGTATCCTTCTGGACTTCCATAATTTGCCTCTCCTGTCTTGGGAATCCAAGAGATGTGGGAGTCCCTTAGGAGTTGTTCCATGGGATTCCTTTAACTGAGGGACTCCCATCTAATTTTTTTCTGGTATACAGGGACTCCCAAGGATCCAAGTACCCAAGTTGATTTTTGTTTCAATGTCCATCTTATTAGCATGGGAAGAGGACTTGTTTAAATGAACTGGTATCTTTTATGTACATGCTTGAAAGTAGTCAGCAAAGCAGAAGTTCAACTGTTCATGATTTTAATTAATTTTACATTGCTTTGACAGCAGCTATCATTGGCAGGCGATGGAGGGAACTACAAGCCTCCACCTGCATTTGCAATGTTGGTTGGTGCTGATACTAACATACTACAGGTACACTAACTGGGAAAAAAGAATGTCTGGTCATTTTCCGGACAAAGTTGGTGCTGTAACACAAGAACCAAACATTTTCAGAACTAAGCTCTGGTGTATGAGACATAGCTAAAGAGGTGTAGATTGTACATACCAAGTCTGGGGATGAATGAATGAAAACTCAGGATAAGGCAGAGCATTCACTGTGACAACTTCCAAAAATGGGATTTGACAAAATAGGAAATTCTGAATGACTGCAACCTACTGGAAGCAATTCACAACTTGAGGAAGAGATATTTTGAACACTGGATCTCCCTGCTATTGTTATGAGCTTCATAAAGTCTTTGGGCTAGAAATTTTATATCCTCCCCTAAAAGGTAAATTTGAACTTGTTCTCCACTTTATGTATTTTTCACTCAATATATTTGTTGGAATGAGGAAAAATGACTCCCTATTAATGTTTGTAGTGTGTATAATACAAAAGGTAGGTAGAAATGTTAAAATGACCATTGCATGATGTCTGTAGAAGTTAATTTCCTGAGTTTTTCTGAAAGTAAACAAGTATCTACAACATTGGTCCTTCTTTTCTGCAAGAAGAAAAAATGCTACCACCCTTTTGAGTTAATCCATGGAGACTCAGGATGTCCTTTAAACAACACCTGAAGTATAATATGATAGCAAATAAATTTACACTGGGTATAACTTGAATAGTCCCCAAGAAAAGTACATTTTGCATAGAGCAATCGTCCTGGACCAATCCTTGACATTTTTCTTGGTGAATTGGGGCTGAAAATATTTCACAAGGCACTTCTCATACCTAGGAACACTATCCCAAGGAAATAAACAGAGGTCCTATTCATACAAGGATCTGAGACCCCCAGACCTTTCTAGGCCTGATTTGGAAATCTCTCTGTCATGCTTCAGTGAGCTTTGTGGGCCATTTGAGAAGCATCTGTGCCCAAAACTCAAGAGATAGGTAGAAGCACTTGGCATGGACATTTCACAACACCCATATTAACTGTAACCCCTTGGAAGCAAGGTTTCTGGGAACCATATTGACTATATGTCTCTTAATTTTCAGAGTTTCTTGTAGTTTTATTAGCCATTAAATGCTTTATTCCTGGTAATGTGGTCAAATCAGATCATGGAACAGTAATAGTTATGTATATGTACAATACTATGACAATAGATACCTTCTCCTATCAATCCTGGGCAATATTTGCAACTGCAAATGTCCAAGGAGGGGAATCAATTCAAATTCACTTTTTTGGGGAGACTATAGAATTTTATATCTCAGAGACTTTATGGGGCTTATGACAATAGCAGGGAGATTGAGTGTTTAAAATATTTCTGCTTCAAATTGTGAATTGCTTCCAGTAGGTTGCAGTCATTCAGAATTTCCCATTTTGTCAAATCCCATTTTTGGAAGTTGTCACAGTGAATGCTCTGCCTTATCCTGAGTTTTCATTCATTCATCCCCAGACTTGGTATGTACAATCTACACCTCCTTAGCTATGTCTCATACACCAGAGCTTAGTTCTGAAAATGTTTGGTTCTTGTGTTACAGCACCAACTTTGTCCAAAAAATGACCAGACATTCTTTTTTCCCAGTTAGTGTACTTATAGCTTTCACAAACAAATACAAAATTGCCAAGGTGATTGTCGTTCACGGAAATCAACCATAACATACTACATACAGTGCATAGAACTCAGTAAAACATAGCAATCATAAATCATACTTGAAAACATAAGGTAGTAAATGAGATAACAAAGTAGACTACTATGAAATATCCCAATAGGAAATGAAACAACTGTAAAACATAGCAATCATAAATCATACTTGAAAACATAAGGTAGCAAATGAGATAACAAAGTAGACTACTACGAAATATCCCGATAGAGCATGAAACGACCAAGTCAAACTAATGCCTTCCATCTGGAGGATAACCCCTGGACAAATCCTTCGAAGAGCCTGGCCTGCCATTGTTTGGAGAGGTCGGGTGACCACCAGATGGGATTTGCCGTGCTGGCAAGGGAGCAACCTTGCAGATAGCACTGTCATCAAGCTGTGATATCTTATGCTTCTTCGGAGGTGGCTCAGGATAAGAAGTACCCATGACAGGATGTCCCACATCCTCTTCGTTGTAAGACCGCTTTGCGAGATTGCAAGGGTCTTCTAAGGCATGGTGACTGCGTGCTGGGCCTGCATTGTAGTGATCGGGAAGACAGTGGCCATCCCCATTGTGACTGGTATGCTGGCGGTCTAATGGAGGTGGATTAGATGCCTCACGGGCGCCACCGCGATGATCATCATCAATTTCGTGGTAGCGACTCTGATTGTGCCCAGGGGTGAAATCACATGTATGTCGATATTCATCATCTTCTACGCCAGTGTAAAAGTTTCGATTATGGCCACGACGATCATGGTTCGCTGGATCTGGTTGATAAGGCTTCTTTGTCTGAGGTAGAATTGTGGGATCCCACCATTGGTGAGTTTGCTCATGATCATAAGGATTTGTTGTAGATTGAGGGTGAGGGGAGCGGGCTCAGGAATTTATGGGAGCTCGTTGGTAGTCCTGACCACGATCACTGTAATCTGCTAAAGATTGTAGGCAAGGAGAGTGTGGACCAGAGTTGATTGATGCTCGTGGGTAGTCCAGACCATGATTGCCAGGATCCGCTAAAGACCATAAGTGAGGAGAGCGAAGACTGGAGTCAGTGGCTGCTTGTTGTTGATAACCAATACGATTGTGAGAGTCCACTGAAGTTCGGGAGTGTGGAGCGGGATTGCTGGGCATGCGTTGTTGGTAACCATGTTGATTATGAGGGTTCATTGAAGATCGGGACTGAGGGGAGCAGTTGCTGGGCACATGTTGCTGGTAATCTTGTGAGTGAGGCAAGGTTGGGTGAGGATTATGAGCTGGACGGTGATAAGGGGGGTTGGTGGTGAGTCCTGCAAAATCTTCCTTGTCGTCGCTCCCTGCTCTGACTGATTGGTGAGGCTTCTGGCCAGTGGCTTCAGCTGACTTGGCCCAGACTTTCGAATTGTAAACAGTCAATAAGACCTTCCCCGTTATGTCACCAGTGGGAACCATTATTTATCATTAAACATGGACATAGGTCCATGGCCTTTCATATGAACTGTCACAAAGTTTATGAGAGGCATTTCATTAGGATGTCCTATCAATTTCATTCATGTAATTGTCTGAGCTTTTCATAAACTTTGGGGAGGTTTTGAGATATATTTCATAAGTCTTCATACTGATTTCATTACTGATTTCATATGCCTTCCCTGGTGATTTCATTGTGCTTTCATTGGAATGTCCAGAGTATTTCATTGCACTTTCATTGAATATTTCATTAGAATGTCCAGGGTATTTCATTGTGCTTTCATTAGAATATGCAGGGTATTTCATTGCACTTTCATTGAATATTTCATTAGAATGTCTAGGGTATTTCATTGTGCTTTCATTGAATATTTCATTGCACTTTCATTGAATATTTCATTAGAATGTCTGGGGTATTTCATTGCGCTTTCATTAGAATTTTCAGGACATTTCATTGTGCTTTCATTGAATATTTCATTACAATGTCTAGGGTATTTCATTGCACTTTCATTACAATTTCTAGGATATTTCATTGCGCTTTCATTGAATATTTCATTGTTGACACATGTCAGGGTCCATCTAATGGGCTCTTGGGAGGGTGGTCACATGACCAACTTCCTAAAATGGTCAGTAAAAGAAAGTTGTAGCCCTGCAATGTAGCTTTCTGAATCCATTTGAATCATGTTCAAAAGTATTCCTGTTGTGGAGATATGAGGTGCATGATTTTCAAAAGCACCACTTTTCTTCTTCTTTTGCATTTTTCTCCATGAAAACAACACCAAACAACGTGATTTCAACACCTTTAGAAAGCTAAGAGAAGGGGCTACAAATATTGTATTGTGGGAAAATTCACCCAAAAAGGTAGGTGCATACCCTAAAAGGGAAATTGACACTGAGAGACTACAAAAGATTACTGATAGACTACAAAAATCAGATATAGATTATAAAGTTTACTAATAGACTACAAAACACTACAAAAGTTGGACATAGACTACAAAGTTTACTGATAGACTACAAAACACTACAAAAGTCAGACATAGCCTACAAAGTTTACTAACAGACTACAAAGCTCAGACATAGGCTACAAAAGTTGGACATAGACTACAAAAATTTACTGATACTCTTGACTAAAGTTATTGGCATATAATTATCTAGGCCATCCACTAGAAGAGTTTGTAGTGTCTGCTTTTTCTATTACAAAAGTTTGTAGTGTCCGCTTTTTTCATTACAAAAGTTTGTAGTGTCTCCTTTTTGAAACTACAAAAGTTAACAGTGTCCTCTTTTGATATTTCAAAAGTATGTAGTCCACTTTTCTGACATTTAGTTTGAAGTGTCCTTGACTATGTACACTGACTGATCAAAAGTAATGTCACATGATTTTTTGGACAAAGTTGGTGCTATAACACAAGAACCAGACATTTTAAGAACTAAACTCTGGTGCATGAAACATAGCTAAAGAGGTGTAGATTGTATATACCAAGTCTGGGCATGAACAAATCAAAACTCAGGATAAGGCAGGGCATTGACTGTGACAACTCCCAAAAATGGGATGTGACAAAGTGGGAAATTCTGAATGACTGCAACCTACTGGAAGCAATTCACAACTTGAGGAAGAGATATTTTGAACACTGGATCTCCCTACTATTGTTATGAGCTTCATAAAGTCTTTGGGCTAGAAAATTTATATCCTCCCCTAAAAGGTAAATTCGAACTTGTTGTCAATTTATGTATTTTTCACTTAATATATTTGTTGGAATGAGGTAAAATGACTCCCTATCAATGTTTGTAGTGTGCATAATACAAAAGGTAGGTAGAAATATTTAAATGAACATTGCATAATGTCTGTAGAAGCTAATTTCCAGAGTTTTTCTGGAAGTAAACAAGTATCTACAGCATTGGTCCTTCTTTCCTGCAAAAAGAAAAAATGCTACCATCCTTTTGAGTTAATCCATGGAGACTTAGGATGTCTTTCAAACAATGCCTGAAGTATAGCATAATAGAAAATAGATTGTCACTGGGTATAACTTGAAAAGTCCCCAATAAAAATACATTTTGCATACAGCAAGAAAGGTGTGGGGGTTTCACATCCTTGTCTAATAGGACCTCTGTTTATTTCTTTAGGATGGTGTTAGTAGGTATGAGAAGTGCCTTGTGAAATATTTTCAGCCCCAACTCACCAAGAAAAATGTCAAGGATTGGTCTAGGATGATTGCTCTATATATTTGTAGCCCCTTCTCTTAGCTTTCTAAAGGTGTTGAAATCACATTGTTTGGTGTTGTTTTCATGGAGAAAAATGCAAAAGAAGAAGAAAAGTGGTGCTTTTGAAAATCATGCACCTCATATCTCCACAACAGGAATACTTTTGAACATGATTCAAATGGATTCAGAAAGCTACATTGCAGGGCTACAACTTTCTTTTTCTGACCATTTTAGGAAGTTGGTCATGTGACTACCCTCCCAAGAGCCCATTAGATGGACCCTGACATGTGTCAACAATGAAATATTCAATGAAAGTGCAATGAAATATCCTGGACATTCTAATGAAAGTGCAATGAAATACCCTAGACATTGTAATGAAATATTCAATGAAAGCACAATGAAATGTCCTGAAAATTCTAATGAAAGCGCAATGAAATACCCCAGACATTCTAATGAAATATTCAATGAAAGTGCAATGAAATATTCAATGAAAGCACAATGAAATACCCTAGACATTCTAATGAAATATTCAATGAAAGTGCAATGAAATACCCTACATATTCTAATGAAAGCACAATGAAATACACTGCATATTCTAATGAAAGCACAATGAAATACCCCAGATATTCTAATGAAATATTCAATGAAAGCACAATGAAATACCCTGGACATTCTAATGAAATATTCAATGAAAGTGCAATGAAATACTCTGGACATTCCAATGAAAGCACAATGAAATCACCAGGGAAGGCATATGAAATCAGTAATGAAATCAGTATGAAGACTTATGAAATATATCTCAAAACCTCCCCAAAGTTTATGAAAAGCTCAGACAATTACATGAATGAAATTGATAGGACATCCTAATGAAATGCCTCTCATAAACTTTGTGACAGTTTGTATGAAAGGACATGAACCTATGTCCATGTTTAATGATAAAAGTGGTAGCCACCAGTTGTTATGTCTACAACAAGGGGAATGTCTTGCTGTTTAATCAGACGTTGCTTTCGTTGCTCTATCATGTAGTGTTAGATGCAAGATAATACAAAAAAAAGCACATTAGACTTATCTGAGGTCCACGACACAATTCGAACATATGGCGATTTGAGTGATGAGTCCATATCAATCTCCTCGTCATCGCTGACCTGCCTTCCCCTCTTCCACTTATACTCATCAACCCGGGACTGAACAATCCATTGGAAGAACGCCTCCCCCTTCCCCTTCCCCTTCAAGGTGAATCCTTCACAGGGGAATTCATTTACAAGACCCCATCCAATAATGGTGACCTCATTCTTGAACGCGAAGTCAGTCCAAGACCAATTCATGGTAACCTTCTTCATGTTGCCACCTTCTTCGTTGCGGGCAGTTAAGATTTCGACTAATGTACCAATGTTAAAGATGCCTCTATGACAAAGAAACAACTTACTCAGATCGCTTCGCAAAAATTCACCAAGAACTCGCATGAGGCAATCCCACTTATTTTCAGTGGACTTTGGCTCAACGTGAACCAACAGACTGTTTGAGGAACCTGCCATTCGCTGGTCCATCTCTGCCAACTTGAACATCCCCTCGTAATCTCTCAGCTGGGTCTTGACAGATGACTTGTAACGTGCACGAAGCTTTTCGTATTCGCGGCTACTGCCCCAAGCCAAGCTTGAAGTTGAATTGGCATTGACGACAATTGCAAATCCAAAGACTTGAATCCCTGTCTCCTTGTAAGCTCTGGTGGCCTAAAACACGTGTTAGTATGAGAGAGATAGGATGTTAAGAGAGCGATAACATACTAATTTGATAAATGGCTCAACAACTTTCTTTATAACCTGTGGGAACTTTCCGTTGTCTCGCTTGGATTCCAAAAATGCCACAACAACATTGCGATAATAATCAAGTTGTTCCTTGAAATGCTCATGAATATCTTGCTGCGAAGGTTTCTCTCCCAGAGAGTCGAGCTCCTGTTTATAAAGTCTTGCAACAAACTTAGCCCACGCTTGCGCAGAAACTGTATTTACATCAGCTTCTGGTGCGGTGGGGACATTGGAGATACACACTATCTTTTGTTTTCTTGACATTACCAAAGTGGGTGTACCAGTGCTGGAAGGCTGACCAAGGGTTGAGATGATGACTTGTCTTGACTTCTTGAGCGACGAGTTGAAGGAGAAGCTTCAGAGGCTTGTCATATTCAGAAGCCAAGGCTTCCAGCTTGTTGAGATACTCTTGATGTGCTGCGAAGGCAGCCTCTTTTGCAGCCTTTGGGAGGGGACCTGATTTGTGGCGATGGGTTTCCAATTCGTCGTCAGCCTCAACCTCATCGTCCTTGTCGTGATTATTGGTGGCATTGGCAGATGAACGTGATCACATTGACTTCTTTTTTGTGGGTTTGGGTATGGGTTTGCGGCAAAGGGTGTCCAGTTCATCGTCAGCATCAGCTTCAGCGCCATCAGCGTCGGTGTCGGTGTCGGCATCAGCGTCGGCGTCATTGTCAGCATCATCATCCTCGTCATGATTATTGGTAGCATCGGCAGATGAACGTGATCAAGTTAAGTTCTGTTTTGAGGGTTTGTGTATGGATTCAGTGTTGGAATGACATTGGCGTTCATCATTTGAATCAAACAATGCCTTTTTGAGAAGGCAAGCGACGTTGGCAGCATCCTTTGATTTCTTGCTCACAGGCTTCTCTAATGACTCGTTAGCTAGATTCTCCCCATCAGAACCGCCATCATCCTCAACACCAGAAGAATCATTGTTGCTGACATGATCGGCACGGCCCTTGGACTTCTGCTGAGCTGTAAAACGAGGAGGAGATGGTGCCACAGCAGCTTTAGAGTTCATATCATCCACACGTCTTAGAAAAGCGATATGCTCCTGACATTTCATATGGGCAGCTGCGACAGTTTCCCCGTAATCGGATCCACTGTGTCTTCCTCATCCAAGCTAGGATTTTGCTTATCCAACAAATGGGCTTGAGTCGTGGGGCAAGAAAGGGCTGGAGTTGTAGTGGAAGGGAATTCAAAAGATGTGACAGTTGTGTTTCGAGCAGGATGATCTTCTGTGTCAGGATCATACTGACCATCCTCCATGTCAATGTCAGCCTTTTTGTTACTGGCTTTTGAAATGCGTGAAGTGAATCCCTTGAAGACGACACCATCAGGGTCTGGGCTGCTGTCACGAATAGTGAATTGCAGTTGGCGATAACCTCTGCGGGATGAAAGGAATTGATCGTCTTTGTTGTCGTCATTCTGTGAATCATGCCCATTACGAATCTGCCATCTTATGGGTCTCGGTTTTTGAGGCGGCTGTATGTCGCGGGTTGTAGCAGTAACATTACCATCATTCTAAGTTTTTACAATCAGAAGGGCATTGGGTTGGTAGACAATATCTTACCTCTTCATTTCTAAGTCCTCGAGCATTGACAGAGAGAGTGGCAACAAATTGTTCACTAGTATCAACAGCCGCAGTCTGGAATGTGGTTGAATAGAGGCATCAAAGTGGCAGAAAGTTTCGTACATCTGGAATGTCTGCAGACAAACTCGTAGAAGGGATGTGATTGTCGATGTTCAATGCCACTTCCTGTTCCCCAGCTCTGTCACGTTCTTCGTTTCTCTTTCTTCGAGGACAGGTGTTTCCATGGCTGTCTACATTCTATAAGTAAGTGGAGGGCATTGAGTGAGACAACAATCTAAGTACCTTGGCAACAATATCGACCTCTTCAGGTTCTTTCAATTTGACATCCATAGAGTTCTAGAATTTTACACGTCAGAAAAAGCATTTGGATAGGTGTGATTCATTCCTACCTTGGAATCAGCTTCGATGGTTTTGTGTTTACGGGCTTGCAGTTTCACAGCATTCTACATCTTGTGCATTGGTAAAAGCATTGGCAGACGATAAGAATGCAAACCTTCATTACACGAGTCCTCGTGCCAGGTTTGGCGTGAGTTTCAGGAAGCGGAATGTCAGGAAGGGTAGCCTTCCGGGAACGCATTACACAGTTTGGATAAGTTTGGTTGTTCTGGGGCATATGTATAAACAGCTTAAGGTGGTATGGGTGAAAAGGGGGGGAATCAGCTCAACCAATGCAGAGTATAAATGTGTCACATACCTGTAGCATTGTCTTGATGTGTGGGCCACCTCCACAGGCGAATAACAAAAAACAATAGATTGACAAAAGTAGTAATATATATCGTCCAAAACTGTTCAAAATGTGGCCACAATGTAAAATCATTAGATAATTCGACAAGGAACAATGGCTGCACGACCAAAAAAGTTGAAGAAGGACTGGGTGTAGAAACGAGCCACTTCACGCTCCAATTCTTCAATTTCACAGACTGAATAACAGTCGGTCTTTGATTCTATTTGCAGCAAGCCCTATATTTCCTTTTGACAGCTCGACTGCCAAAGTTGACTGTTCTGGGAAACACGCAACCAGGGCATTGTGGGGGTCATGAATTTCGAAATTCGCCGATTTCGCATGTGAGTGCAAAGCTGATAGTTTGTATTGAAAGTTCAAGCTGAAGAGCTCGTAGAGGATTTCCTGGATGATGTGACATGGAATGGAGGCACCGACATCGCATTCTCCCCAGTGCAGAGGAGTGAGCCTGTCATTGGGCACCAGCTCAACCCCAACTTCATGTAAGCAATCACCAAGTATCTCTTTTAATGTTTCTGCACGCTGAAACACTTTCATTGGTTTAGAGGGATTGGAGGATTTGGAGCCAGAGGGCTGCCTTTCCTCAGACGAATTCAAAAGATCGTGCCAGGCTTGATTGGACAGTGGCTGGGCTGATGACAATGGTGCACTAAGTCGATAAATGAAGGTGGTTCTGAGGCACAGCCATTGATGAAGGTATTGATTTGTTTTCTCTTCGGTCATGCAGCTAATGAATAGGCCAGGATCAGGGAACATATACCCACTATGGACTGGATCAATCTGTTCAGTGACGCGATTGCTTGGGTTGGTGTCAACAGCAGCAAGGGCATCCCTCCATTCAGGGATTGCTGGTGGAAGCAATGGGCTGGACATCTCTTGGAACTTATTTCGGCTGGTCCCTTTCACTGAACCACCTTTCGCTGAACAACGGTCTGCAACAGAGAGGTTTGTCCATAGTAACAATGTTATCATACACAAGATACTCACAAGGAATGCCAGCCTTCTCAGAATGGCTCGATACTTGTGTCCGCCGACTTTCCTCGCCACATAATGGTCGGACTGTTGCCTGTTGACTTCCCTGTGCAGATGCTTGTGTTCCAGACACGTTTCCCTGTGGCTCTTTTGTTCCTGACATGTTTTCCCTCAGGGTGACGATGTAGAGGGTGAATGGGTTGTAATAGGAGAAGAATTGCCGTGAGTGAAGCACAATTGCCCTGCATTTTTTTGGATCGTTGGCTGAACCGCAGAAAACAGTATCGAACTTTGTTTCGGCATCACAAAGTTCAAGAAATTCATTTGGCTTTCTGGTTTCGATGAATGAATCAACATGAACACCGGGCAAGGTATGAGTGGGGCGCAGGAACCAGACTGGGAGCCCAGCCCTCGTAAATTCTTGCACAATGGTCGAATCCATGGTGAATACACCAATGGTCCGTGCAGTTTCGGTAGTGGGTGGGAGAATCCCGTCCATTCAGGGTTTGTAGATATAGAGATAGTTGAGTCCAGCTGTTAATTCTAAATAAGCTTGTTGGACTTCAGCCACACAGAATTTGACTTGTGTAACATCCATTGGTAGTTGTTCCAGACGAGAGAGACCCTGGCTTAGCCAGTTCGAAAGTGTGATGATTTCCGAATTCTTCGTTGGATGAGAATTGTCTGATTTGTATTTCTCAACATGGTCCTGAAGCCCCCCCACTAATTGTTGAAATTGGAGCAAACGGGCATGAGGAATTTTTCCAATGCCAAGGATCAGGTCAGAAGAATTGACCAAGAGGTCCGTCTGGTTGGGATTCCACCACAAGATATCCATTGGGCCATCATGTTCTAGCTGGTGCGGGATTGCGCCATAATGGCAGGCTGAGCTGATGTACGGCTGTGGCCAGAGAAGTGGGTCGTCATCTGTGTAACGGAAGTCGCATCAAAGGAACATCGCTCGATTTCCGCCCAGTGGCAGTTGATATATGACATCCATATTTGGGCTGGTGACGAAGAAAAACCCCCCTTGGAGAACAGCTCCCACCCGTCCATTGCACCACTGTATAGCTGGGTTACATTTAGTATATTGTACCAGAAGATGAGAGTGGATACCTACGTTCATGTGGTTTTCCTCGATTACGAAGGAGAAGAAGTGGGTCCTTATCCAGTACTTCAGCTGTTATGGAACAATTTTGCATGCTTTCTACAAATACTTAGGTGGGATACACAGGGAATCTAATTGTCTACATACATTATATCAGTTGATCGCTGCAGAATCTATATGTGTAGTTAGAGTTAGTTCAATGTTATCGGTTGTTCGGTTGTTTGATATCTATGTACATGGTAAAACTCTCGAATTGCAATTGGCACGGTTGAATGTCTTCAGTTTCACAAAGTCAGAGCTCTGTAACATGATTAGTTAGGTTCAAGCTCAGGCAATATTCACATACACGCACCTTAAGATGCGTAGAATGTTCTTTGCAGGTCTGTTACGATGATGCGAAGATAATCTGGACGACGCAAAGTCAAATCCAGTCATGAGCGACGCAAAGTCAATGTCATGCACAAGTTTTGAGAGAACGACTGACGCAAAGTCAAGGTCGTCAACTGAACAAAACGACGCAAGGTTAAACTTCGCAGAATTTGGATAGAGAGGTGTACATACACCGTTCAAGAATGTGTACGCTGCAAATACCACAAATGAGTTCACCACCTTAAATATCAAAATGTGTCGCAAACCTTTCAATCCCAATGGGTAGATTGCACGAGATACTAGGAGTTCTTGAGGTCTGTAAAAACCGTATTGTAAATCCAACGATAGCCCCAAGGAATGACTGTATATTCACATATTAACCTGGACGTGGTCACCTTCTGATCGACAGTAAAAGATGGCCCAGACGACGCAAAGTCAAATCTGGATGTGACGGACGCAAAGTCAACATCACAAATGAAAATGGAATGACCGACGCAAAGTTGAAGTCGTTTAATGGGACAAAACGATGCAAAGTCGAATTTTGTGTGGGGTGGGGAGAGGAAAGACGTACTGGCGGATTGACTGCCAATGAGGTTAGCTAAAAGGGTGGTAGTAGTAGAGTTCAACACTTACTGAGTATATACTGGGCGGACTGTGGGCATACATAGGGGAGACAGACGTAGGGGAGACAGACGAGGGGAAACAGACATAGGTGGGTGCAAGACATATCGATGATGACTCAGATGAGTGGTGTGAGAACTTTGTTTATCAATGCTCTCAACAACAATCAAGGACCACTCGCCATCATTCAACAACCCATTCCTCAAGCCTCAACGTTCAACATAACCTGTTCTCTGTTCTTACCCTCTTACCCTCCTCACCTTCCACCTTCATCCCTCTTCATCCCCACTTACATCGTCCTTACCTTCTCCCAGACACTCACTTCTCGTATCAACGTATGTTTTTTGACACCTGTTCTCTTGCAAATTAACGGCCCCCCTGTAGATTAAAGTAACCTCTCATGTTTCTGCTTTCCTAGCCAGCTGCAATGAGCTGATTGTATTGATCACTTGAACGGTATGTACAAAGTCTTCAACCACAAGTTTTTTTGCAAATTAATGGCCCACTTCTAGTTCAAAGGTATCTCTCTCATGTTCTGCGAAGTTGACTATGTGTCATTCACCTTGCGACTTTGACTTCGCATCGGTTGTATTGACTTGTCTTGACTTTGACTTCATGTCGGTCATTGTCGGTTCGACTATGCGTCGCCTGTCTCACTGCCTCCTAGATTAGAATGCAACCTGTATTATCTACACAATTTCTATCAGATGTCCATTCTGGGTGGACAATGGAGTGATTGTACATAGCTGGCCACCCCATCTGCGGCCCATCTGTCAAGTCAAGCCACTCCCCTTTTGACTTTTCATACGACCCCCTCCCTCCACTTGCACGCGCGTGTTCTGCCCTCCTTCCATATTTCTACAATATGCGACCTTGCATTCCAAAAAATTTCACTCCATCCTGAGCCCATTATATTACACCCCGATAAGTGGCAGAGCTGTCCACTACCTCTCCAGGCTGAGTGGAATTCATCCACTGGTCCTCCTACCAGATGAGAGAAGGTTTAGCCAGCAGAGAAATCTTAAGCCATTGCCAGGACAGGTCGGCTTTGCTGGTGATCGACCCCTCAATAGCTGTTCATCACTCTCTGCGGACGGCTTGCAAACTGCTGATGTCACCGGCGATCTCGATGATCCAAGTGGCATTATGTTCTTTTCATCTCCTTCCACCAACATTGCTTCTCCTGTTTCTAATCACCGACGAAAATGTGAAAATCAAACCAATTGTTGGAAATTTGAAGTGATCCCTTGCCTCATTATGCTGTACATGCGGCTCGTTTCTCAGACAGAATCATTTCGCCTGCCGATCCCTGAGGATGCTTTCGCCACCACCCTCGCCTGTCAATGTATCACAAGAGCATTAGAGGTTATCGTAGTTCATTTCTGTGGTATGCGTCTTTCCTGTTAGGCTTTGAGATACTAACAAGTGCGTTCCAGTTCTTGAAAGGTTGAAACTTCAATTTTGCAAATGTCGACCGGCTGCGGTCCAGCTGCTCCAACGCAGATTATTTCCTTCGGCACTGTTTGCCCCTTCCCTGGCTGTTGATATTCGAGTTTTAGAGTTTGTCTTGTGTCTTTTTCTTCATATTTCCCCCAATGCCACTGCATGGTGCAACACGGTTGAAGAATTTCTTCAAAGCCAAGGTTATAAATAGTGTTTAAAGGTTCAGTCCATAGGACCGCAAAAAACCGGTGGACCGAACTGAACCGGACCATGGTCCGGTCTTTTTTTCGGTTGCAGTTGCCCCAATTTGGGGTTGGTCCGGTTGCCGGTTGCCTCATTTCGAAAATATATTAAAACCGTTCAAAGACCGGTTTTGATCGGTTGCAACCGGTTAAACGGTCACGTGCGTTACATACCCTTGTAACCACGTTTATTACCTTTTATTGGGTTTTTGTTTCATCAAAAATGGTTAAGAATTGAGAAAGATATAACCAAATCCATATTTTACCCGAGTCTCTACGAGATGTAATTCGGTTGCAGTCATAGCTATGTCAAATCTTCATTAAATCTCTTCAAAATTGGTAGAATGACGGGTATTTACATGCTTTACTATTTCATATAACCTGTTTATTTTTCAGAGTAATAATAGTCAAGATACAAATGGTTTATATTGGTATAATAAATTATACGCAAAAAAACCGGTCTGGATCGGTCTGAACCGGCTCCATAGACCGAAATAGACCGGTCCTAGGTGGTTCGGTTCGGTTCCCTCAATATCTGGGTCGGTCCTAGACCGGTTGCGGTCCACGGTTGCGCGTTTTGGGGGCAAAAAACCGGACTGAACTGAACTTGCGAACACTAGTTATAAACTTACTACAAAGGTATTTTCTTACTTAAATGGCAGGTGAATTTTGGTCTGACTTCAAGTTCAGGACTCCCTTCGATGCCGATTTAGTGAAGCCTTGAGATGGTACAATGGACTTCAAGACACTACTAACAAACACATTGACAATGTTCTTTATCATTTCTGGACCATCATTACCAGTTATAATGATGGGGTTTGCACAAAAACCATTGATTCTCCCAATGATGAAGAATCGACTTCTCGTGCCACACAATTAACTGCTCCTGATAACGAGTCGACTCCTCAGACCACACATTTGCCTGGTGCCGATGCCGTTGCTGATGATCCAGTACCAGAGCCCCTTCCGACTAGTACCTGACCACCCCCAGTGAGCACGGTTGAAATTGAGGATGAAGATGTGTTGACGAATGCTGGACTTTCTCAGCCCTCAACGCCTCTTAACAGCTCAACAGCTCCTCCTTTCACCCCCATTTCCTGGAAGCGACGTCATTCAGAAGATGCTGATGACTTGAAAGCTCCGTTTCCAATGCCAATCCCACGCGACTGCCCCAGTGATTATCTTTGTTCTCGGTGCCCTCTATGCTTTGGGGGAGACCCAATTCAGAGGCTTGGAGGTGATGTGTAGGTCATGTTGCATCATATATTTGTCACTTTTTTGACTGATTCAATTACCAGCCCCGATATTGTCATGTGTCTCGATGCATGCTTCAAGCAAAAAGAAAATGAAGGGCAGTCTGACCCACCTCATGAGCACCCTCAAAGTGTCTTCTTATCTGAGGCCACTGCATCAAAGATGGAAGGATATGTTGAGGGCATTCGTCTGAACAAGGCCAAGAAGGGTGTGAAGCGCCAAAAGCCTGTTGATACTAGTAGGAACCACCCTGATTCAGATGAAGAAGATGGCTATGATGGTGCACTGAAGGTTCCACGATCCGTCTTAGCCGGCTGTGAGAAGAGCTTCACAGCCGCAAATGAAACACGTGAAAAGGCCAGCACACAGTTTTTTGCCGTCACCGCACTGATGGCTCTTCTCTGCCGCTGAGAAGACCGTGGCACGCGGGAGTGAGAATAGTGTAATCGGACGCGCTGACAAGATGCGTGAACACCTAAACAACACACACACACAAACACCTTAAACACTTATCACCACAGGTACATGCTCGGTACTTCGAGTTCGGGTTCGTACGGTAAACAGAATTACCACACTTGTTTTGTTAGAACTTAAGTAGAAGTTCGGGAAAACGTTTTTTGTATATTTTATATCACTTGTCTAAGTCTAGTAGACCTTTTCGGAACAAAAGGTATTGTTTTACGTGCAGACACAGTGTAGAATTCGAAACTTTAGTAGTCTTCGAAGGGAAATGGCTTTTATTGGGACTGTCTCGGTGTTCTGGGATTGCGCTCTAACTGTATACAAAGAAATGACAAGGAAATTGTGCTTTGTAGACTTTTATAACTCCCTTGAGTTTTATTATGCCTCTGATGCGGTCCAAACTAGTCTTAAAGACTCCTCAAGCATGCTCACTTGGATTCCTCGGTAATAGTAGAGAGCTCTCTTACTAATTGACGAGACAACCTTACAAAAGCCTTGTGATCCCCACTTAACACACTGGTTCCGGGCACACGTTACTTATGTCTGCGAAGAAAAGTCCTTAAATTGATTACAAACTTATCCACTACCTCAGATGCTACTGGGAGTGCGACAGCTGGTCAACGCGGGGGATAATTCCTTCCGTTTCAGCCTGCGCGCGTCCTCTTTTTATACTATTCTATGTCTTCTATTTATATTTATATGTCCGTGCGTTGTCCGAGAGGTCGGACGAATTAATACTGAATTTTTAGTAAAGGTTTGAAGTGGCTCGATTGTGCGTGGCACAACTGAGCTGACTTCTTTTAAGTTTTCATAGTGTTTTCTCTATTGTGGCGACGCGACGCATCAGTATTGATGCGTACACGGGAATCGCCGTAAACGGTTTTCACGATCGGTTCAGCCGAGACGAACGGTCCGCTTAGTGATTTTCTCTCTATTATTAGATACTATGCCCGGGCCTCGGACCGCACGGCAAATCGTTCATAGTTTTTCTCTTTTGGCAGACTTCGGAATATTTCACGAAGCTTAGTTTTCTTGGGTCAATGATGCCATGATTTGTGATGTGTTGATGCGCGTGATGCGCGTGATGCGTCTCTCCACATGACTTCTTGGATCATGCTTCGTAGCACGTGACCGAATGACTTCTTGCGTCAGGTACGCGTCGAGTTTCTACGCTCGCGCGTTTATCTTTAGAATTAATATCTTTTAATCCATAATAAGGTGAGACCCTGGTTTGGTGTAAACTCCAACACCCTGTGCGGGGGTGTTTTTACTCTAGAACACTCGGTAGCATACTATTTCATGGTAGTGTAGCCTTTTATTAGACTTCGAGTATATTGAGGTGATTCGGTCACAAACCGACCGCAATTCCTACTGTCTAAGGCGTGCACATTTCTCGGATGTAAACTTTAATCGACTAGACCGGGTTGCGTCTAACGATCCTTATGATCAATGTGACTGTATTTCTACTATAGGAGGTTTTATAGGAGAAATCGCTAAAATTCGCATTTTTACGGGTGTATTGTTACACTCCGTATCATCTCCCCCTCACTATAATACTGTCCGTCCTCGGTCATCACTAGAT
>NW_001889877.1:1033076-1036626 GCF_000143565.1 Laccaria bicolor S238N-H82
AGGAAATTGTGCTTTGTAGACTTTTATAACTCCCTTGAGTTTTATTATGCCTCTGATGCGGTCCAAACTAGTCTTAAAGACTCCTCAAGCATGCTCACTTGGATTCCTCGGTAATAGTAGAGAGCTCTCTTACTAATTGACGAGACAACCTTACAAAAGCCTTGTGATCCCCACTTAACACACTGGTTCCGGGCACACGTTACTTATGTCTGCGAAGAAAAGTCCTTAAATTGATTACAAACTTATCCACTACCTCAGATGCTACTGGGAGTGCGACAGCTGGTCAACGCGGGGGATAATTCCTTCCGTTTCAGCCTGCGCGCGTCCTCTTTTTATACTATTCTATGTCTTCTATTTATATTTATATGTCCGTGCGTTGTCCGAGAGGTCGGACGAATTAATACTGAATTTTTAGTAAAGGTTTGAAGTGGCTCGATTGTGCGTGGCACAACTGAGCTGACTTCTTTTAAGTTTTCATAGTGTTTTCTCTATTGTGGCGACGCGACGCATCAGTATTGATGCGTACACGGGAATCGCCGTAAACGGTTTTCACGATCGGTTCAGCCGAGACGAACGGTCCGCTTAGTGATTTTCTCTCTATTATTAGATACTATGCCCGGGCCTCGGACCGCACGGCAAATCGTTCATAGTTTTTCTCTTTTGGCAGACTTCGGAATATTTCACGAAGCTTAGTTTTCTTGGGTCAATGATGCCATGATTTGTGATGTGTTGATGCGCGTGATGCGCGTGATGCGTCTCTCCACATGACTTCTTGGATCATGCTTCGTAGCACGTGACCGAATGACTTCTTGCGTCAGGTACGCGTCGAGTTTCTACGCTCGCGCGTTTATCTTTAGAATTAATATCTTTTAATCCATAATAAGGTGAGACCCTGGTTTGGTGTAAACTCCAACACCCTGTGCGGGGGTGTTTTTACTCTAGAACACTCGGTAGCATACTATTTCATGGTAGTGTAGCCTTTTATTAGACTTCGAGTATATTGAGGTGATTCGGTCACAAACCGACCGCAATTCCTACTGTCTAAGGCGTGCACATTTCTCGGATGTAAACTTTAATCGACTAGACCGGGTTGCGTCTAACGATCCTTATGATCAATGTGACTGTATTTCTACTATAGGAGGTTTTATAGGAGAAATCGCTAAAATTCGCATTTTTACGGGTGTATTGTTACACTCCGTATCATCTCCCCCTCACTATAATACTGTCCGTCCTCGGTCATCACTAGATCCCCGTATGAGGACGTTCCCCTCGTGTTTTTCTGGATTTTATATTGATATGTCTTCAAAAGATCACCGTCTGTCAAGCGTGTCTTTTATCCTTCGGCGTCAATTACTATTACTAGTGCAGGCGCGTTATTCTTTGAAGACATGACATCATATTCCTATTGTTGCCTAGGTACGCCTTAGTTGATTAACGTTTTTGACGTCCATTAAGATTTTCAGGGTCGACGGAACCGAGGGATTCTCAGCGATCTTCTCCCGTAGACTATTCTTCGGAAAGTGCCTCGCTATTCCGTATGTTCCGCCTGACGTTCCTATAAACTTCGTGCTTTATGGGAGCGATTGTCACAATTTCTTTCTAACTTTCCCCATCATGCCTACCGCATTCCTTGGTTGTCGTGCCGCCGTTCAAGCGTTCGAAGTCGGCATTGACCTCTTCTCGCGTTCCCGCCTCAACGCTATGTCTGAGGCCGAGATTATGGCTACGCTATACCGCCTGCATAGTTATATGGTGAGTCTCTGTTCTTTTCTTTTATTCTCTGCTGATTTTCGACTTTTTATTGCCTTAGTTAGCATTGTTTTCAGACATCCTCGCTCGTCCTGGTGGTCCTACGCCACACGAGTCTCGTTTACTGGCGTCCGTTTACAATGCCACCCAACGCGTTGAAGAACGCAACCGAAGTACTGCCTGGGAGGAATGGCTGCAAGAACCATTGGATGGTCATGCGCTTTATAGCCCTGTAAGTAACTTTCTTCCGTTCTTTCTTTTTATTTTCCTTCTAATGATTTTTATCTTTCTAGGGCGAATGCCTAGACTCCAGCTTTACCACGGGGTACATAGGAGAGGAGGACGCGCCGAGCGACCGCGGGTCTTCGTCACCTCCGGGGATCATTACTCCCCGAGGTCGAGCTCATGTCGTTCAGTCCCCTTCTCCTACGGGATCCGATCCGTTGTTTCTACCGAGCCCTGGCCCAGAGTCCCTGCCAGTTTCCTCGCCTGACTCGACGCCGCCTGTCCCTGTTCGAAGGTCGAAGCGTACTCGTGCCATGGTCATGGACGAAGATTCGGATGTGGTCGAGATCATCGATCCTCCGTCTTCAACCCCTTGAAGCGGCTATGGGCCCTGTAAGTTTCTTCATTTTCCTCTGCTTAGACATTTTTACTAACTTTTTTTTTTTTTTTTTTTTTTTTTTTTGGTTTTTAGCCAGGTAAACGACGCAAGATTATTGAGAAACCCTCATCTGATGACGAGGCCATCCAACATCCCAACCGTTCACGTTCGAGCTCGTCGGACTCTGTACCTCTTGCTAGGCCTTTGCGTGCAGACAAGGGCAAGGCTCGCGCCAAGACGCCTCCGCCTGTTGCAGGTTCATCTCGAGTTGACAAGGGAAAGGCTCGGGCGAGGACTCCTCCTACTACTCGTAGTTCCGCCAAGCGTACTGCCTTTAAGCCACCGGTGGTCAAGCAGAAGGAAACTTCTGTTCAACCCAAGCATCGCGGTCGCCCTCGTAAGAAGTGTAAGCTTTTTCTCTTTCTCAATTTGCTTTTTAACTTTATAATTCAGGTTTTTTCCAGCTCCCGTTATTTTCCAAGAGCCCATCGTGTTCGACAAGAAGCGATTTAGTAAGTCGTTCTTTTTACTAGTATTTTGGTTACCCTGCTGACTTTCTTTTTAGAACATGCCACCGCTAGATTTGGGCTTAAAGAGCTCCCCGCGGTTCTTAAGGGTACACAAATCCATGTATGTCTCCTCCTCTCATTTTTGTCTGAGTTTTCATAGGTACTGATACCTGTTTTATTAGATGCCCGAACCTTGCCTTCAGTGCTCCGCGCGCAAGGATTCCGCTGTCAAGAACTGCACCTTTCGTGGGTGGGGAACTCCCTGCGGTCCTTGCGACGCGGCGCATGTTTCTTCGTGTGAGTACTATCTGAATGATGAACGCCGAGGGGCCGTCAGGGATGTCATCCGTAACCGGTTGGCTATTCATGCGCCTTCAGGTATGATTTTTATTTTTATTTTATAGTCTTTTTAATGACTTTTCACTTATTTTTCTAGCTATATCTGCGCTGATGGAGTCCATCGAAGAAGACACGCTTCATATGCGCACCCTATCCGCAGTCCTTGAGGCCATTCGCCATCGTCGCGACGCCAATCTTCGAGAGTTCGCAAACGCCATCGCGGACCTGTGTCTCACCGCCGAGCCTGGAACTCTTCTAGGCACTGTTTTCGAGACTCGCGAGGAGTTCGGCTCGTGGTACAGCTTCGTTCAAGACTTTGTAGATACTCAGGGGGTCCCAGTGCCTGCGG
>NW_001889877.1:1036676-1043084 GCF_000143565.1 Laccaria bicolor S238N-H82
TACATAGGAGAGGAGGACGCGCCGAGCGACCGCGGGTCTTCGTCACCTCCGGGGATCATTACTCCCCGAGGTCGAGCTCATGTCGTTCAGTCCCCTTCTCCTACGGGATCCGATCCGTTGTTTCTACCGAGCCCTGGCCCAGAGTCCCTGCCAGTTTCCTCGCCTGACTCGACGCCGCCTGTCCCTGTTCGAAGGTCGAAGCGTACTCGTGCCATGGTCATGGACGAAGATTCGGATGTGGTCGAGATCATCGATCCTCCGTCTTCAACCCCTTGAAGCTGGCTATTGGCCCTGTAAGTTTCTTCATTTTCCTCTGCTTAGACATTTTTACTAACTTTTTTTTTTTTTTTTTTTTTTTTTTTTGGTTTCTTAGCCAGGTAAACGACGCAAGATTATTGAGAAACCCTCATCTGATGACGAGGCCATCCAACATCCCAACCGTTCACGTTCGAGCTCGTCGGACTCTGTACCTCTTGCTAGGCCTTTGCGTGCAGACAAGGGCAAGGCTCGCGCCAAGACGCCTCCGCCTGTTGCAGGTTCATCTCGAGTTGACAAGGGAAAGGCTCGGGCGAGGACTCCTCCTACTACTCGTAGTTCCGCCAAGCGTACTGCCTTTAAGCCACCGGTGGTCAAGCAGAAGGAAACTTCTGTTCAACCCAAGCATCGCGGTCGCCCTCGTAAGAAGTGTAAGCTTTTTCTCTTTCTCAATTTGCTTTTTAACTTTATAATTCAGGTTTTTTCCAGCTCCCGTTATTTTCCAAGAGCCCATCGTGTTCGACAAGAAGCGATTTAGTAAGTCGTTCTTTTTACTAGTATTTTGGTTACCCTGCTGACTTTCTTTTTAGAACATGCCACCGCTAGATTTGGGCTTAAAGAGCTCCCCGCGGTTCTTAAGGGTACACAAATCCATGTATGTCTCCTCCTCTCATTTTTGTCTGAGTTTTCATAGGTACTGATACCTGTTTTATTAGATGCCCGAACCTTGCCTTCAGTGCTCCGCGCGCAAGGATTCCGCTGTCAAGAACTGCACCTTTCGTGGGTGGGGAACTCCCTGCGGTCCTTGCGACGCGGCGCATGTTTCTTCGTGTGAGTACTATCTGAATGATGAACGCCGAGGGGCCGTCAGGGATGTCATCCGTAACCGGTTGGCTATTCATGCGCCTTCAGGTATGATTTTTATTTTTATTTTATAGTCTTTTTAATGACTTTTCACTTATTTTTCTAGCTATATCTGCGCTGATGGAGTCCATCGAAGAAGACACGCTTCATATGCGCACCCTATCCGCAGTCCTTGAGGCCATTCGCCATCGTCGCGACGCCAATCTTCGAGAGTTCGCAAACGCCATCGCGGACCTGTGTCTCACCGCCGAGCCTGGAACTCTTCTAGGCACTGTTTTCGAGACTCGCGAGGAGTTCGGCTCGTGGTACAGCTTCGTTCAAGACTTTGTAGATACTCAGGGGGTCCCAGTGCCTGCGGGTTCAACGACGGCCGATTTGGAGAGACTCGTCTCGCTTTTTCAGCGAGACGATTCTCCTCCCATTGCTGGGCCTTCATCTCTGACACCTTGTCAACGCCGCGTCTGCTCGCTGTCCCTTATTCCTTCTATCGCCGCTGCTTCGCCTGGTCTTCCACCTTCCGCCCATTCTCAGGAGGAGGAGGAGGAGGTTATCGATGAGCTTGTTGACGAGGAGTAGGTGCGCTTGTTTTTACGGACTCTTTTACTTGGCATGCATTCGGACATCTTAGTTTTTGGACTTTCTATATCAACCTTTTTGTGTCATTATCTTTTGTAGTTAGATTCTGCTGTCCTTATAGTAGAATCTTGACTTTGTCTTTCTTGAACTTTGAGATTTGTTCCTAAGTGAGAGCCTTTTTGCATGCTTTCTAGAGTGTGAACTTGTGAATTTTCGACTTTATTTCGCATTTTTCTATCAAATTCATTCTGCCTTAGGGTTTTATTGTCTCTAGTTCGCGTTTTTATGACTCTTTTCCCCTTGGTGGTTTTAGTGAATCATGAAATCGAATTTTTTATCTATCAAGGTAGCCTTGATCCCTCCCCCTCACTAAATATTGACTGTCCTCAGTCAAAACGACTAAGTTCATAGGTCACGTGGCGCGGGACATCCAAGGCTCGGAAAGTTTATTCTATTTTTAGACGTGATTGCGCTGGAATGCGCAACTCCAAATTTTCACGCTTCAAGTGAATTGCAACGCGGAATTTCGGAACGCGCACGCCTTGGTCTCAGACACACATATAAAAGCAGGCAGTGGCGAAAAATTTTCGGACAGAACAGTTTTTTGCTTTTCTACCACGCACTCTCATTTTACCACTCGCTCATTATGTCTATCCCACACAACGCTCTTCCCGCCGCTGTCAAGCTTCGCGAGTCCGCTCTCACTGCCTTCAAAACTTATCAGGACATGAAAGAGGGACTGAACAGCGCTGCCGCTCCCACCATTCTTGGCGTAGCCGCTAATTACTGTGTAAGTCGCGAATTTTTCTGTTATAAACTTCGTATTCTCTATTTCTTCGAACAAAGGCTAATACTGCGCACTTGACTAGGTTCAGCTTATCGACACCAAGGATCCGTGTCTGCTTATGCACCAGCCAATGCACAATGTGCTTTTCCTTGTTAGAGGCGAGTACAATACCCGCAGCACTGGAGTTCACGCCATCGCGCCCCCAGCCGACCTCGACACTATCAAAGAATATTGTCGCGCCGTTCTCGCCGCGCGCGCCGCTGCGCAGGTCGTTCCACCACCTGTTACTGCTCAAGCTCAGGCTCAGGCTGAGATTGCAGAGGTAATGGCCGCCGCTAAAGCCAAGGCACGTTTATACTTATTTTGTTCATCTTTTCTCATTTTATTAACGCAGCGCGGATACATTTTGAAACAGCGTCCCTGCAAGCTTGTCAAGTCCAAGGCTGTCGTTGAGGACAAGGATGACGAGGTCGAGATTGTCCCCGGCCCCTTGGATACCGACGTTATGATGGGTGGGTGTGATGGCCCCAACGCTATCACTGCAGCTGACACCGTGCGTTATTTTTTATTTTCTTTTGAGCAGAACACAATTTTAACATTGCGTACCGCTTTGCTCAGATGGCAGTGGACAACCTCTTTGGTGACGAAGAAGTCAAGGACGCCGCTTCCTCTCCCAAAGAGAAAGGCAAGAAGCGCGCTGCCTCTGGTCCCAAGGTAAGCTGCTATTATTGTGTGAGTCCACTGCCACGTTGTTAACTTCATATTCTATTCGGACATAACAGACCCCAGCCAAATCCAAGCGTGCCGAAACGGTCAGCATACCCTACGACGCTGTTCCAGGCATGGACACTAACAGTCGCGAATTTCACAAGGCCCTCGTCGTCGAGCATGCCAAAGGCAGTTGCGCTGGCGACAAACGCCCTCGTACTGAACCGCCCTTTATTAGTGGTTTAGCAGATCTTCAGTCTCGTCAAAGTTCGTATTTATCTTTTATCTTCATAAATCGTAAACTAACGCACTCGTCCTTTGTTATAGACGAGTCTGCCAACTCCTTGCTCATCGACAACCCTCTGTACAGGGAGATCTTAGCGCGCGCACATGCTGCTGTTACCAACCGCATGCCGGCTTATCCCACCCTTGCTTATTTCAAGCAGCAAGAGGTCGATCTTCGTGAACGCGTTCTTCTTAGCATGCAGCGCCTTGACTTGGAGCTTCGTCTTCGCGATGTACTTGTCGCTGATTACGAAATTGCCCTTGCCCAGATTGCTGAGCGTGAAGTAACTAAGGAGTAGTAGAACTATCCGAACTTTTTGTAGACGGACACCTAGAGCCCGCATGTATAGTTGACTACGCATGGAAAATCTAGAAGGCGCTTGCGCATTATGTTTATAAACTGCTGGAGGTTTTTATTAAACTTTTTAGCCAATTTTAAAGCATAAGTCTACTAAGCCTCTTCTTCACTTAAATCTTCGATTTCTTCTAAGTCCCCGGATTCATCTGCGGAAGACCCATCAAGATTAACTCCTTCAAAGTAGTAATCTCTTGTGTTAGGTCTTTCTTCAACGCCTGTGTTTTCGATTTCATCCAGTTCCTCATTGCTTGCATCAATAAGTGTACTGAAGTGCTCAGGTAAGTCGATCCTTTCTCTTGCGAAATACGGAATGACTCTGAACGCTCCAATTTTATTGTGATTGACTGATCCGTCCAGTTCACAAACTATATATGAACCTCCCTTTGTTCGACGTACCACAATCATAGGTCCCAGGTATCTTGGTTGCATTTTACTATTTAATGACGAGGATACTTGTGAATTTCTGATAAGCACCAGGTCTCCGGGTTTATACATTCGACCACTGATTTTATGGCGGTGGCTTAGTTCATATTTTGCCACTCTTTTCACTTTTTCTAAGGTGACCCTCTCGCGCATTTCCGCCACATGCTGCCTGTGTTTTGCTAATGCTTTGGCTCTATAGCCAATCAATTCTGCAGTGGACAACATACGATCTGGTAATTTTACTAACCAGGTAGCCTCCTGTATGTCGAGAGGTAATATTGGATGTGCGCCTGTCACCATAAAGAACGGCGAACAACCAAATCTTTTTCTAATCGTGATCCTGTCAGCCCAAAGTACTTGCCAAAAGAACCAATACCACTTGGCAAGGTTCTTGGGTCCACAGCACTTTGTGAGCATTTGTATAATATCCCAATGGGGCCTTTCGATTCTGCCATTTGCCTTAGAATTATACGGAGATATCCTAATACCCTTTATCCCGTATTTTTCTTCAAGCCATTTTACAGCAGCAAGGAAAACCGAACCATTGTCAGTTATTATTACTTCTAGACAACCCCATCTGCAGATGACTTCTTCAAAAAGCCATAAGCCGACAGTTCTTGCAGTTTCACTTTTTAGGGGTTTTCCTTCAACCCAGCTTGACAGTGCACACCTCCCATGGACGATGTACTTACATCCATTTGATTTCGGAGTCATGTGTACGGTATCAGCGTGTAGTCGTTGGAAAATAGATGGTGTATGTGTCACGGTGGGTGGGATTTCCACCACACGTTTGGTTCGTTCCTGACAACGCTGGCATGTTTTCACATACCAATGTACGTCTCTTTCGATTTCAGGCCACCAAAAACGCTCCGTTAACATATTCTGCATTGCATATGCTCCCCTATGTCCCATAGCATCGTGTGCAGATCTCATCATGTACATTCGGTGAGACTTGTCGACCACTAGCTTGTGACGTGATTCAATGCTTCGACGATATAATCTATCCTCTTTGTCTAGGAAGAAACTTTTGCAAAATCTTACAAAAGCGCCATACTTTTTATCAGAATATCCTTCGATCTTTTTAGGATTTTTCAGCCATTCTCTTAGTATAAGAAGGAATTCATCCTGTGACTGTCCAATGAATGACCTATGAGTTTCCGGGTAAGGTTGCTCTGTTTCTAGTTCGTCAAACCTGGCCTCCAGGCCTAGTGAAGTTAAAGTCGAAATCATGTAAGTTCGAAGAAATTCCTTCTGTTCTGGGCTGCTTTTTGTATGATCTGGATCATTGTCCACTCTTGTTTTCACATCTTTAGCTATTTTCTGTGTCATTGCTATTTCCCTGTCTAGTTCATCCTGAAAATCTGAGATGTCTAGAGCCAATTGTTGGATATATCCCCCCCTCGAGTCAATTTGATCTTTGAAGGTTTCGAAATCCAAAGGGGGCTCCCCTCCATCTGGATCTGGTAACACTTCAATGACACCAATGGGTTCGTCGAGATGTTCATCTGAAGGTGGATACACATCGTCACCTGGTTGAGCGTTTCTGCGTGATAATCCATCTGCGCCAAAGGTCTTTCCTTGGACATGCTGTAACTTAAAATGGAACATTAGACATGCGTCAATCCATCTGTTGATGGTTGCATTCGGTCCCATTTCAGGGTTTCGAAGCATACCAGACAGGTATTTCGCGTCTGTTTCCACAATTAGTTTTCGACATCCTAGAAGCCAATATGATGCAGCTTGTAAAGATCGCATTAAACCAAATAATTCTCTTTTTGGTTGAGAAAATCGAGCTTCTCTATCATTCAAAGTTATAGAACCGAACCTGGCATACTGCCTAAGCCCAGTTGTATGGCTATCCTGATATATGTAGAACCCAACCGCTTTCCAAGAGGTGTCTACAGCTAGTACCACTGGGTTAGGATTATTTTCGTAATCCAACGGCACGAGCGCTTTACTTTCGCGAAGTGAGGATTTCAATTTGTCCATAGACTTTTCTTGTGCATAAATCGTTGAGAGGTTCTGCTTTCTTTGCAAAATTCTCAATAAACATTCTGCAGACCCCTACAGTTCCTAGAAAAGCCCTGACATCATGTAGGTCTTTACAAGGTCCCCAAAGATCTATAACTTTCATTCTTTCAGTTTCCGGTTT
>NW_001889877.1:1045406-1046377 GCF_000143565.1 Laccaria bicolor S238N-H82
ATTCAGCTTTGGCAAGGTGTCCATTGGATCGCCTTTTATATCCCGAATAATTCGAAATTTATCTGGTAGGTCCTGAAAGACGGGTCGGATTTTCTGTGCGACTGGTTTATACTTTTTAGTTACCAGTACCTCCCTTGTCGCAGGATGTTCACCCTCCACTTCGCTCGGTTGCGCTTTACCGTCATGGTTATATATTGTATTCATCATGGTTTCCACTGTAGACACGGTGCCCGATTCTTGACTTTGCTTAGAATAATATTTTTCTAAGTAGTTTACCAGAACCGTACTAGCCGCCTTGTCTGTCATCTTTTCTTTTTCATGTTTTAAGTATTTTGTAAGATACGAATTCCTAGTCTCTTCTTCAGAGAATTGATCGTCCATTGGTAAGGCGTACGATAGGACTTTATATCCTCCCGCACCATCTTCTTCAAAAGCTATCGCAACTTCTCCTTGATCTTTTTCAATCAAATCATCGAGGGTTGAAAAACTTTCTCAGTTTTCGGTTGAAGATCCTCTTCAGTGTGCATTTTCATCATTACTGGTGGTTTTCCTCTGTCAAAAGTGGGTAACATTGCTCTTCTGCCAGAGTTTGGATCCGTTATGGTTACCGTCTGTCCTCCGTCCGTAGAGTTTACGACCACGCTCCCTGTTAACACGTCAAAGGGCCTGCCCAATAGTACTTTATAGGCTGGGTCCCATATTACATGCACTTGCAGGTAAATCGTAATTCCTCCGAAGTTAAATGGAACATTTTTGGCGAGACCAAGGGTCTTTTCCACAGTTCTATTCGCACTTTGCATTTGAATGGTTATATCAGGATCCCAAGGGACTGCTAATTTCTTAGCAACCTCCGCATCCATTGATACAATTTGTGAGCCACCATCCAACAAGCTCTCTACTTGACCAAACTTATTAATTACTGGATATATCGATTTTAAAGCATGGGACTCTTTAGATACGTAAATCTCCTT
>NW_001889877.1:1047151-1049264 GCF_000143565.1 Laccaria bicolor S238N-H82
TGATTTTCTTCTGGGCTACGTGTGCTTCTCTATGTGGACAATTCGAAGTAAAATGGCCTGGTTCATCACAGTACCAACAGCCATCTGAAGTCATTTTATAACTCGCCACTTTGCTTTGTGGGTTACTGATATTCGGCTGTTGGTGAACTAAAGTCTCTAAGAGTTTCTTCATTTCGATCTGCGTGTTTTGTACCATATTACGAAGTTCTGAATTCTGTTTTTGATCTACTTTAATTTGATCAAGGAACGTTGCAGTAATACTTCGCAATTCTTCGAATTCATCGTGCTCCGTTTTAATTTCCCGTTCGCGCGCTTGAACTGATCTACCAGTCGATACAGCTCTCGCGTTGCTTGGGTGGTCTTGGGAGTCTCCAGTAAGACGTCCAGCGATGGTTTCTGCCATGTCTATGATGTCTATGATATCGTATGGATCTTCAGTTCTTCTAGCAGTGGTCTCATCCTCGTTGCCTTTCTGTTTTCGGTCTCTAGTTTGTTCAATATTCAAACTGGCCTTAACTTGATCAGCAAAGGAATCTGTCAGACAGCCTAAGAACATGTCAACTAGCTCTCGGTTGCTCACCAGTACTGGCGGCGCCATGAGTAATTTTTGTTGTGCCCTAAAACTTCGAGTTAAAATTTTCAACTCTGTCAAGTTCTTTTCTGCTAGCCGACTGTTTTCTCTACATACAGCTCTTAGTCCAGTTAAAGTCCCTTTTCCTGCATTTCGCGCATCAGGGTAATCTGCTATTAGAGCCTTTTTAAACTCGTCAAAGGAGCCATCTTCGAATGTTTTAAATGCTTTCCATTCGAATTCAGTTCGTTGATCCGTATATTTTCCTAATTTCTTCTTTTTCTCCACGTCACTATTAATACCATATTCTGCGAAAAGATCTTCCATTTGGTCTAAGAAACGTAGAAGCTCAATTGGTTTCTCTTTATCGAAGAACGGGGCTCCCTTATTACCGGGTAATGGCATGGTTCTGTGTGAAGACCGACCTGTAGGGGCCGGTTCTTCTATGCTTGAACTCGATGGGTCAGGCATGATTATTGGGTTTCTTCTGGCTTTTGAGTTCGAAGATTTTGGTTCAGATTGACGAACAGCTTTCGCAGGTCGACTAGGTATAGGTTTTGGAGGTACTTCTTTTCTTAACGGGTAACGTTGTACGACTGGCTCAGCAGCGCGTTTGGGTTTCTGTGTAGGAGGTAAGGGTACTTGTGGACCTTCTCTAGCTCTTTTAGATGTGGCTGTTTCTCTGATTTTTATGGCTGCCGTTGTAAACGACTTTTGATGCTAGTTCTTGGTATTAGAAACTAGGCTTGGTTTTTTATGGTCTTTGGTTGATTCAAACAGATGTTTAAATAATTCAAAAACCGCTTTCAAACAACTTTTTCAAGTACAATTGAAAAACAAAACAAATGAAAACCCTCGCGGTGGGCTCCAGATGAGAAGACCGTGGCACGCGGGAGTGAGAATAGTGTAATCGGACGCGCTGACAAGATGCGTGAACACCTAAACAACACACACACACAAACACCTTAAACACTTATCACCACAGGTACATGCTCGGTACTTCGAGTTCGGGTTCGTACGGTAAACAGAATTACCACACTTGTTTTGTTAGAACTTAAGTAGAAGTTCGGGAAAACGTTTTTTGTATATTTTATATCACTTGTCTAAGTCTAGTAGACCTTTTCGGAACAAAAGGTATTGTTTTACGTGCAGACACAGTGTAGAATTCGAAACTTTAGTAGTCTTCGAAGGGAAATGGCTTTTATTGGGACTGTCTCGGTGTTCTGGGATTGCGCTCTAACTGTATACAAAGAAATGACAAGGAAATTGTGCTTTGTAGACTTTTATAACTCCCTTGAGTTTTATTATGCCTCTGATGCGGTCCAAACTAGTCTTAAAGACTCCTCAAGCATGCTCACTTGGATTCCTCGGTAATAGTAGAGAGCTCTCTTACTAATTGACGAGACAACCTTACAAAAGCCTTGTGATCCCCACTTAACACACTGGTTCCGGGCACACGTTACTTATGTCTGCGAAGAAAAGTCCTTAAATTGATTACAAACTTATCCACTACCTCAGATGCTACTGGGAGTGCGACAGCTG
>NW_001889877.1:1050106-1051240 GCF_000143565.1 Laccaria bicolor S238N-H82
TAGGTGAGACCTGGTTTGGTGTAACTCCAACACCCTGTGCGGGGGTGTTTTTACTCTAGAACACTCGGTAGCATACTATTTCATGGTAGTGTAGCCTTTTATTAGACTTCGAGTATATTGAGGTGATTCGGTCACAAACCGACCGCAATTCCTACTGTCTAAGGCGTGCACATTTCTCGGATGTAAACTTTAATCGACTAGACCGGGTTGCGTCTAACGATCCTTATGATCAATGTGACTGTATTTCTACTATAGGAGGTTTTATAGGAGAAATCGCTAAAATTCGCATTTTTACGGGTGTATTGTTACACTCCGTATCACCACCATGACCATGTGATATGGGTCGTCAATATGTGATCTGCAGGCGATCTGCAGCATTATGCTCTGGCACTGGTTGAGACGCTGTTTCAACACCTGCCCCTCCATTATACAGTGATATGTGTTGCACAGGGATGACCGTGAAAGTGCGAAACACGCAAACAAGGATCAAGCATGTCGGGAAAACCCTAATCACCTAAACACTCACACACACACACACACACACACACACTATCACAATCTCAGTGCATGAGTTCGAGGGCCTTTGGTATTAAGAAATACCACTTTTTGTCTTCTTAGGTTTAAGTAGTGATGAGCACAGGTAACCCGCAGGTGTTTTCACACCTACCTTTACCCTTACCCGATGCAAACCCGTACCCTTTCCATGGGTAAGGGTATTTCAGGGGTGGGGGTAGGGGTTTGTACAGGGTTTGGGGGGTCGAAAACCCACAACGGGTGGACATTAGGGTCAAGTATAATGTACACTACGTAGTCTAATCAATCAGTACATAAGTCAAGGTGGCGCCCCCCTCTTCTTGTCGTGTCATCAGATGTCGTTGTGTCGGTCGTTCGACCGTCCACTGTCATTGTCGTTGTGTCGTCGTTGCAGCGCGGTGTCATCATTGTGTCATGTAATCTGTGGGGGACATGTTAGAGACGTGGGTTGGGACAGGGGTGCTCACCGGTGGGTCATAAGATGGATGACAACGACGAACGACGAATTGGCCGTTGTTCGTCGTTTGGTTGCCACGTTGCTAACAGCAATGTAGCACCTGGATTCAATGTCAAAGGAAGGAGTGAGATGACAGGGTGTAA
>NW_001889877.1:1053238-1251296 GCF_000143565.1 Laccaria bicolor S238N-H82
CAGAATATGACCCATACAACACCTTTCCTTTTTGCTAGATACCTTTACACCAATATGCACTTATTCACACTGACTTAAAGGGCATGAATACTGACTTATAACATTTATATATTTTAAATTTTATATATTGAAACTCAAATATACATCTAATTTACTATTTTCTAAGTTAAATGAAGGGGCAGGAAGAGAAGGGGGGAGGGGGAGAGGAAGGAAGGAAGGGAGGGAGGAGGGAAGGAAGGGAGGGAGGAAGAAAGGGAAGGAAGGGAGGGAGGAAGAAAGGGAAGGAGGAAGGAAGGGAGGAAGGAAGGAAGGGAGGGAGGGAGGAAGGAAGGGAGGAGGGAAGGAAGGGAGGGAGGGAGGAAGGAAGGGAGGGAGGAAGGAAGGGAGGGAGGGAGGAAGGAAGGGAGGGAGGGAGGAAGGAAGGGAGGGAGGGAGGGAGGGAGGAAGGGAGGGAGGAAGGAAGGGAGGGAGGAAGGGAGGGAGGAAGGCAGGAAGGAAGGAAGGAAGGAAGGAAGGAAGGGAGGGAGGGAGGGAGGGAGGGAGGAAGGAAGGGAGGGAGGGAAGGGACAGGGAGTGGTGTGGGGGTGTGATAATAAAGGGGAAGGGGGTAGTGCTGGGCCTCGTCGTCCATCGACGTCGTCATCCTGTGTCGTCGCGTGGTCGTCGTCGCGTTGTCGTCGTCGTGTGGTCGTCATCGCGTTGTCGTCGTTGCGTGGACGTCGTCGCGTGCCGTCGTCGTAGTCGTGGACGTCGTCGCGTGGACGTCGTCGCATTGTCGTCGTCGTGTGGTCGTTGTCGCGTTGTCGTTGTCGCGTGGTCGTCGTCGCGTGGTCGTCGTCGTAGCCGTGGACGTCGTTGTCGTCGTGGGCGTCGTTGCCATCGTGCCGTGGGGGGCTTGTTTGATTTGTGACGTGGCGGTGCGGCGTTCACGTGGTCGTCGTGGTGGGCACTCGTGGATGGTGGTGGATGCCGTCTGGATGGTGGTGGGTGCTCGTGCATAGCGGTGGTGTTGTTGTCGTCGTCCGTTTGGTTGCCACGTCACTGGCGGTGGTTGTTGCCATTCGTCGCTTGGTGGTCGTCGCCGTTGTGGGGTCATGTGGGGTTGTCGTCGTCGTCGTGGGTGGCGTGGCGTCGTCGGTTTATCGTGACTGTCGTGGGGGTGGGGAAGAGGATGGGTGGTGGAAAGGAATGGTGTTGCATTTGTTTGGTAACGTTGCCTTTGTTTGGTAACACAAGTAAAATAAACAAACAAAGGACCGGATTCCGTTGCATTCCGTTCCTGTGCATTCCGCGGATCATTCCGGTGTCAATTCCGGAATGCCCAAATTCCGCCGGAATGGTAAGGCACCGGAATGATGAAAATGGCAGGCCTCCCTGCCAAATTTCATTCCTCCAGAATCCGCAGGAATGACCGGATTCCTGCAGGAATTAGGGGGGCACTGATAAGACCTCCGTCTCAAAACGGGTTTTTATTAGAAGGTGTGGTTTAGAATAGTTCAATAGAGCAAAGTATGTCTTTCTGGGAACTTGGTCTCTTAAATGCAAAGTTCTTTGATCACAGTTTCTTTTATTAACACAAAACACGACTTCAATTGACTTTTATGACTCCCATGAGTTTTTATTATGTCACTATGCTCCAAAACTAAGGGCACGAGTACGCTGTCTCATCTAAATGATAAAACCTCTTATTCAAAAGTCTCCAAGTAAGTTGACTCCCAAGCACGCTGGCTTCATTCACACTGTACTTTTCTGACCACAAAGAAATCTCCTTTAATTGATTACAACTGTCCACCTCCTAAGTTCCTACTTGGAGTGCAACTAGCTGGTCAACGGGGGGTGATTGCTTCCTTTTTGACCTGCCAGCATGCTCCTTATATACTCCAGGAACCCCTATCTACATTTTACATGTGTTTTAATGCGGGATACTTCGGTCCGAATTACAAATATGAAATTTAATGAACGTGTGGTATATTTTGTAGTCTATCTCTGTGAACACTACAGATTTTGTAGTGTTGCGTCTTTCATTTTCAAACGCATCAGTGTTTGATGTGTATGCAGAGTTAGCCGACGTAGCTATTCTTAGCTTGGCATGATCTTGTGTGTTTCTTTCTATGGCCCGGTTTACCGGTTTGACAGATGACATCACAAAATGATTAATGTTTCCTGATGCATTGATGTGCATGTGTACGTGTTTACCAATAGTCTTTGGTCTCCCATCATTCCGAGTTTTTAATTAAAATGCCCTGTCTTGGCTTGTCTTTTCATTATGGAGGTCGGGAGACACTCCAAAGGTGTTTTCAAATGTCTTTCTTAATTGTCAGGGGGTTCTTATTATATTTCATATAATAGAATGTGTCTTTTTCTCATGTTTGTACTTGTGATGTTCAGACACATCAGTCTTTGATGCATACGCGGGAATTGCCATACATGACTTTCTGAATGGCCGCGAGCCACGCTAAATCTGCACACGTTTACTACTTAGGTGTAGTTTAGTCTTTCAATGTTTCAGACATGCCGTTTAGGCGTCTACGTCATCTTTTCTGTATTTCTTGTATAAGCACGAGTTTCCACAATAAATCCATTATGTGTTTCTAAACCCTTTGGTAGTAATGCAATTCTTCTCCTTGTGTTGGGTGTTTACTCTAGAACCGCTTCATGCTCTATTTCATGGTAGGTGAATCTTAGATAGGATCCAAGTATAATGTCACAATGCGTACTGCTGCCAGTTCCAAAGCCTTTGTCCTATTTTCAGATTCCACGCATTTGCATTTTTAGTCAACTGCGCCAGGTATGTGCATTGACTCTTTGTATCATTGCAATTGTATGTAGTGTATTTATTAGAGATGACCTTTATCGGTAAAATCATTAAAATTGAATTTTATATGGGTGAAATGGTTTCATTTGTATCAACAGTCAGGTTACTTTATGATGTTGGCTGTCAGCTACATAAAAGCTGCGTCAACTGGGGGTTTCTTAGTGCATACCTCCACCACTTGATCTTTGCTATTTCCGTGTTTCATGCATTCGGACATCAGTGGCCTTGTCAGATCATATACCATCCTCGAAAGTGCAACGGATTTGGACTCTCTGACGGCGAAGGCTGCAAGCGGTTTTGGAATTCTATCAAGAAATTAATTGCTTATCTATGTGTGTGTGGGGTAAGTCTTTATTAATCTGGGAAAATATATCATCTCATTAGTATCTCGTATAGTCACATCAATGTGTTTACACTCTTGTATAGTCACATCAATGTGTTTACACTCTCGATCGACAGGTTCAACAAGCAGATAAGGAAACCCTTGGTCGCCTGGCTTTCTGGTTGCTTCGCCGATCTCGTCATTGTCAAGACAAGCGACACCTTGCTGAAGTGGTGCTCACAGAGTGTGGTGTTCCTGATGGTGTCCTCCAGGATGAATGGTCTGCGCAGGTACAGGCTCAGACCAAACCCCTTCCACATACGTTCAATGTTAATCTGCAACTTCGAGCATTAATAGTTTATCCAGGACAGACAAGAAACCAGGGGAAAGATGCAGTCTCTGAAGCCATCTGACTTTGAAAAGCATGTGATATCCTGAGGAAGTGTGTCCAAGACCAAGAAAACATCATATTGAATCCTTTAGCTTCAGACTATCATCTTTGTGACGCAGAATTGCACCTAGCTGAAGCTAAGAAGGCTTTGAGTTCTGCAGAGTCTTGGGTACACGCTTCTGAGTCGGCACTTGGCATTCACAAAAGAGCCAAGCTTGGGAAGCTGCTTGGAAGCCCTTTTATTGCAGTGAGGATGAACGCCCGAGCCCTCAAGCTATGCTTGCGTGAAAGGCTGTGCTCCCAAAAGTTTGAGCTTGACCGAATCAAAAGATCATATCGCAACCATGTCAATGGTATGTCCTTTCAACATTCTGCACCCCGTGTTTACTTAGTACCATGAAACAGAGTGCAAAGTTCACCATCATCTCGAAGATTCCATGAAGCATCACAACCCTAGCATCCAAAAACTCGCTCGTGACTACAACAACTTATGTGATGTAATGCTATGGTTAAAGTCTCAGCGCAAGGCACCTCTGGGCTCAGTTTGCCTGTCGAAGATTGTCATGAAAGGTCTGTTTGCTCTGGACGTTGACAACGAAATCTGGCAAGATGTCGGATTGGAAGATTCACTTGATGGTGCCATGACAGACCCACCACTGTGGCTTTGTGACAATCTTGTAAGGTCCGGAATTCGTGCACGATTAGAGCTTGATAGATGCATTGAAGAGGAAGAGCACATCAAACATGAACGTAAGGTGCTACAAATCTGGTATTCAGAGGAGTGGAATGTCACCTGTTCCACATATGATAACACTGGTACGTTTCGCTATTTGAACCCTTTGTGTAGCTTCTCATCATGTTTTAGATTCACTGGAGTTATGCTATCAACTCCAATTACGAAAGGATGAACTTCTCCATGTCCTGTCGATATGGAAGAAGTCCTTACAATCCTTACGTGTTGACACCGTTATTCCAGCCTGGGGCCCAACAGATGACGAGATCACAGCTGCTCAAATCTCCCAAGTCACCTCACATTTGTATGATGACTACAATGATATGGAGGAGTTCAGACCATCCATTGGGGTCAACGAACTGAATCCGTCAGACGTAGAAAGTCTCAATGAGGATCTGATTGATACTCTTGAGGCTATTGACCTTGCAGATGCTTTCCGTGGGGAGGATTTTGATAGTTAGTCTGATGTTGTCTGCAACTTATTATGTTAGAACATCCAGTATCTATTTGTGGGAGTCCACCCTTAGCTCTCTTTATTGCATGGATGTCTGAGCAGATGCTTTGGGACTCCCATGTTAGATTTTGAGGTACTTCTGGAAGTCCTATAAATATTCAACTCACTCTCTGGGAGTCCCAGCCAGGCTTTGGGAGTCCAATGAACTATCATTGGACTCCCATGTTAGATTTTGAGGTACTTCTGGAAGTCCTATGGATATTCAACTCACTCTCTGGGAGTCCCAGGCAGGCTTTGGGAGTCCAATGATACTATCATTGGACTCCCATGTTAGATTTTGAGGTACTTCTGGAAGTCCTATGGATATTCAACTCACTCTCTGGGAGTCCCAGGCAGGCTTTGGGAGTCCAATGATAGTATCCTTGGGACTCCCATGTTAGATTTTGAGGTACTTCTGGAAGTCCTATGGATATTCAACTCACTCTCTGGGAGTCCCAGGCAGGCTTTGGGAGTCCAATGGTAGTATCCTTGGGACTCCCATGTTAGATTTTGAGGTACTTCTGGAAGTCCTATGGATATTCAACTCACTCTCTGGGAGTCCCAGGCAGGCTTTGGGAGTCCAATGGTAGTATCCTTGGGACTCCCATGTTAGATTCTGAGGTACTTCAGGAAGTCCTATCGATATTCAACTTCCTCTCTGGGGGTCCCAGGCATGGTCTTTCCAGCAAAAGGCAATGGGATTCCCATGCAGATCATGCTGGAAATCCCATAGATGTTCTGATAGCCCTTGCAGATAGATCTCTACATAGGGGTGCTATCCTAAATTGCCTTGGTGGGCCTTCCATCCAACCCTTTAAAAGTTCTACATGATAATTATAAGACTTATTAAGATATGTTACTAGCTGATTTCCTTGATGGAATTCAATCCAGGTGGACACTAGCTTTCTCATCCATGTAAATAAATTGGTTTGGTGTCCATATTAATTGAACATTCCAAACCTTCCACTTGATTTCCAGCCATTCAGCTCACCAGGATTGGACACTGCAGGTGAATGAAGTTGAATGAACTAAGCATAGAGCTAAAATTCTTGTATGAGTTTAGCTTGAGATTCTTGTATAGTTTAGCTTGAGTCAACAAAATCTATCTTTGCAGTTATTTTATTTCTCTCTATAGCATAATTGCCAGATTCATGAGTAAGTACCACTTGACTTGTTGGCTTGCTATCTTTAAGTGAAGTCTATTTGGAACCAGTGATTTGTGTACATTGCTTGTGAGTTCCAGTATAACAAAATTAATTTGGATGGGATTCCCTTGGGTGAGGGAATCCCATGCAATATATCTTCAGGACTCCCACAAGCCTGGGACTCCCAAGGATGGGGGAAGCCAACCATGGAAGTCCAGGTAAATACCATGGGAGTACCTGGCAACCCCCAGGGGACTCCAAGGAATAGGTGGGACATACCATGGTATTGGGCCATCATAGGGTAGTCTTACTGGCATGGAATAACTACCCTAAGAGGGTACCTTTAGGTGGTTGCCTGAAGTGAAGGTGAAAAGATGTAAACATAAATCATGAAGCAGAACTCACTAAGCTCCTGTTCATCAGTTTCTCCCTCTTCTTGCTTGTCTGTGGGCTGGTCCTGGGATGTGTCAACATCTATCAGCGAAGGTGGATGCTCTGAGTTGAGATCCTCGTCTATGATGGTGTGTAGTCATTGTCTGACTTGGAAAAAAAGCAGAGTTGAAAGCGGCATACTAGTATCGCTGATGGACAAAGCATCAGATGCTTTGGACTTGCAACTCTTTTTGAACAGGCGGACAACAGCTGTGGCGACTTTCTTAACCGACGCGACATTCTTTTTTGCAGATTTGGCGGTGGATGAGGCAACGGATAACAGAGAGGGTGATGAACAAGACAAGACACCTCTGGGTGCCATGTTGAATGTGGATTTGAAAATTTACCCATATTCAGAGTATCTTTTATACATTGGGCGGATTAAACTGTGTGAACAACTTAAACTCTCATTAGCCTTTACAGACCAACAAAGAAGTGGCAAAAACTGATAAATATGCAGAACGAGAAGCAGAAGCAAAGTAAAGAACACAATTACTACTAATAGCTGTGTTTAGCATAGATTTTGCATACCCTAGACCCAGATTGTTTAAACCTGTGAAACCGTGAAGGCGGGCAAGGTGTTGGGTGGGTTAGCAACTTTGTACACCATACCTGTACCTGCAAACACCACACAATAATAACCGCAGGAAACCCCATACCCGTGTTATAGCCTATCCATGAGGGGCAAAAATCTTGCGCTCTACAGGTGCAATTATTTTGAGCTCTGCAAGGGGCGCAATTATTTGCACTCTATTGGGGTGCAATTATTTTGTGCTCTAGAGGTGCAATTAGTTCAAGCTCCATGAGAGGCGCAATTATTCCAAGCTCTACTGGGGCACAATTATCTTGAGCTCCATGAGGGGCAAAATCATTTGCATTCCACAGGGGGCGCAATTCTTTCAAGTGCCACTGTATGTACCTTGTGCTGTTGATAGGGTCACAAATAGTCTGTGTCCAGCATTGTGTAGTGAATACAAATGTGAGTGGGTGCCATTGTTTCACCATCAGAGTGTGCCCAATGTGAATGTGCACCAAATGTCAGACTGCGCCCAATGTGAAATGGGCACAAAATGTCATGTCAGAGTGTGCCTAATGTGAATGCACATCAAATGTGTGCACTAAGTATGCATCTGCACCTTTTGCCCTTTATCGCCCCTTTGCCGGCGTATTATTAGTGCTTGGAAGTCCGGTTTTTTGCCTTTTTGGTCAGTTTTGCTGCTAGCACGTTGCCATTAAAATTCCCCAATGAATCTGGGGCACCAGAAAAGGAAATTTTTCCGGTCTTAGACCGGAAAAAAGACCGGACTGACCCTGAAATTTTGTGTTTGCAAACCCCAATTGTAGCAGGGAATTTTTATGGCAATGTTCTAGCTCAAAAAAAGGGTTGAAAAACCGAAAAACCGGACTTCCAAGCACTAGGCGTATACTCCTTTGGATGTCCAGAAAGTGGTATCGGCAAGGCTTGTTGAGACATTTGCAGCAGCATATAAGAACGATATTCGGTATGTATCATCATTTTTGGTGATATGTTTTAGTACTTACTCTGAAATCATAGTTTATCCGCTATGCTACCTTGATTAATAAGGCACAATTGCCAGTAGCAAGACCAAATAAGGTATTATTTTGCCTCTCTTGTGTCGCCCAGCGGCGAGCTACCCAAGGGAGACTTCCCGAAGAGTGCTGAGACGCATGCTCAAGTGTACTGGGAGCTCATCAATAGCAGGATTCAAGGCAATTGGGATCATCGGTGAGCTAGTTCAAGTTTCCGCCTATTCCCTTATAAATAAATTCTGACCATTCAATTACAGGTTTACTTTAGATGGTAAGAAGCTCCCTGGCTATGAGAAGTGGCGGTTTTCTTATGCTATCGAAACTGCACTGTTTATTTGGATGAAGCGACGTTCAGGTGGAGACGCAAATTTGATAGTAGAATACTAGTAAGGCTCGGCATAATATTCTAACCCTCTTTCTTCATGGAGGGTTGGACCTATATTGTACCACCAGTTTTTGGCGCAGCAAAGACATGATCAAAGCTTCATAGAGAATTATAATGTACTTCACAGCCTAGTTGTTTGTGCATTGTGTTTGGTGATCATGACCTTGACGGCATGTAGTTCACGCCAAGTTTACGCCAACGTTACCTCGCAATTACCATGCCTGAACCCGTCCCTCAACGCACCATTTCTCCCCTGGCCACCCTTTCAAAAACACAGAAGAAAAAGAGAAAAGCCAATAAACCCAAAGACGCCGTCGCCGTCGCCGCGTGGACAGTTGCTGTTGAGGAGTTGGACGCCGTCCTTGAACCAGCCCCAGAACCCATCGAGGTCCAGGAGCCCATCATTGCTCCTGAACCCGTCCCTTCCACTGAAAATCCCAGCACTCCCCTCTCCGAAGAAGGAATTTTACTCAAGTCAAGCCCGGTTGTTGATCTTGTTCATAAGCGCTTAAAAGCAACCTCGAAGAAAATTGTCTCTTTTATTCTTGTTTTATTTATGTCTTTGACTCTAAGATGGTTTTTTAGCAACGGATTAATGGGTACGCTGCCGCAGATTCCAAGAAACTGAACGATGACCAAAAACGGGCTATCAAAACCTTGCCTACCCTTGAAGCAATTCAAAAGGAGTTGGGAGAGGTGAAGAAGGCCAGCGAGGTAAATGGCGTCACGGTTCACCGCCGCTCCGTTGTTCTAACAAATGAACTTTTCCTAGGTTCATGAATTCGAATTGGCAGCAAAGGGCGTTGAAACAGAAAAGGCAGAGGAAACTCGCATTGCGCAAGCCGTTTCTGCAGCTGAGGTTTGTTTTTCGTTATATGACTTGAAAACACTCTGACACGTATACAATTTTAGGCTAGGCTAGTGTCAGAAACAGCCAACATCCTCAATCTCCTCCGTGTGCGAGGTGCTGGAATTCCAAGTTTTATTACTGATGACGTAGAACGTACTGTCATATACGCTGCTGCTGATGCCCTCCTTGGTGACGATGTTGAGAGAAAACACACTGTTCTCAACGGCTTCTTGTTCGACGCTGGCAATTTGGATGGCGTCTCTTGTGAGTCTCCCTAGCCCCCACCTCCCAATAAATCACTAATCATATTCACAACAGACTCACGGATAACGGAAATCACACAGCTGATCTTCAAACCTCCTCGTGCACCAACGCCCGACGAACCAATTGAAGAAAAGTAAGAAGATCCAACACCCGCTGAACCCAATGCTGGAATTGAGCTTGAGGTCCCTGTTAGTGAAGTCCCGAATGTCACCGCATAAAGTAGTTTCATACAAGAGAGCGGGTTTGATAAAAGAAAGCGCGGAGTGGGTGTCCGTTGTTCCTCAGGAACACATTTCTGAGGTTCTAGCATTGACTTAACGGGTATGTGTCGGAAGATTCCCTCACACCAGCACCTGTCCAGGTATGTGGCCAACTGTAATTATGTCCTCATGAACATGCTCATAAATACTATCTTAAAGGCAACTCTGAGCGCCGGTTCCAGATCATGTTCATTCACATCCTCGCACGATTAGGCGAATGCATGGGTAGCGCCCAAAACATGAGGCTGTCACGAGCGTCTGCTCCAAGGACCGCACTGCATTGCATGCACAAATGATACACACCTTTCCTGCGTGTCTGTTTCAATCCTGGCCATCGCCGAACTGCACAAGAGATGAAGAGATAAAAACGATTGGCCTGATAAATAGCATGCAAGATGGAAGACGACCTCCCAAAAGGTCCAAAACGAAAGTCATCTATCCTCGACATGTCCGACCTTGGCGAACCCGCTATCGACCCCAACAATGACGAACAAAACCTGAAGATGTTGGTTTGTAAAGTCAAGGTCCCTCATGTGGCACATAATGGGATGTATACCTCTGTGGTGCGAACGCCTCGCGGGAATCGTGCTCAACGCGGACAGAGTGAGCTTTCTAATGGGATATACTGCTTGAGTTTAGAGTACTCATTAATGAGTGATGCCGTTATCAGCATCTATCATCCATCTCGAGGAGTTCGGAATAAGCGGGGCGTTCCTCAACAAGACACACCAGAGCATCGTCATCGTGGTCGACATACTTCTGGTTGATGCTGCCGATCCAGAAGACATCAAGCTCTGGTACGTAGAGGACGAAGGCCCGCGTTTTCCTGTCGTCGATCCGGATAGTGCGAGGTTGTTGATGAGGGAATGGAAGGCTCTTCGCACGAACCACACTTACAACGTCATGGATGCAATGGATAAGATGCTGAAGAAGCATGTGTCCTTTGATCCACGCAGCGAGAAGGTGATGGTGGTGGTTCATTGGATTGGGACAGATGGGAATTGCCAGGCGTATATCAATATCAACGCGAGGGTGTATTACCGAGTGAGTTCCAGTCTTTGCGATGCTTTATTGACTGGGTGATAAACTTGTAATTCGATAGGAGGAGCTACTACAGCCAGCTGCTCGACCTTTACCTGCCAACCGCCTCATTGGTGGATCATAAGCGATCCTTTCCCGCCTTAATCTTTCAAACTTCACAAATAATCGCATCGATACAAGTGTAACTAATTAATCAGATATGGAATTTCATTCAATAGGGTACAACCACATTCAACGGACGGATTGAAACAATGACTTAAAGTCTCGCCCAGGTTGACTCGGATTTTCGCCGTTGCATCCAGTGCGGCCGCATCACATCAGCAAGTCGCGATAAGAAGACACCTGAACTTTTTGGCCAACTACTAGGTCTCTCATGAGCTGTTAACGCCCCCTATCTAACTATCACATTACATTCGTATTCGCTGATAAGACACGCTCAGCGCTCATCAAACCTTCAGACCACGCTGCACGCATGTCCAACTGTACGCCTCGCTGCACCGGCGTTTGAGCTCTAACTCCGTGCTTTCAGTAATTTCTCGTGGAGAAAGCCTAGCCAGGCAGAGAATGACAGCTGATTGCAAAACGATAGGCCAGTTGTGATGGCGGTTGCTCTTCAGCGGTTTGTTTGTTTGGAAGGCTATAATTAGAAATGTAAGGAAGAAAGCACGACGGCTCCTGCTGCCGTTTGTTGTTTGGTCCAGCTTCCATGACGCTCCATCAATGCACAAATAAACGGCTGAAGATCAGTCGTTGTTGCAACTGGCCTATCGTTTTGCAATCAGCTGGAACTACTGCGGAGGAAGCAGGACGGCATACTTGATCTATTTTTAATCGAACAAAAATAGCGTGCGATTAAAAATAACCTGCTGGCAATCTTCATGTTCAAGACTGGGTACATTTTAGTACATGTCTTCCGTAACTCTCGACCACGCCCCCCTACTGTCATTCCGGGCCATAATCCGAGTCGTGGATTTTTTTCTCACAAGCTGCGGACTTGATAAGGGACAAGGCTACCTTATCGGTCCAGTGTAGTACTTTGAGGCTTGAGCGTTGGCACCTGTGGGCATGAAATCTGGACAGTTACAGCCTCCGCAGTCTGAGTTAGTTGTTTCCAGATAACGCTGACTTTGGTCGCCTCGTGGGCGCCCTATCTTTACCCATACGATCCTTATTCGAGTATTTGTTAGAAGAGATGTCATCTAGAATATTATTCAAATGTTCCCTTTGTATTCAAGGAGAGGACGTGAGCCTTTCGGAGGCACAGAGCAGAGAGAGGTATGCGACGTGTCGTAAAAAAAAAATGTGCGGGTAAAATGATGTCCATCCAATGTAAAGGAATGAGTATACAACAAAGTTAGATGAAGAAGTGTCCCGACGAGATGGCTGAAACGCGAAAGACCAAGAGTGCGTGCGTGCCAGAGAAGAAGACGAGAGATGGGCAAGAAAAATTATTTAAATAATGTAGTCCTTGAGTTGATTGATACTAGATTCCGCCACCACCATATGCGGCTGGGGGCGCTGCGCCAGCGGGTGGAGTCTCAGGCATCGAGCTGAAACTCTGTTGATAAGAATGCCTACCCATTGGGCCCGCATCGCTCATCGCGTGCGTCATCGGTGGTCGCGTGTAGGGGTCATACGAATCCATGCTCACGCCCGCTGAGCTACCTCGCCATGCAGCCTCATCCCTGTACGGAGCAGAGAAATCGACGCTGCTCGAGTTCCACGCGTGATTGTAGTCTGTCTGATGCAGGGGAAGGGAGGCGGACGCGTCATCGCTTGCGAGGACACCGGCTTTGGGTGTGCTCATTGCCATGTCAGCGTAGGCTGTCGAGGAAGGAGGCGTGGCGGCTCTTCTACGGCGTGACAGGATGACAGCAACGATGGCACCAAGGATGCCGATGATAGCGATCCCTCCCACGACTCCACCGACAATAGTACCAGTAGAGGGCGTAGAGCTGTGCGACGCGGTTCCATTCCCATTCCCGGAGCTAGTAGCGCTGCTGGTTGCGCTGGCTTGCACACCACCAGTTGCGGTTGCCAGACGGATGGAATCTGGGAGTGTGCTCACAGCTGACGTGGGCTGGGTACCGATCTGACCGTTGCCCAAGATAACGTAGGTGCCGTTACTCGGGATGCCGTTCATTACGACATAGAGGAACGCGGGTCCAGGTTGGAAGATGTTGGGGTTGGGAGGGGCTTGTGCGACATGTAGGGTGAGAGCGCCATTACTGTTCACTGTGTACGTGTTGTTGAGCTGCAAGTAGCGTTGGCCCATGTTCATAGCGTGCGTTGTGAAACCTCCACGAATGAGAACGACCTTGGTCGCATCTGCAGCATCGTTCGATGAGCCGGTGTATGAAGTTGAGGGGATGGTAATGTCAAAAGAGCTTCCACCGTAAGAGATGGTCTTGGGAACGCCAGAAGGCACTGGGCGATTCGTTGCGTTAAAGTACGGCGGGTAAAATATTTCAATTTTGTACGTTGTTGGGAAGATGGCTGTCAGATTGACATCAGAGTTGGGGTTGGAACCTGCAATCATAACGGATGCATCTGGAAGGAGCATGGCGGAGGAGTGGTAGAGACGGGGAATGGTGGATGACTGCAAACCGGCATTAGACCAGCGACTCCCTGCAGGCGCGTTGGGGTCGTAGATGGCTGGTGTGAGGACTGGGCCAGAGGCAAGCGACATACCCCAGGGCATGGTGCTCATGTCAGGATTCACGAGAGTCGAGGTAGCGTAGCCAGCCGTGCCGTTCAAACCACCATTCACAACAAGGAGTTTTCCATCAGGAAGGATGATAAACTGGCCCATAGTACGGCCATCAATCATGTTGTCGTCTTGTACGTAGACTGGTGCTGAGCCATCGGCGGGTTCAGGAGTGATTCGCTGACAATCCCGGGATGCAGGTTGATTCCATGTCTCAACGTAGGGGAAACGATAGTCTCCGTAGCTGTACGAGGGCATGTCTTGCCCACCGCAGAAAAGGATGGTTGGGACATAATTGTTTGCTGGAGTAAGAGGTAACATGGCAACCGCACCAGATGCTGGGTAGACGCGAACAACGTTGTTGGGCATGTCAGGCAAAGCAGTTTCGACATTGGCATTAGCATCCCACAACACTGCAAAAAGTAAGACGGTTGGAATCGATGAGATAGGAAGCGAAGGTTGTAGACTCACTGGATGAAGTATTGGCTTGTAGGAACATTTTACCCGATGGCATTAAGAATGTGTGAGCGTATGCATTGAGGCCAGATGTTTTGATCAAGAACTGCATTACTTGAGGGGTACCAGACTTGGCAGGGAAAAATTCGAATGTGCTTTCTGCTTGGCCCTGCTCAAACTGTGGGTCAGTGTTGGGGTACATACGATTGACGTATCCCCCAAGAACAAAGCCCCCAATAATCACAACGGTGCCATCGCCGAGAGGCTCTGCCGCTGAATACCATCGTTGCTTCTGCATGGCAAGGAGTGTCGAGTCATCAAACCATTGACAGTTCGATGACGCGAAATTGTCGGCACTGGTGCATGGGTTTAGTATACGAATCGATCGTGAACCATCGAAATCCTGTAATGTCGAGTCCCAACTTGCTGACCCTCCACCTGGGTATACTTGCGAGCCAAGCCCTCCTCCTGGTGCGACCGCGTTGTTTCCGCCGAAAGTAACATATGATCCATTCGGTAGGTGCATGCCGGATGCGCAAAACACGTTGGACGGCACATCCATCACAGTTGTTTTATGCGAATTTATATCCCTGAGGACGTCCGCATCGTCAGTGGAAAAAGATGGGCAACATCGCGGAGGACTTACCATACTGCTCCCCAAGCGGGATGGCCATTGATAACGGCAGCGTTCATCTCCGCCTTGTCTAGAATGTACACCTTTTCTTCATTACCAACGAACAACTAGAAGAGAAAGTAGTTGAGATGTATAACGGTGACGATGATGTGGAAAACCTTACCATCATCGCACTAATTAGACTGTTCCCTCCATCCACGAGAGAGCCTGCTGTGATCGCAGAGACAGGGGACGATGCGGACGCGAGGCATAGCGCCAGCAAGGACAATGGGGAGAGCAACATGTTGAAGGAAGCAACCCCGCGCCGCCAAAATTGAGAAATACGTAAGTAAGGTTGAGGGAAGAGGAAGAGATGGAATGGAGGAGCTTGGAAGAGTTTCCGTTCTTGTCCCGTTGTTGTTTAGTGGGGAGCGGTAACACTGCCCCTCGAACCTGAAGCCAGAAGTGTTCCAAAATTAGAGGACCTGCCAAGTGCCGCAACCGACCATATTTGACACCATGCCGAGAGCTATAAAACAAATTTGATATGGATCATCACAGATGCTCACAAGATGGATGGTAAAAAAGATTTACCTGGCCAATAAGTGTGCTCTGAGCTGCTCTGAGACTTTTGACCGTTGTCTGACCGACTGACGTATACATTTCAACGGCGTCTTGGCCATCATGCATCAACGACAAACGAGGGCCAGAACAGCCCTGTCGCCACCAGAACACGAGGTTTGCAACTTTTCGGAAAGACCCATATTCGACGACGAAACACCCACTGCTGACAACGAGATGAGTACCAGTAAGTAATGGAATAGCAGCCAGCAGCAGCTCATGATTATGGTCGCGTTCAAGCTGACAGCCACCCGATCAACCTACAAAGTACTGTCGACGATCCCCTATTTCTGCACATTAGCTTTGTCGGTAAAGTTCATTGCACATCAGATATCGAATTGAAATCGAAATTTCAAACTTGTAAGTAGAAGTTTTCCAATTGTTTCAACGTTTTATAGCTAACAACGTACACGTCACCAGAGGTCTTACAGAATTGTCAGGGGAAAACCGAGCAGTCGCGCGAAAGCAACTAGTCTGCTCACTGGCATGAACGTTGCCGACGCTCTTATTTTTTGGGCGCCGGCCGGTCAATAACAAAGGGAGCTGTTCTGAGCTTTTTCAAAATTTCATTAGCTGAAGCCCCCGAGATTCGGAGCGGGTCAGCTAAGTATAACCCTGCACTCTTTTTCTGGCCCACCTTCCACTACTTAACGAATGGGATCAATCAACAGGAATAATATTTCTCTGTGGATCATTCTCCTAACAAGCAGCCGTAATTGCAGCGAGTTGTCCCCAAAGAAAATCCGGTAGACCTGGAGACATACAACATAACTTACGTTCATCACGGGCTGCGGAATGTCTTCAAGGAAAAATTTGAGTCGGTCCCGAAGAAATTTGCCAGTCCTCGACTTCCCTGACGATTTCTGTCATCCCGGTTTGCCGTCGGGGGCGTTGGATGACGGTGGTTACTAATCACAGGAGGCTAATCAACAAAAGCCGGGGTCGAGTCTCGACTCAAAGGCGTGGTCGAATTCGAGATTCCAATGACTCTCCAAAGGAAATATCGTATAGTGCGCTCTCCGAGTGGTCTTCGTCCGTCTTCGACCGCATCATGATCCCCTTTCTCTCCGACGACGCAAAAGACGTGGTCGAATCTGCGGTCAACAACTGGTCATCGACTCCAGACGAACTCTCCAGCTCCGTCCAGGGCTCAGTGACCATACTATGCGCAACAACCTGATCTGCACCGACATGTGCAAGGGTGCCTCCCTCAGGTGTACTGAGTACTACATGTCTTCCCCTCCTCCGCAGCGTTATCTCCGGGGGCTTGTGGAGGTAGCCCACCCTGCCGCATTCTCTAGTGGTAAGGTGGGTCGTGGTGCATACAGCGGCGAGCAAGGAATTGTTATAATAACTCATGGACTCCGCTCGCAATACCACGACTGCCCCGCCAGAAACGAGGAAAACAGATAGAAGCATGAGCAAGAGCTGGAGGTATGAAATAGCAGCCTCAACGTGCTGCACTTCCACGTGCACCGCTGAACGGTTTCCCCCCAGAATGAGTGCTCGTGATGTCAGCACGTCGTTGATGTGGTTATACTTGTTGACATACCAATCCCACCCCGTCTGATTGAAAGCAACGGCGCTTGTGGATGCAGCGCCATCCCCAAGCACGTCGTTCAAAATCATGACTGCGGAAGAATCCAACTGGGTAGCGTAAGACGCTTTTGTAACATCAAGGGATGGGGCACACGTAGAACCGCGAAGTTGGCCCCCAGTCAAAAGGTTTGTAGAGAATATGTTGCACGGAAGGGGAGTGGGTGCCTGAGAGAGTATTTCAGAGCGGATCAGGGTGATATTAGTGGAAGTGATGCGGAGGGCGGAATAGTACTTTTGACTTGTGATTGGATTGACCACGTTGAAATATTCTACGGTGGCGCATAGGGAGGTGTATGGCTGTTGTATAAAGACACCAAAGGTGGCACTCGTCTCATTTCCCTGCGTATAAAGAACGTATTCGGTCAATGTCTGGAGATTCGTGCCAGTGGGATGATCGGGATCGAGAGACCAAGTCCTCTGGAGGAGGTCCGAAATTTCGCTGCTATTGAAGGGACTGAGGTATGTTTTGATCATGCACGTCTTGAACACCGATTCCATGAAGGTGTGCCTCCGTCGATCTTTCGTCACCGTAAACACTTGTTTCATCAACGCCGTATCCCCACCTGTCCCAAGGGATTCCCACGGATTGTCTTTTCGAATCGGGAAGAGGTAATCACTGTGTTGATCATCCCAGTAGATTTGAGGTGTGCCTAACGCCTGCTCAAAAAAAGTAAGTGCATTTGTGTTGTTGATCCAGCATCCCCAGCTTTGCGTTGTTTCCGACAGAGTCTGGACTGGACAGCTTATGTACTGTGCGGTAACAGAAAACCCATCCTCGTCAAGCCAAATACGAGGTCCAGAGCTGTTGATGGGCTGGAGTGGAGGCACAATCTCCCTCACACCAGGTTCAACGATGCCTGGTAACGTGAAGTTCAATCCAGCGGTGAACATATTTGCTGCTATCGCGGCGTCAACGTTAATGTCCTGCACATTATTTGTTGGGTTCGATATGAGTGTGATGTACGCGGGACTGGTGATGAGATCATTGGTCAACGAATCAGCATTGGTGGTTTTCGATTTGATGATGTATCCAGGTGAATCCAATGCCCAAAGCAGGGTGTCATAAAACCCTGCAAGTGAAATGAGGGCGGCAAAGCCAAGGACCAATATTGCCTGTCGATTAAACCTGCGCGACATGACGTAAAGGATCTTTTGCACGATGTCTTCTGTGAACATCAGATACGAAGTGTATGCTTGTAACCTAGCGGCGATGAAAGTGAACGTCCTGAGAATGAAGAACTGGAGTAGGATCGTCGATGCACGAAAAAGGATGTTCTTGATTGCATTCTCTCGGACTGAAAGAACAGAGGTGGTGAGGAACGAGTGCATTGCTGGAGAAATTGTGGGGACTATGCCAGGCGAGAGATTCGCTAGTCAAAGGAGAGTGTCGCAAGCGCTTAAAATTGTCAGTGTTTGTAAAGGATGAAAGGGAGGAACATAGATAGTCGCCGTGGGACTCGTTCCTGTCGAGGTTATGTTTAGCTCACTTGACGTGTTGTAAACCAGGGAAAGCGAGTGTTGGTCTGGGGGGCCGTGCTGAGGTAGTAGATCGGTCGTAAGTAGGAAACTTCTCTAGAGTTTCAACCTCAATCGAAAGGCAACCCAGAATTGTTTCCATGTCCTCATCCGCAAGTTCCGATTTTATTTTTCCAACAGTAGAAACAATCAAAAGTTTGGGACTTAACAGACGTCCTGAAGGGACAAAAGCGTAGATTAGCAGCCGGTCGTTGCCATTTCCTCATCGCGCACCAGCTTACAATCAGCAACCACAGGCGCTGGACAGGGTCTTGTTGCGTATTTAGCCGTGTGTGCCCGACAAGCAGTCTGAGTGTTATTTTGAAGTATGGAAATGGTCGTATCGCGCGTCGTTGAAGGCCACATGAGGAAGGCTTAGGGAGGTTGGACGTCGGGCAAACGTCGGTGAGTGTGATTATGTCAGCGTGACAATACAGACATACAGATATATACAAAAGATACAAATGTAGGAAGAGAATGCTAATCATTTACCGAGTACGATCCGTCCTTGTATATCAGAGGCTCTGTTATCCCATATGTCTGAACATTTTCATCGGCGCCAACGTTTGTTAGGGTGCCTTCACCAGGTGTACTCAGCAGCACATGTGTTCCGCTTCTTCGCAGCGTAATTTCAGGAGGATCACGTAGGTAGCGCACATTTTGACATTTCCCTGGCGTCATATGCGTCGTCGTACACACGGCTGCGAGGAAAGAGCTCTGGTAGTAACTCATTGGTCCCGAGAACAAGCTAACGACCGCTCCAATCAGGACAAGGAGAGCTGGAAGGAGCGTGAGTAGTAGCTGAAAATAGGAGATCGCGGCTTCATTGTGCTGTACTATGACTTGCACAGCCGCGCGGTCACCCCCAGCAATCAGTCCTCGCGAGGTAAGCAAGTCGTCTATGTGGTTGCTGTTATTTACGATCCAATTCCATCCTGTTTGGTTGAAAGCGATAGCGCTAGTGTCTGACGTGCCGTCACCCAGCAGGCTATTGAGGATGACCACCGCGGACGCGTCGAGTTGGGAGACAAAAGATGCTTTTGTCTGATTGAGTGACTTGTAGCACGTGTTTCCTCGAAGTTGACCGCCAGTTGCAAGATTCGTAGAAAATACGGTGTCATATCTACAATATAGCGGGGTAGGTGCCTGAGGCAGCGTCTCGGAACGAATGAGGGTAATGTTTGTCGAAGTGATGCGAAAGACGCTGAACAGCGGTACCGCACTCGCAGAGTTGATAACATTCAGAAGTTCTATGGTAGAGGATATTGATGCATATGGTTCTTGAACGAAGATGCCAAAGCTGACAGTTGACTGATTCGCCTGGGCATCTATAACATAGTCCGCCAAGTTCTGAATGTCAGGTGTGATAGGTTGTGTGGGATCGGAGGACCATGTCCGATGAATGAGGTCTGTGATGTCACTGTCGTTGAACTGTGCAGGATACAGGGAGAGCATGGAAGCCTTGAAGGCAGTTTCAATGAAGGTATGACGACGTCGATCTTTCGTAACCGTGAACACCTGCTTCATTACTGCAGTATCCCCGCCACTCCCCAGGGATTGCCATGGATTATCCATCCGATTTGGCAACAAGTACTCTGAGCGTTGGTCGTCCCAAAAAATTTCAGGGTTCCCTGTGCTTGTCTGAACCAATAGCAAAGCGTCTGTGTTGTTAAAACTGCATTTCCACGCTTGTGTGGTGTTAGTGAGGGTTTGAATGGGACAAACGGCGTCTGTCGTGACCATCACAGCTTGATCAACGCTCACGGAGAGGCCGTCTTCATCAAGCCATATGCGAGGGCCAGTGTTGTTAATCAACTGCGACGAAGAGACGATCTCTCTGACTCCCGGTTCATTCACGCCTGGAAGCGTAAAATTCAAACCGGACCTGAAGAGGTTGGCAGCTATGGACCCCTCCGTATCAATGTCGTTGACGTTGCCTGTTGGGTTCGATATGTAGGTAATGTAGGCTGGATTGATGACTATATCTTGAGATAGCGATGTGGCGTTGATGGTCTTCGACCTGACGACATATCCGGGGGAGTCTAATGACCACAAAAGAGTGTCGTACAGCCCCGAGAGTGCTCCGAGAGCAGCAAAGGCAAGAACCAGGAGTGCATGTCTATTGAAACTGCGAGAGGTGACATAAAAGAACTTTTGGAGGAAGTCCTCTGCAAACATCAGGTACGATGTGTATGCATTGGATCTGGCCGCGATGAAGGTGAACGTCCTCACGATAAAGAGTTGTAGGAGAAGGGTTGCTGCACGGAAAATGACATTCTTGACAGCGTTTTCGCGAACAGAGAGAACAGAGGTAGTGAAGAAACCTCGGAGCGTTGTAGGGATCATACTTGGCTGTGGGTTCTTCTTGGATCACCCTAGGGCCTAATTCCAATTGTAACACAGGGATGGGAGGAGGGAGGAGGAGGGTGGCCGAACCTCCGTGACGGAAGTTGAATTCATGGGGATATTTGTCTGGTGCCTGTGATGATCATAAGGGGTAAACCCAATGTGCCCTGAACAAAATTGATCAAAGTGTTGAAGTTCGTCTTCAAGGTTTTCATCTACTTACAAAGCATGCTTTACTCAACTTTCGATATGCAGTGTATCATCTAGCCTCATCTAGAACGCTCAAAGATAGGTGAAATACCAGGCCAAGACTCGTCCGTGAAGGAGAGAATGCCATTGTCTACGTAAATCCACCACAGGTTCAACTGCGGTAGTCACCGTTAATCCGTACGTATTCCTGAGGGTCTTTCATCAAAGAAGTTCATACGATAGGGCGAAAGACTCACATAGCTGAAATCGCAGGTCCAATACTTAGCCTCTCCTTCCGGGTCGTCGCTCATTCCCAAATTGACAAATATTTCAAAATCTTCAAGGGTCATGATCTCTTTTGCTCGTACTTCGTCCACTACCTCGGGCTCGCCATTGACAAGCACTGGAAGTGGAGAGGTGCCGTCGGACGGGATGAAAGTCACACTGACTTTTGTTGGGTCGATGGTCAGAGGCTCTCCCGTGGAGGACGATGGCAATAATGGGACGGATCCTGAAGCAGCGAGGATGCGACCCCAGCTATGGATGAGTTTAGTAATGAACAGCCGTTCTAGTTTGATTTCAGGCTTACTTCGCGTCTTCGCCGTAAAGGGCTGTCTTGACGAGAGCCGAGGTAGATATGCGGGATGCAATGTTATGTGCGTCTCGGTATGATGGCGCACCCTTGACTGTCACTGTGACGAACTTGGTTGCGCCTTCGCCATCCCTCACAACCAACTGCGCCAGATCCGTTGCGAAATCAGTTAGCTCCTTCTTGAACACCTCATAAGCTTCCTTGTCGGTCTCCTCGTCAATTAGCGGCCCTTTTGCAGCACCGTTGGCGAGGGCGTAGATGGAATCATTTGTTGACATATCCCCATCCACACTGATAGAATTAAAACTTCTGTCCACTGCGTACGTGAGGGCGTCCTGCAAACTCTTCGGGGATACTGCAGCGTCCGTCAAAATACATCCCAAGAGAGTGGCATGAAGCTGCTTTGGTTTGAATGTTGTAGCTGGACCCATGTTAGGGTGGATCATCCCTGCACCCTTATCCATTCCAGCCATACGGTACTCGAAGCCGTTGATTTTGAATACCCGGGAGCGTAATTTAGGGAAGGTATCGGTCGTCATGAACGCTTGAGCGGCTCGTTCCCAAGCTGAGAAGTCTGAGTTGAGCGTTTCCTTGGATTCGCGGATACCAGAGAGTATTTTCGAGATGGGGAGGTTTTGGCCGATTACCCCAGTTGACATTACGAGGGTTTGATGCTCGAATTTTGCAGAGGGCGGTAGGAGGGCGTCTGTCGCTTTCACCATCGCCCATGCATCGTCCATCCCCTGTTTGCCAGTGACAGCATTTGCGCATCCGCTGTTTACGACAACTGCCTTGGCCCAACCTCCATTTTTCTTGAGAACCTCGTCCGATACTAACACTGGGGCTGCTTTGAACGCATTGCGGGTGAAACAGGCGGCGGCCGAGGTCGGGTGCTCTGAGGTCGACAAGATGACGCTGAGGTCGGGAACGCCTGCTTGCTTCTTTACACCTGCATGTATTCCGGTGAGCGCATATCCACTCGGAAAGGAGGAGGATGGAAGAGGAATGTGATGATGGGCTTTCGATGGGATGGGTTTCGCAGTGAATGTCGAGGAAAACCGCTTCAGTACAAGGCTCGACATGATTGTGGTTGATTGACTGATGATTCGTCCCTTGTAATGGCAAAAAAGGTATTATCTCTTGGAGAACATAATGCTATTGGTACAGCCTTGCAGCCATAGGCAGAAGTTACTCAATGGCGGAGCTGTAGTTGTGGTGAAAGCTGTGAGGCAATAGATAATGACAAGGCCCATTTTCATCTTATTCCAAGGCGAAATCAAACTCCAACTTGGCGGTGATGAACATTTACTTACATCGGAGGGTCTAACTAGCTACAACGCGCAGTCCACGGCTCTGGTATAGAAGTATCACGCATAGTCCCAAGAACCCAAAGAACACTGAAGGCGAAGAGAGACCAGGTAAAGCGAGCCCGACCTACACCCCTTAGGACCCCTTCGTAACACCAAACTGGGAGTAATACTCTCCAACTGGAATTGGCCCAACAGAAAGCCTATCACCCTCCGTTTCAGCCCTGAATTTTTTGAACGTTTGATCTGCCCATGTAGAGGCAGGGTCAACGGGGCCGTAGAGCGCATGGACGGTCGTTAGAGGATCGTTGAGCTGTAATGCAGCTAAACGCACGTAGGGTACGCGCGCCGCAGAGAGGAGGATCTGGACAACGACAAAGAGAACGAAAAGACTGCTCATACATCACGTTATCAGCGAAGAGCGAAAAACAGATGAGGAAGGCTCGGATCTCACCAGAACACAAGCATCCCACCAAGGAGTAACGCCAACGGTACCAAATCGAGGCTAGTCCCAATAATTTCAAGCTCCCTTTGAATAGCAGAGACACCCGTCGACTCGTAGACAAATGCGCCTCTTGCTATCGCCTGCTTTGACAACTCCAGCCCATAGGCTTCTTCGTATGTCATGTTGGTCTGCAGCCCTGCTCCGTCCACCTGTTGTGATACCCTCACTGAGCCGCCTTCAATGCCTAACGTCATGACATGGCGTGCAGAGTCCGCGGATAGTGGTGTCGATTGCCGAACAATAAATCGCGAGGAGGAATACACATATTGAACGTCCAGCGCCGTGACGTCGCAGAAAACGACGTTCCACGCTCCGTTACTTCCGTGGATAAACCAGCCGCTATTTGTGAGAATTAAAACTCTATACATTGAAGGAAACGATATGTCAGAAACATGCCTATTAGGAACAACTAGATCGTTCAGTCAGAGCATGTTTGACTCAAGGAAGAGACACAATGCGCACATTGATCTTCAGCAACCTGGTAGTATGCTTGTGAAATCACCACTTCCCCAGCATGAAATGGGCTGTGCTTCCTCGTCATAATCCATACTGGCAGAAGCAAAGACAAGCTCACTTAGACAGAACTTTATAACCCAAAATTGTATTCCCCTGGTCGTCCAAGGCATAGAGTGCTTGGGAGCCCGTCGCGTTGAAGAGCGCGCTCCCAGTACACTTCAGCAGAAGAGCAGCGTTCGGACCGTAACCGAGGGAGGCGGACGGTGCCAAGCATTGCGATGTGATACTGGAAAACCGGTAAACACCTTTGTTTCGTGAAGAGACAGACACTTACGTTTGACATGTTGACTTGACGCCGATAGTTCGAGCAGTATACGACACGTTCGCGGGTATGGTCTGTGGGACGAGGATCGCAGTCTGGTCGTCCGTGAAGACTGCACGATGAAGTGCAGATGAATTTGAGACTGCCCTCAGTCCCTCCATACGTGTTCTCGCATTTCCTCCACTGCCACCAGAGATCAAACCACAAGTTAGCTGGCTGACCGTCCCACTATTGTATGTAGCTGGGTCACACATAGTTGCATTAATCGCGCGACCAAAATTCGCAGGAAAGAGATATGGTGAGGTCGAAGCGATGCTGATAGCCTTGCTGCTGGCGTGAAACCATGCATCGGATGCTGAGATTAGGTATGATAAAGCAAGAAAACTGAATAGTAGAACCGTAGTGTGTCGGAGCATGGGGGGCGCTGGAAGCGAGGGACTCCCACCCTTATTAAGATTTAACATGTGTCTCAAGGCAGCAGCTAGGGCGGGAAGGCCAGCACCCGTACAAATCGATAATAGCAGGCCAAACCTACAAATGAATGAGTAAAAGAATCCGGTCAAAATAGCGACGGCACTCACTGCATTGGGGAAGGCCGATCAACTCCGAGCGAGGCACTTGACTTCAACCACGTAGCACCAAGGTGTAGCGACCATAAGCCCATTACCAGAGGAATTGCGACAGGAGCTACATGTGAAGTGACTTGGGAAATGGTAAGCACTTTGCCTAGAGGTGCGGTACTGATGAGCGTTCTGCCTGAGCCCCTCGAACACTGGTGCGCAACACAAAGGTAAGAGAGGAGCACCAGAATCATCCCCAGCACCGTCAGGATGATAAGTCCTCCGAAAAGAATGGCACGACCCGTGACGGTTTTGCGACGCGCTTCTATCTGCGCGTCGACCACAGGATTCTGCGTGTTGCTGGCCTTGTCCCCAGTGAAGAGCTGAGGCGACTCCATCTGTGGCTGGGAATATCGAAGAGGTTGGAGGTCCATGATTAGTACAACAGCAAGACTATAACCTCTTTTGCCGTGATTCATTGGAAGGCTATGAAAGCGACCTGACGTGCCAAGACCAAGCCAAGACTTTTACTTTCAGTGCTCACCCCACACTCACCCTCCCTCACTGATGTTATTTCAGCGTTGTTTCTATCACGAGATAAGGATCGAACAAGTTCAGACTCACAACGAAGATATCACGAATCATGGACGAATAAGACGGGGCTATGGTTTTCTGTGGTCAGAGGATTCCATGCTAATAGTCACACCAGCTTCCATATTCCTTGCGGTCGCTCGCCAGTGCAATGTGGTGTTGGCGACGTCAAGTTTACTTTTCGTGAAAACGTCGTGGTGGTTGATGCATGCTGATGATCATCGATCAGGGTTTAGAGTAGGCCATGCATGTTAGCTCTACACAACCCGAACAATTTTTTATCTCCGTCTGCCGGAATCTCCGCAGTCAGGGGCTTCGCCAACGGACAAGCTTTGGGAACGGAGCTGCACATCACGTTTGAATAACTGCTGCCCTACTTCGTCTCGTTCTCCTGTCGCACCCGCACTCCGACTTGTTGTTGATGTTGTTCGCGGTGGGTGACGACGCCCAAGCTCCACCAGTCATCTAGCTTCGGGATCACTCTACAGCTTTCCTCGGGCCAACGAACATCTCCTCGTATTGTAGGGACAGGACTACACATTAACGACACGCGCGGATACGAGAATGAAACCTTCTGCTCCGCGATTTCGCGCCTATCACGGAAACACAGCTGTCGGCGTAGGCAGATCAAGACCTTTGCTTCCAAGCTTTGATGATATAGTCTAGTCCAATGTGGAGAGCCCACGACATTGTCTGTTTGGTCCCGGTCATACTTAGCCTCAGGTTCTATTCTTACCCGTATACCGGCGAAAGACTACCTTCGGATTACCCTGCTCGTGGTGGCGACTGAGACTCCAGAGAACTATGCTGGAGTGCCTTCAGAAGTCGAGATAGCCTTGCTACTTGGACGCAGATGCAGCATTACTGTCGTTGAATGTCTCAGCGATTTTGCACCAATGTTCATCCAGAACGACAACAGGTTAGGAGGTCAATCTATGCAATGTTTTTCGTTGTTCACGGCGCGTCGAACTTCGTCTTCTGGTGGCTATGCCAATCATCTGCAACCATACCTTGCAGTCTGCGACACGCTGTTATCTGCTTTGGTCCAATGGTCCCAAGTTGCTCAAAGTATCTTCGTATGACGGTATACGTGGAGCTGGCACTCAGCTCTTACTTAGCATTCGGAAGACCATCCCCTCTCTGGCAAGTAATGGCGCACTGCAATATTGCTTTGTCTTCAATCATGTACTTTTCGCATTTACCTGACGTGTGTATATCAATCTCATTGCATCGATTTCTACCACTGATCTGCAGAGGGTATGCATGCCGCTAACAATAACATGGCAAAGGTATAATAACAACGTAATGTTTCGGCCCAGTTGGTTCTTATTTCCTTCTCAGTGATGCTTTACCTTCTTCGCAACGCCCTTTGCCGCAGCTTTGATACCAGCACCTGCACCAATCGGGACGTGCATAAGTTTCAATAAAGACGTACTCTTCCTCACTTACCGATGGGGTCCCCGATGATGTTCAGCGCTTTCATTCCTTTCTCGAGCTTACTCCCAAGGTTCGCGTGAATCGCGTTGGACGCTGCATCTGTGCCCTTTTGTACACCTTTTAAGGCCGCTGATAGTCCTGTCCCGATGCCAGGAATAAACCTAGCAACGGTACCCAGGACACCTGCAGCAGCCGATACGATTTTGAGCCCGAACTTGGCTATCTTGGCCCCAGTCGTTTTGATAAACTGGCCAACTTTTTGGAACCCTTTCTTTATCGCCTTGCCAGCTTTTTGGAAACCAGCTTTCGCTTTCTGACCAAATGTCTGGAATCCCTTCTTAATCGCAGCACCAGCCTTTTGGAAACCAGCTTTCGCTTTCTGACCAAATTTCTGGAATCCCGTCTTGATGGCTGCGCCGGCTTTTTGGAATCCAGACTTCACTTTCTGTCCGAACTTTTGGAATCCCTTTTTTATTGCCGCGCCGGCTTTTTGGAACCCTGACTTGATTTTCCGCCCAAGCTTTTGGAAGCCTTGCTTGATTTTCTGGTCAAGCAGAGATGGATGCCGTCGGTGTGCTCAAATTTTATCAGAGCGCGAAAAGCTCACCGTGAAGATGGAGGTGCGTCGATAAAGTTGTTCGGTGTGAGGTGCGGTATTGCGCTGCAGTGGGTTGTTAAAATTTGATTAGAACCATATCGCACACAGCCGCCCTTTGAAAAAGACCCACGGCATAAAGTTCGTCGTCCAACAGGTCGAGGTCCCGCTCGTCAAGCAGGTTATCTCGTCCTTCAAGCAAATCGAAATCGAGGAATCGTACATCTAAATCATGGTCGTAGCGTGCGGCGAAACTAAACATCGATGGTCAGAATATCTTCACATGGCGCGAAATCCACACGGGTATAACCTCTCGATGTTGCTCGATACACGTTCTGGTACTGGCGCGGATGATGCGAGGCCAGCGCATAGAAAGAAAAAAATAAGACAAACGAGACCGGCTCGAGGCATTATGTGCGGGACGACCAGCGTCTGGGCCAAGGAGGTGAGTGATGAAGGCCAGCTTACAGAAAATCAGCTGTGTTGCCCTATTTAAAGCCGCCCTAGATATTTTGATCCTTACCATCAGCGAAGTTGCGTCATAAGTTATAACCCTTATGGCAGCAATCTATGGTCGGAAATTCAGATGTCGGATCATCGATGCAGGTCGGATGTCCCAACGGAGCTAACCAGAAAGCTGGCGCTCTTTTACTATATGAAGTCTCTTTTTAGAGCACGTCGCAAATAACTTACTGCTCCCTCCCGCTAATAAAAAATGACCAAAAAAACGACTAAACGACAGGGTTTAAAGTTATGAAAGTCCTTGATTTCTAGTCCACTACAGCTCTACTCTTTATGCGACCAAATGACAAGGAATTTGCAAGTACTATGCTCACTGTGTGCTGAGGGCCCGGGGGGTTCGAATTCTCCTGGACAACCATTCGCCCCATATTAACACTCGCCATATACGCCAGTCCGAGTAAACATCCACGTCGCCAATATCAGGAAGGTGTGTATGTAATGTATATCCTCAGTTTAAATTTAGTTGTGCACCGCCCAAGCACCGCCTTGTTAATTGTCGCCTCGCTGATGCGCTGAGCCGCTGACAGATCAGCCGCACAGATAGCACCGAGACGTTTTCTCTTAGTGGATGTTTTATCTTGAACTTCCCAAGGCTACGAATGTCACGACCATATCATCGAAGTCGCATTTCCTCCAGAAACGTGAAGCACGCTACCAAAGTCATTATGGGGGACGAGAATGTTACATGGCTAGAACGTGCTATTTCTTGGTTTACTTGTGCTTTGCCTTCTTTGCTGCAGCACTGATACCAGCACCTATACCGTGTACAGTTTAGACTTCAGTCATATAAATTTGCAGGTAGGTACTCACCGATAGGGTCCTTGATGATGTTCAGCGCTTTCATTCCGTTATTAAGCTTCTTCCCAAGGTTTGCATGGATCGCGTTGGAGCCTGCATCAGCAGCAGCCGATGCACCTTTGAAGGCCGCCGATAGTCCTGGCCCGACGGCGGGAATAAACCTGGAAACAGTACTAAGAACACCCGCCGCGGCAGAAACAACTTTCAGCCCGAATTTGGCGATCTTGGCCCCAGTGTTCTTGACGAATGTGCCCACTTTCTTGACAGCTTTCTGGACGCCTTGCTTAATCGCTGTACCAGCTTTCTGGAAGCCGTGCTTGATAGCTGCACCAGCTTTGTGGAATGCCGCGTTGATTTTTTGAGTAACTTTCTGAGCAGAAAATGTGCTGATTCAGCACATTGGAAATCAAGTCAAGGGAAATGTCACTACATACCGAGCGGCGGTAAAGCGGAGCAGTATCAGAGGTGACAAATTCGCGCTATATTGAGGGTTTTCAGCGTCAGCTCAGTTCCAGAGCCCATGGAAAATAGGGCACCTTGTAGTAGGTGCCATCCCCTATGTCGAAGTCTCGCTCTCTGAGGAAAGAAAGTTCTCGGATTTCGGGGGCGTCGAAATCCAGGGATCGTGTAAGCAGATCACGATCGTAATCATCAGAGCGGGCAACGAAGCTTACAACAAATGGCGAGTCAACGTAAATTTCTGACCAGATGGCAATGGGGCGCACCTTTCAACGTCGCTTGAGGAATATTCTGGAAGAGGTGCCGATGCCGCGAGGGTGATACAAAGGAAGAAGAGAACAAGAGAAACGAGGCCAGCTCGAGACATTGCAAGTGGTGGACGACCGGCGTCTAAAAAGGGTAGGTATGTTGGGGAAGACCAGCTTACTTATGACAGCATTCGAGCCCGTCGTTTATAACGGTGATCCACGGTGATCTGACGGTGGCAATGGCAATGCAGGTCTACTTTGGGCTAAATCAATTATCACTCAGCAGTTTTGATGTCGTTTTGATGCGAAATCAAGCCGTAAAATATCTGTGGGTGTTGCCCCGGGTACGCGGTTGCGATTGTGCTGCAAACTGACTTGAACATATGGAAATGGGTTAGTTGAGCCATCCATGGGTTAGATAATAGATTGACGCTTATCGTTGAAGGCGACTTGAATCAGTTTCAATCGAACCCTGAGGGACAGTTGTCTCAAGACAATTCTACAGGCGTCGAGGGGAATCATGGTCATACTTAGCGGTACAAACGGTAATGAGGAAATACGCCCCAATGCTAGCTTTACTCCAACTCAAACTTGAAGTCCCCGCCGCCCTCAAAAATGGATGTTGAAATGAAGTTGACAGATCGCCCGCCAGTCTCTCATACTGATTGAGGCCTTGTTTCGTTTTCGCTTGTTGTCGTTCCGTTGTCGCACAGAGCATGCGTAAAACCAAGTGGCCTCATGCGAAGGAGGTGTAAGAGGTAGATATAAGGCCTAAGTTTGGTCGGAGTCAATTTCTATTTTGGTCCTTAGACCGATCGACGCTCCCGAATAGTCAAGTGCCGCCCGCTTCTGAGTTCGTGCAGTCGCCAGCTCACTGGCCCAACACCATGTTCGGGAGATCCAACGCTGAAGACGCCAGCGACGAGGTGCTCAATCCGTATGACACCGCACAACATGCAGAGAGAGAGGCTTTGCTACCGACTTCGAGAGAAACAGAGCCATCATCATTGCCACTGGAGAAGAAGCGGCCACGTCTGGCGGATGTCTGTTCGAAATCGCAGTTTAGTATACTGCACATCTCGGCAGCTTTCCTGACAGGCGTCATCGCCTGTGTCCTTTTTGACGCGGTCGTCTACCCCAGCTGCTTCACAGGTCGTCAAAATGCTTCTACCCATCGAATACAGCAGTCCAACCACGATGTTATTGCGACCGCCCTTGCTCCACCATATGTCGGTTCGACCGAAGTGCACCACTTCCCACCTACCAAGCCCACAAACGCTTACCCGTCGCAGTTCCCAACCAACGTGGGCTATGCCGGGGGAACACCAACCGGAGCGGAACCAGCAGTAATCGCGACTGCGCCTTCGTATCCTATACAGAAAGGTCAATGCAGTAATAAACTCATTACCCCCGAATCTTTTCAACCCGCGTTAAGCGGAGCGAAGAAACCAGAGGCTGGAGTGAAAGGGAAGAAGTCTAAGGCCTTTAATCTTCTGCGTTCTTGGGGGAACTTGTCCCCATGGTACAGCGTCGATAGGGGGACGTTTGGCCTTGACTCGGGTCCAGAGATTCCTGAAACGTGTCGAATTACTGGTTTACACTTCTTGCACAGACATGGTGCTAGATATCCAACGGCATGGGGTGAGTTCTGTGAAACTCGAACTTTTGAACATACCTTGACGTGTTACAGCGAGTTACGGCGGACCGGCTAAGTTCGCGACAAAAATTCACAAAAACCCAGAGAAATGGAATGCTTCTGGTGATTTAGATTTTCTAAACGACTGGTGTGTATCTCTCCTTTGCTTCTCCTAATATACTCACCCATTTTAGGACTTACAAGCTTGGTGAAGAACGTAGGTTACAAATCAGCCAGTTGACCGTGGAATTTGCTCACTTGCGTAGTCCTCACGCCCTTTGGGAGACAACAGCTATGTAAGTACTTTTCGGCTCAGGATACCGTTATCTCACACCCTTTAAATAGTCGATCTGGGAGTATCCTTGCGCATGAAATACGGATTCTTGCTGCAGGTACCTAACGAGCCCAACTTACACACTGCGTTGTTGACTGTTCACTGACAGAATTTCACGGAATCGGACACAATCCCTGTTTTCCGGACCGAATCTCAGTGCGTTACTCCTGCTGCCGATACTGAGGCGGCGTAAAGTCAGTGTTCAATGTTCGACTTTCAGAGACCGAATGCTTGCGTCAGCAATGAATTTTGCCATTGGTTTCTTTGGATATCCGTATGAGGGGCAATATCAGCAGAGTATTACCATAGAAGCCGATGGGGTAGGTTCAATCAAATCACCGTCCGTCTTTCAACTGACTTGAAATTGTAGTTCAACAACACCCTGGCACCGTATAAAACGTAAGTGATATCTATACGTGGCTTTCTTCTCGAACACGGTCCAACCTGCATCACTAGATGCCCCAATGCTAATGACGGGTCAAAGAGTGACCGTGGACGATGGTACCTTGAGCGTTGGGCAACTCTTTACCTCAGAGATGCGCGGAGGAGGCTAGTTACCCAGCTAGGAGGTTTTGATCTGACGATCGAAGATGTCTACACCATGCAGCAAATGTGCGCCTACGAGGTACGATTTGTTGCTTCGTTATATGTGGCCTCTATCAAATGAAACATCGTTCTACACAAGACGGTCGCATTGGGATACTCCAAGTTCTGCGAGTTGTTCACAGAAGAGGAGTGGGAGGGATTCAACTATGGGTAAGTCTATCGTCACCTTTGTGAGATCCTTTCCTGATCCACATACGACTAGGCTCGATCTTACATTCTGGTATAATTCGGCCTTCGGGTCGCCAACAGCTCGTGTACAAGGCATTGGATATATCCAAGAACTAGTCTCTCGTTTGACACACACGCCCATCGCGACTCACAACTCATCCACAAATGGAACATTAAATGATAACCCTGTTACATTCCCCCTTGGGCAGAGCCTCTACGTTGATGCGACTCATGAGGTCGTCGTCATGAACAGTACGTTTTAACGTTACATCACGGCAGAAAATGTGCTGATAAGCGAACTATAGTCTTAACCGCTCTCAACTTGACTTCACTCGCCAAGACTGGACCTTTACCATATACCCATATCCCAAAGCACCGCTCGTTCCGGGTAGCGGATATAGCTCCTTTTGCAACGAACGTCCAGTTCCAGCGTGCGTTTCGCCATCTTCCATCTTGCCTTTCTGCTCACATAGCCCATCAGTTCTGGCGTGCACGTCCATTCCAGACCCACAAATCCGGATTATAGTTAATGACGGTGTCGTTCCTCTGACTGGCATCCGCGGATGCCCTGACCAGGATGACGGGATGTGTCCCGTGGATGTGTTCGTTGCTGCTCAGAAGGAGATTATACAGAAGACGGATTGGGTTTATGATTGTCATGGGAATTGGACGATACCTGAGGGTAGAAAGTGGGAGACGATTACTGGTGATTCGCCCAAGTCTAAGGCTCTTTGAGTAACTTGCGGTTTGAATGCTTTATTTATATATAACTACTTGCACTACAAAAGGTTTTGAGGTTTAGAGCTTTGTGGATTTTCTCCGTCGACGTCCTCTGTAATACACACAGCTATCTTTTTAAGTACAAGCAAACTTCCAATCAACACATTTAGATCTTGACGTAAACATTCAATTGCTCGTCATCCGTGGCTTTGCGAACGCTACCAATCCCCAGTTGCCTCGGAAAGCGTAATCGCACCGGCCAGTGGTCACGGAGCTCACAAAAGCACTTCAGCCAGCACTGCCGAACGACTTCGTCATGTGGTGATCAGGATCTCGGTTCACGAGGTCTGACTAGGATCCATCTACTACAAAAGGATGCCCAAGCCGGCCCAAGCCAGCAGTACAACTTCACAGCTACTAGTGATACGACCTCGACTTGGCGTCGAGCAACACGACTTCAATCTAGCTATCTCACTTCCAGAATGGGCCGAACTTGCTTGCTCGTCGTCTCTGCAACGGCGACGTTGGGCGTGTATGGGCTTTACAAAATTGCGGGAATAGTTTATAGGGAGTGGTTGTCGCCGCTGCGCGTTCTTCCTGGAACCAAGAGCCCCAGCTTTTTATATGGGGATCTGAAAGAGCTTTGGGAAGAGGTGTGTTGTTCTTCTTTCCTTGCATGTCATCTACTAACCACTTTACTTGACATTTTAGGAAGATACAGGGACGAGTGGCATATTAGTTGAGAAGTATGGAACCACCTTCAGATATAAGAGTTTACTTGGGGTGTGTCTTCTTTTTTTTTGTCGTCTGGTGTTGAATTAGGCTCAATGACGAGTTTTGATGTATAGATCAGCCGGCTGTATACTGCAGATACGAGAGCGTTAAATCACATCTTGATGAACTCTTACGATTACGAGAAACTGCCTGAGAGTAGGGCGGCGCTCACTAACATTCTTGGTGCCGGTACGTGTGCGAACTTGAGAGAGTTAAGGATAACCCTGACCTCTTTCCTAGGTCTTTTGGTCGTCGAGGGAGATAAACATAAGCAGCAGGTATGTGTGATGTTATAAAGCTTTGGACCATTGAATCCTGAAGGTCTGCCAATGAACAGCGCAAAATAATGGCGAGCATTCACCTATCTTTTGTACGAATTATCTCATTAAAGTAAATCATTAGAACCCTGCCTTTGGACCAGCTCAGATCCGGGAGCTGACCGACATTTTCGTTCGAAAGTCGATTCAGGTGCGTAAAAACTACTCTTTGTGTTGACCGATTATGTTCTGACGTATCAACTCAGCTGCGTGATCTTTGGGCTGAAGAGTGTACTAAACAAGGAGGCCAAGGCCGCATAGAGATATTATCCTGGTTGACTTGGACAACTCTTGATGTCATCGGTTTAGCAGGTACGAGTGCTTGTCTGTATTCGTGCATCACCCTTTATCAACTAATCTCCAGGTTTCAATTACAAATTCAATGCGCTGATGCGTGATTCGAAGGCAAACGAACTAAGCGAAGCTTTCAATACTATTTTCCAGGCCGGAACTTCCGTGAACGTGATGTTGATTCTAAGAGCCTTCATTCCAGCTTTAAGTTGGATCCTGGTAAGTCATCCAGTTCAATATTTGAAAAATTCTCCTCATCTAGGTCTACGCAGCCAGAAGCGGGGGACGTGGAAGCAAAGAAAGCGTCTTCGACCATGTCACGCATCGGGAAGGAGCTTCTATCCAATAGCAAGGCTGCCGTTTCGCAGCAGGAGTCGCTCGAAAAAGATACTTGGAAAACGAGGGACTTGTTGTCCCTCCTTGTGAGGGCGAATGTAGCCACTGATTTGACCGAGAGTCAGCGAATGCTGGATGAGGATGTTTTGGCTCGTGCGTACTACCGTTCTAATCTCCCGAATCTGGGAATAACACTGGTTTGGGCAATAGAGATACCGACATTCATAGTCGCGGGGCATGAGACAACAAGGTTTTTTTCTATCGCTTGTTTCACCGCTCAATATATTCAAGTCATTCTCTTAGCAACGCCACGACGTGGGCATTATTTGCGCTAAATTCGCAGAATCCAGACGCGCAGATCAAACTTCGAAACGAGCTCCTCACCGTATCAACTGACAACCCAACTATGGATGAGCTCAACGCTCTTCCATACCTCGATGCTGTTGTTCGCGAGACACTTCGCCTCCACGCGCCCGTGTCGATGACAAGCCGAGTAGCAATGAAGGATGACGTTCTTCCATTGGCAATTCCGTTCACTGACAGCAAAGGGGTGATCCATCATGAAATAAGGTCCGTTGGTTTTCATTTGGTGTTTATGCGCATTTATTGAGGGCGGTTTATGTAGAATAAGGAAAGGGGAACCCCTGCTCATCCCGATTTTGGCCCTTAACCGGGACAAGTCAATTTGGGGCGAGGATGCCCACGAGTTCAGGTGAGTTCGTAGTTTTTACACTTTAACGTGCTTCCTGACATCAGAACAGACCCGAACGATGGGAGTCCATTCCCGATGCAGCTTCGTCCATCCCAGGGGTCTGGGGCCACATGCTCACTTTCCTTGGTGGTCCACACTCCTGCATTGGGTACCGCTTCGCACTTGTCGAGTATGGTTCCCCTCACCCCCTACGCTTACTCAAACTGACTCAGATATCATAGGATGAAAGCACTTTTGTTCACGTTAATCCGTTCGTTCGAGTTTGAATTGGCCGTTCCTGCGAGTGATATTGGCAAGAAAGCCGGGATCGTTCACAGACCTATTCTCTTGTCGAACCCAGAAGGTGGCAGTCAAATGCCCTTGTTTGTGAAGGCGTACCAGCCTCCACTCGAAGAAGCTTGATTATCTTCTGCTTGCCTGGGTTTCCTGGTCAGTCTGTATTTCTTGGCGACTTTGTATTTAAATTATTTATTACCCCCCCTCGTTCATTACACTGTAACATTTCATTCATTGATTCAATTCGGACAAGGGTGTGACATCTGGACACTTCGTCCGAGATCTTGGTTTCGGACACCTTCCAAAGAGACGGTGACTTCATCCCGCAGCCAAAATGGAATCTTTATTTCCATATTTAGCATAACATCCTGCCAGTGGAATCGGACAAGCCATGTGATACAGGATGCTTGTGACATTTCTGACAATTTGAAGGAGCAGTGACGTCCGAAAAGGTACAGTACACCTGAAACTAGTCAAAAAGGGGACGTGCTTACGGTTTGACAGAGTCTATGAACGAGAGGAGTTGTTTGGTCAACCACGCAACATATTTAAGACAACTGGTCTGAGCCGCCACAATAACCGACCCTCACATCGCCTCCCACAACCTCTATGCTGACGAAGGAAGTCACCTTCCCCGTTACCCTGGCCAAATTCCCGTATCCTCGACGTATCAACCCCTTCTATGAAGAGGTTGGGCCTGAAACGGACGTCTGGGTTCAAAGCTTCAAGCCCTTCGACAAACCAGAAGTCATGCAGGCCTTCCTTCGCTGTGACTTTCGTGCGTCGTTCACGCATATGACGGCCTCCAATTGACTGACACCGGATGAAGCCTTGTTCACAGCTTTCAGCTATCCTAGCATGGACAGAGGTACTTACGTTCAATGCACTGCATGTCTCCGTCCCAATGCTAATGCATATATATGGGTTACAGATACTCTTCGCTTGGCCAGTGACATGTTAGACATCTTCTTTGTCTTCGACGAATACACCGATGTGGCCGACGACACGACGGCTCAGAAGCTTGCCGACATTCTGGTCGATGCTCTGCGCAACCCCGATAAGCCCCGTCCTGATGGAGAAAACGCCGTCGGAGAGATGGCGCGCAAGTAGTTTACCCATGAACTATCTTATCCGCACTCTAACGTGTTTCAAGTTTTTGGGGACGGATTCGCAGTGTTGCCTCCAACACCTACTTGAGGCGCGCTCTGCCTCTCTGGGAGAAGTATGCGCAGAGTGTCGTCCAGGAGGCCAAAGACCGGAATGCCGACTACATTCGCGACCTTGAGAGCTTTCATGAGCTACGCCGTAACACCGTTGGCGTATTCCCTTGCGCCGCGATGAACTATCTCCTCACTGAGATTCCTGACGAGGTTCTCGACCATCCTACGATGCAGCGCCTCACACTTCTCACTGTCGAATTGTTAATGTTTGAGAATGTAGGTCATATTTCTAAAAGATTACAATTAGACAAGGGAGCTAAACCAACCCACAAAGGACATGTTTTCTTTCCAGAAGGAGGATGCTGCTGATGAACCGCATAACATGCTCACGGTATATATGCACGCTCGCAAGGCCTCATTGCAAGAGGCCATTGACTGGTCGGCGGAGGAGATCAAGAAACGCGCTCATGAGTTCATAGAGCTTGAGAAACAGCGCTTTTGGAAGGACCCGGCGCTTGACCAAGCCGTGCAGGAATACATCCAAGGCCTCGGCGCACTGGTTAGAGGGCACACCTGCTGGGGTTTGGAAGGATATCGTTATTTTGGCAAGGACAACAACGTCAAGAAAAGCCGCACTCTCGTGTTGTCTGATATCAAGCAGAAATTCGTTTGCTGGGAGTCCGCTGGGGAACGCGTTTGAGATGTACTTGTTGGATTGGCTTTGACCAGTCGCAGGAAATCATTAAAAATGGTATTTATGTTCAACTACTTAGTCTCGTAAACAAGCCTCTTTGTATGATTTTTGTAGAGACAGTTCTCTTTCGAAGACTCTGGTGGTCGGAATAGATTTTAAAAGGGGTCATTTGCAAGTCATTTGTTGAATGTTCGATCCAAACTTAGACAGCAAATAAGCATCCACAGTTCACTTGTCATGTTTTGTATACATAACCTTATGTACCAGTAACATACAGCATTTTTTAAAATTGAGTTTCGAGGGACAGTACGAGCGAGAAAAGGCTTGCAATGTTATCTGCCAACCGCCCGCAAAGTTATCTACCATAACACAGCCACTCATTGTGCTTGTCGCAACCGCGCAGACTCTCCGAATTTTTGCTGGAAACTCTTTTATAACCCTCTACTCTCATCTAGGTAAGATTTTCGAACCCAACAACCCCTCATTTCTGACACCCGACAACCCGAGATTCAACAAACATGGCACCTCAATTGCTCGCGATATGGCGCCAATCGGCCGCCCGAAAGGTTCCAAAGACAAGCCTCGCCGTCCGGGAGCGCCCAAGCGTGGACATCCCCAGGGTAGCACGAAGCGCGCAGACGTTCAAAGTCGAAAGGCTTTGCATCCGTCTCAGGATCACACGTTGATCCTCCCAAGAGTAAGTCCTTCCTGTTGTGTGGCATAGTGCCCTAGTTATTCAACAGCGCAGAAGATTTTTCTGGCTTAGCCGTGCAAACTCCTTCATCTGCACCCGTTCTCAGATCGGAGAAGAATGCAGAAAAGTGGTAAGTGAAAACAACCTTGGCTGTTGTTCTGCGCATGACAATGGTAACCTTTAGCCGCAAACCTCAATGAACTTGCTGCCTTGGGAAAGGATCCCAGCGTGCTATGCAGATGAGTCTTTTCTGTCTCTGTCCGATCCACCCACGCTCAGCTCGAAGAATAATGAACAGCGAAGAAATCTAGCGCTCAAAATTTTGAGATCACGAGGCCTTGAAATAAGTTTTAACGTGCTTTGCAGACAAGTCGTTTCGGACAAGTACATCCATTTGCGCCTGTTTTGGGTTCGGAGAAGAAGGAGCGATAGTTCAGACGAAGATGCCCAGTGCTCTGTGTTCTGTGCTTGAGGGAGATAATCGACATAGCCTGAGCGGCTTGAGCGAAAATCCTCAAGCTTGCGGCCTCGATTCTAAACTTCTTTCCGGCCGTCTTCACAAGTGCCTGTTCCGGAGAAGAACATGGGAATGACGACAATACGTCCTGGGAAATGTCCTGCGCTTGACAAAGAACATGAATACGACTATTCCATCGGTCACCATGAAGCTGTGCGTGGGAGCTGCGGTCTGCCATTTTTGTTCCAAGTCAACGTTTTTTGTTGCTGTAAATTTTATGTTTTCGGTCGGAACTGTTCCTGTTTACGGATAACATGTATCCAAGGAGTGAAAGCCGGGCATGCTCAGTCAGAGAGACAAAACATGCTGCCATTGATTAGCCCTCCCCTTAGAGAAAGGGGCAATTTGGGGTTTTGAACCACAGGATTGCTGAGCCTTCTGAGAAAGCTGTTCTGCAGAGCCTGATGCTCGCATACGATTATTCCCACGGGACAGATTGGCTGGAGATTGTGGTTCCAACGTACTACCACAAGTCGACACAAGCAAGCATGGGTAACCTCTTTTCAAGCCGCCGAACCCTTCAGCTCTCCATCGTAGGCATAGTTACTGTGGTGGGGTGGGCTGCCCGCGCAAAGATATGGCGAAAAAAAGCTGTTCCATCTCAGGCATCCAACTTGCTACCAGAATGGCAAAATCTCGTCCATCGAAACTATTACGGGCGTCGTCGATTCCAAATCGACCCTAATAGCGACCGACAGAACATGTTGAGGGATTTCGCTTTGATCTCGATGAAAGACTCCGCAAACTACATGGAAAGGGTGCGTCGACTTCTCCGGTACAGTCCAAGTTTCGAGAGTAACAGACGGAAGATGCGCAACTACTTGGCAAGACGCGAGATGCCTGAGCACCTATACATTGCACCAGAAACCGTCATCGACATGGGAACCTATCTGGCACTCAAAACGCCGCACTACAGAAATGGCAACATTTTGGAGTTCGTTCGCGGGCGAGCGCTTAGTGATGGAAGGAAGTTGGAGCTTGTGAGCAATCCCGATCATCTGGTAGCACGAGCTCATTGGAAACTGTTTAGTTCCTGCAAATAGCGGAAGGGCTTGCATTCCTCCACAGCCTCGGAATCGTCCATGGAAATCTGTATCCGGTATGTAGGAGGAGTGTCAGGATGTTGTTGCAACTAACTCGGCTCCCAGGCCAACGTTCTTGTAACAGACGACGAGGGCATTGTCTTGACGGATGCAGGAGTATATACCGAAGTTGTGAAATTGATGCTTTTGCCCTCTGGTCGCATCCCCACACCAGAATCAATCGTATACAAGTCTCGTCAAGAGCTCGATGGGGAAGAAATGCCAACAAAGAGCGCTGATGTTTACGCTTTTGCCAGTACCTCCTATGCTGTGAGTAAACGGCTTTAAATGTTGGATATTGCTGTAATCGGGATTGACAGATCATGACTGGTCGGGAACCATTTTCTGAAATTGCCAACCCATATCAGCGCATTTTGAAGATCGCCCAGGATGGGCACACGACGCTCCCCAAACCATCATCGACCAGCACGGTGTTGTGGAATCTTCTGATGGAGTGCTGGTCATCTGAACCAACACAGCGACCAACAATGGGCGACGTTGTTTACCGGATCGTAAGGGTCAAGTCCGTCGCAAACCGTCGAAGCCTTCTCACTGAATGAGGGATGTAATGGTTGTAGGGGAAGATCTGATAGTCGAGGTAAGAGCTGGCGGATATGGAAGAGACGGCAATGTGGGAGGTGTGTCCAAAGGCAATTCCAGAAATCCAAAAAGCCATTATGTAGATGTTCCGATGAGTGGTTAATCTTGAAATCATCATATTTGTAACCTGTTCAAAACAGTTGTTCTGTTTCACGGAGAAACCGCTGAGCTTTCCCGTGCAATTCAAAAGCAGCTCACATTTCAAAGGAGGTTCACAAGCCAAGATGGGGTCTCCCCAATATCGATGGAACGTAAAACAACAGACTTGAAACGGTGAAGAGTGACGCAGACGAGCGTCTCGTCACAGTCTTGATAAAAAAACGAAGAATATGTTAAAAACTTGTTGATGAATATCAATCGCCGACGAACCTGTCGATTAGGGGGAGATTGGAGTGCTGGAATGCATGAGTGTTCCAATCAAGTTTGTGGATATACCCTCTAAACTCGATCACAGCCATCTCATCAGCAATTCGCGGTGTGGATTTGAAGGCCAGTGTGCGGTTTTCAATCTCATGAATTCTGGTTGCTCCGTTTTGTGCAAGTGTGTTTGGGTTAATCGCATCTAAGGCTACACCGTGCAAGTGTAACAGCCGGTGTCGATACTCGCGGTCCTAGCGGCCTGGCACTCAGTCACATAGGATCAAGATTGAAGAGCTGGTATCACCAACCTGACGACATGAACACCCACCACTTTCATTGCCTACAACAGTAACACCCTTCCTCGCCCGGAAGGTAGGTCTTGTCTAGCTTGATTGCCAAGAGTTTGAGATGCTTCACCCTAACCAGGGACGACACAATCGCAGGTGAGAATGCCTCTCTGTGCGAAAGATAAAACGCCAGGATATTACTGATTACCATATGAACGTCCTTCCTAGGTAAGTTCCAATGCGCAAACCCTGAGTTGAATTTCAGCGTGAACAGCGTCAGGGGGAGCATGGGCAACAGCCGAACAAGATGTTCAGAATGCGCATCCAGGTAATGACGACTCCATTCACAACGTCCCGGACCTCAGTCGTCCTCAATCCGCAGGTCCCTGACATACGTGCTGGTGCGGGGCGTTTGGAATATCAGAGAGGTGAAGAGATTGAAGTTCTTTTTCTGTGGGGGTACGGCGGTCCAGGACAACGCGGCAGAAGATTTGTGAATGTGATGGGCAGCGGAAGGAGATACACGTCATGGAGCATGCTTGGAGCATTTTGACATCAGATAAGCGGCCCAGTCCGTCAAGAACGTAAAAAATCTTGCGGGAGTACCATCGAAGCTCCAACCAGTGAAAGACGATGGGTGGGAGATGATAAGAATGAGCAATTTCGGCAGTGCTCATTTACGTGTGCCTTGCCTCAGGTCGTAGGAGAACGGTGTCCGAATTTGACGAAGACAACTAGGTCTACCAAAGGTTTTCAAGCTTGCGGCTTTGAAAATAAATTCCAACATGCTTTGTAGACGAGCCTTTTCGGAGACGCCCTTCTACGGCTCTCGCCCACATCGTCGAAATTTGACGGATGTTCTTGACAATGATGACAACCGATAAAACATGGGCCGTTTGTCATAGACCATGGCCAGCTTCTCGCCGACTGAGCGAGTAAGTCGCCCATTTGCTTCATCAATTCGCGTTTTCGACCATAGTTTGTTATTCGAAGTTCTGTGCACTGAAATGCGTCGAAGCCGTCGATAGTCGTATGGTCCGAGAACACTCGCAGCAGGGCGGCCACAAATTAGGTTTGTGGATAACCCGAAAATGTAAAACTGGGGGATTCGAACCATAGGATAGAAGGCTGTTGAGGCTGAACGTTCAGTGATGGCGGACTACTGATCGGTCTGACGAAAATGGGTCAGGAGGGTCTAACGGGGTCAGACCCCGGCAGGGTTGCCTGCAACTTAAGGTTAGGGTTAGGTTAACCTTGGATCAAACAAGTCAAACAAATGACACCGCCACTAGGGTGGTCATTGTTCCAGGAAGCGCTCAAGAGGAACAATGGTAGAGAAGTTTACCAAGGTAACACGGCCCTACAAGGCTGCGGCTCTATTTCTGGCCAGACCAGCATTCTTTGCCACCGGACTCCTTGCTTTTGCACCTCCACCTTGACCTTCATTCACTCTTTTTCGTTCGTTGATCGAGCTTGACCATGTTTTCAAGCCTTTTTCTTATTCTCAATCTTTTTGTTGCGTCTGCTGGTGAGTTTCTTGCTTTTTGACGATGTTCGTGGTGCTCATTGCGTGGCAGTTGCACAATCTTCAGTTTCTGTTGTTTGCGTTGCGGGGCAATGCTTGCAAGGTTTTTCTAATGTCACAAGTGCGTTCATGAGGTTCATCCATATGCTGAGTACTAACCGTCATCGATAGTCGGTGCAAAGGTGTCTGCTCCTGGTTTGCCTGTGACCGTACAACTCCTTCCGGGACAATACACATCTACAACGAACCCACAACTCTTACACAACCTCCTCACCTCTTCTTCCACGACGTTGACACCGTCAGCCGGGTTTTCAAACTCCACCACCATCTCCTCCCTCCCACTAAACCTCGCCCTTAATGCTGGTCTCGCCATCTACTCGCAGCCCCTCTATGCTGGCCAAGCCGGCTTCTCTCCGCTGGCAGCGTCACCAGCCGCCAATACATCCACCCCACTCACTGCGAGCTCTTTAGCTCTCTCCAACAACGTTTGGGCAGCCGTGAGCTCAACAGGATCATCATCAACCAGCCGCGTTGTTCTCTGGGACTCCGTACCCGACGTATCACAGCTCCCCGCGGGCACATCCGCATCCCTCTCCTTACTTGACATCCAATCCTCTGCTTGCTCACCCCCATGTGCAGGCTCAGGCGTCTGCACCTCCTCAGGAACCTGCAGCTGCCCCACCGGCTTCACCGGTTCCTCCTGCGAAACTTGCGCTCAGGGATTTTTTGGTCCACAATGTCAAGCATGCCCAGCAGGATGCCCATCCTGCGACCAGGGCATCACAGGTTCCGGTCGGTGTCTCGTCCCCATCCTCCCTTCCAACGCACCCTCCACATGTAATTGCCTCAACGGTCAGTGTGGGTCCACAGGACAATGTGCGTGCAACCCTGGATGGACCACTTCTTCCAACGGCACCGCGTGCGCGCAGTGCTCGCCAGGGTTTTTCCTCACGTCTACGGGGGACTGCCAAGTTTGCGCAGTAGGTTGCACGCAGTGCGCCGATGGCACGGGGGTGTGCATTGCTTGCAAAAACGGGTTTACTCAGGACGCGAACGATAAGACGAAGTGTGACGCTGTGCCTAGTGTAACGACGTCCAACACTCTTTGTCCAGATGGTAGCTTCGGAAATGGCGCGACTTGCGCGGCGTGCTCGTCGACGTGCTTGACGTGCTCCGGGCCAACGTCTAATGATTGCATTATCTGCGCGACTGGGCAGTATTTGTTCAATGGGAACTGCGTCAGTGCGAACAGTAATGGGGTGTGTCAAGGAACGAACGGGATGATTGCTGATAACAATAAACATGAGTGCGATAGTCAGTATCTTTTTTCTTTTCAAAGCCTTTCATTTGCTGACATCTTCTCATAGCCTGTGGGGCTAAATGCACATCATGCGCCATCCCAAATTTTAGTGTCGCCTCTACAGTCAACCAACTACAATGCACAGGATGCCTTCCTGGCTTCGTTCTCTCCCAAGGCCGTTGCGTGCAAAGCTGTCCATCAGGCACATTCGTTTCCCCACAAGACAATCTCACCTGTACCGGTCAGTGGTTGCTTCCTCCCTCACATGACTTCACGCTAAACCTTATTGCCAATATAGCATGCTCCTCTTCATGTGGAACCTGCGCAGGCTCCGCTGACTTCTGCCTAACCTGCACCTCAAACCTCCTCGCCTCCAACGGAAAATGCGTATCCACCTGTCCCTCTGGCACATTCTCTTCCTCCAACTCCTGCCTCTCCTGTCACGCAGACTGCGCCACCTGTTCCGGGTCCTCATTCACCCAATGCTCGACTTGCCCACCAAACCGCCCCGTACTAGCCAACGGGAGATGCCTGCCCACATGCAGCAAATCCCAATACTTTGACAAAACGTCCTCGTCGTGCCTGACATGCGACTCGTCGTGCTCGAGCTGCTCTGGGTCTGGGCCCGCGAATTGTCTAGGGTGTGCAAGCTCTAGTCAGGTGTTGCGTGCTGGGACCTGTGTAGCTGCGAATTGTAGCGCACAATCTAGCGTTATACCTGGCTTGGGCGTGTGTCTATCCGACCTTGTCCGCGTCCCCTCTTCGTCTGGCTCGCCAGCCGCTATGCCCAGTATCACGGGCCTGTCGAACCCTACAACTCAGCTTACTGGAAGGCGGGCACTTGCATGGTGGGAGATCTTGCTCATGGCGCTTGGGTGTGCGTTCATCTTTTTACTTGTGCTCGTGTTGTGGAGGAGGAAGGCGAGGAAGCAAAGGGCGAAAGCGACGCTGATGTTTGCACATACGAAGCGGTTGGATGGGATGCATCAGGGGTGGAGGTGGAGGGTTAAGAGGTTCTTTGGTGGTGCGCGTGGGGGTAGGGGGAGGAGGGAGGAAGCAGAGGTGTTGCCTGTTGCCTATAATCACCATGAACTGCAGCAACAGCATACACCGCGTCCTGTGAGTCTCGTTTCGGCTGCGGATGTGAGGACTGGCAAGAAGGAGATGGAGGACGCGAAGAGACGGCTTCTTTCGATGGACAGAAAGAAGATGGACGCGCTGCGTGCTGGGTTGAAGGCTAAGAAGATGAAGTCCCAGAAGAGGGAGACGCTGGACGACGTTATTGATGCTTATGCTTATTATCATGGATCTTCTCGGGCACCCTCCACTCTGGCACCATCCAGGTTGAGCCAGGCTCCATCTGCGCTTCCTGGGTTGGATGATAACCATCGAGGAGGACGTCGGATAGAGCGCGATTCGCTGTTTTCTGAGCTTATGGGCGTGCCGAGGCGGACTGCTGAACCACGGCAGCCTGTCAAGGATTGGGATACTACCCGATACTCTGCCAGTACGCTTGGCCAGCGTGAGGAGGTTTTGGTCGATCTGGAGAAGGATTATGATGAGCTGCCGCCTCAGATTCCTCCGTTGCAGATGATGAGCAATCCTTTTGGTGTCCATACTTCGACGAGGTCGCCTACGGAGGCCCAGAAAATTGTTATTGCTGCTCGACCTGGGTTGCTGGCTTCTCCACCTGCTTCGACGACTCTACCTGGACCCTTTTCAATGACTGCACACGAGATGCCGGTGCCACTACACCAGGGAGGCTTTTGGCCCCCGCAGCAACCGGAAATCAACAGTGTCGTCATACAACCAACACATACCGGTACCCCACGCAACCCGTTCCGGATAGGGACCTTTTAGATCGGGTCCCCAACGGTTTTGAATTACTTACGGATTGGATTTGGATTGGATGGTGGATGGATCTATGCCGAGATGCGTTGACGACATGGACTAGTACATAGATTGCGAACGTTCTTTTACATACACAGACTAATTCTGTGGCACATATTTTACCCCTTCATTGTATTTACTACATACATGCATTCAAGCAAAACGGTTACGCGTACACTGGCAGCTCCTGAAAAAACACGGTTTACACATGCCCACCGGATCCCCCAACTGCTTGCGGTTGACCACATGATATTTTTTTATGACCGACTAGCGAGGTTTAGGCTGTTGTATTGTTGAGAGTAGTGCTCTTGTCCTCTTGCATATGGATATAATGTATGTTTTCTTTGTAGTTCTGGCACTTTGGCAGGTTCCTGGATAATAAACGGTTAGTGATGTCTGTCATGATGATCTTGATTGTCCCGCTCGGAAGGTCCGGTGCGCGTTCTTTGCTGACTACGCCTCTAGTCCGCTTTTATAAGTAAAACCCCCTGGTTTCCCCAATCCCAACCTTAATTTTCTGTTCTCATTTCACTCACTCACTCACCCAGCCATCCACTTTGAAATTCCTCGACTCAATCCATAACACCGCCCACCACGACCGTCTTAGCCCCCCTTCGTCGCCTCTGGCACTTTGTGGCTATGATGATCGTAGAACGCGCCTCGTATAACTGGGCCTACGCGGAGGATATCCCCGGTTCGCGATGTGGACCTGAGGATGGGCCCTGGCCGCGCTCCTACCAGGTCCTTAACGAGGACGAGCTGTGGCGCGAACTCAGGATACTCGCGAAGCCGCAGAGCATGTCCCTGCCCTCGACAACCAAGGAGAGATGGAAAGCTGACGCGCTGAATTTCCAACCCTCACCGTCGACAAAGACGCAGGACCGATACGTCGTCACACAGCTGGATATCCACGGCCGACTGTGGACTTTTACTGGTGTCTTTGATGGTGCGTTCTTACTAGTGTCAGTGGCGTAGTTCTGACCCTTATTTTACACCTTTTGGTTTAGGCCATCTGGGTGATGTCACTGTCGAGCACGTTGCACATCATTTGCCCATCATTGTCCGCGAGTTCTTACAAAAAGCACTAGAGAACGGCGCCGCGTACACTCCGCAATCCATCTCAGACCTCTTTGTGCACGCTATAGAGGCCTTTGACGACGCCATCGCACATGATGTCTTGGATTTGTTCGGCGGCTCTGTGGATCAGCTGGACAACTACACAGACGCGCAGATCCGGGAGACGATTAACGACCAGCACAAAGGCGGCGCTAACTGGAGGAAAACCAGACTGTGCATGTATGGCACGACAGCGCTTGTAGCGCTTGTTGACCCCGATCACCACAATCTCTGGCTCGCCAACCTTGGGGATTGCCAAGCGTGTAAGTAACCACCTTGAAAAAGTTCGATCACCGCTTGCCCGGCTGACGCGCGTCCTGTTTACTCAGTTTTTGTTTCACAAGATCCCACTGCGCAGGACTGGAAAGTGGAAACGCTAACGACTAGCCATAACGGGGATAACGATGCCGAGGTCGAACGGGTGCGCAAAGCCCATCCAGGCGAACCGGAATGTGTCATCGAACGCCGAGTGCTCGGAGCCCTCGCCCCAACGAGATGTGCGTCAATTTCTCCATACTTCTTAATATGCTACCGATACCAGCTGACCTCCCACCTTTTTTTCTATTATTTTTCTGCTGACAGGTCTTGGAGATATCCCCTTTAAGCAACCCCCGTCATTCACGCGGAGGATCCTGTACAACCTCTTCCCCGGATTCCATAACACCTCTCCTTGGGAAGAATTCCTAGTCCGGAATCGCACACCCCCATATATAACTGCCTCCCCTGAGGTTGTCCATCGGCGATTGGATAGGAACACCTCGGACACTTCGCAACGGTACCTTATTCTCGCATCGGATGGTTTCACAGATCTGTGTAGCGGGGAAGGTCAGAAACGGGTTGTGGAGAGCTGGGCTAGGGGGATGGCAGCGCATGATCCATCCGAAGGCATCACAGACGCTGAGCCTGGGTCGAGAAGCGATAATATGGCGCTCAGACTACTCCGGCGCGCCTTGGGCGGTGAAGATCGCTTCGGCGTTTCACGAGTGCTCACCCTGGACATGGACGTCGCTTGGATTGATGACACATCAATCGTGGTTCAGTTGCTTTGAAGAACCCAGGTTTATCTACCACTCTCTGAGGCAGTCGCACTTGCTTTCTACCACTCGTCTAGGGAATTATTTCAAGTGGGTCACTGGGATATTTCAAGTTGCCTACCTCGGCCCCACCTCATTTCATGCCTTCCTCGAGTCCCACGTAATTCCCAACTCTGTTGCTTTGTATGTTATTCGCTCTCTTCGTCATAGTTTTGATTATTTTTTCTTCCACCCCTTCGCAACTCGTCTCGCCGCTTATTTATTCGGCTTTCGGTCTCTCTGGGTCTTCTCCGATTGTATTAGTAGTTAGTTGGTCAAATTCCGTCGTCAGCGTGCATGTATAACCCAACCCATCATCCTCACTGATATTAATTACTCTTCTAATCTACGTACTTCACATGTACATACTGTACATAATTCTACCGGTAGTATCGTAATACAAGAACTTTTACATCTTCGGATGCCAGGCTTTCCGGTGCGGGGTAATTAAACTCTACCCTTACGCCACCTTTCCCCACATCGCGGAACAGTTGAGCCCCGGAACGGATGCTACTCATGCTAACGGCATGATGTACTCAGGGACTCAGGGAATTAGAATATAATTAGTTGCTTGACGCCATAAATATGGCTCAGAAGTCATGAGGCCAAGCTTGGGAATATGTATCAAGCTTTCATTTAGATAAGTTCAAATTTCGATAGCTTTGAGAGCAGTTAGCTTCAATGCAGGACATGATTTATTGGGGTGATAGCATTCAGACTGGCGTGAAGAATGATTGAAAGCGAGTACGCAACGAGTACGCGCGCGACCAAGAGGTGTCAGATCCACCGATCCAGCACGTCGACTCCCACGGGTGGGGGGAGGGGGGTACAGCCACCACCGGTTACCCGGCTAGAAGCTTCCCCGAAGCATGTCTTCGACATAACTTGTATTCTGATGAACGAGAGGCCCGCGCTGCTGTACCAAACTTTGTGTAATGATACTTTATAGCACAAATAGATACCTTTTGCCCCTTTCAACTGAAAAAGAAGAGAAAACAGATCCAATCCTCTCCAACCATACTATGCAACTCCCAACCTAACATTATGACCTCGAGCATTGCAACCATGAATACTGATTCATTTGAGTTTATACTTAAATTTGCTTTGATAAACCTCTAGTCTCGAGTCCAATTACCCTTCACCAAGACTGATCTGAGCCCATTGCTAGGCACATTGTCACAAGCACACCAAACATACTTACCTCCCTCTCTCAAATCCAAGCATGTTCTCTTAAATCAAATCACATTCCATTAACGATATCAGAATACTTAGTGGTAGAAAATTGGACTGAGCGTCGACCTGCGTCGACTTGCATTTGCATTTGCTGAAGCTCGGAAATAGCCGCTGTCAAGGTCCCGTGACAGATCTGACGTCCAGCATCGCCGGATCTGACACCTCTTGCGCGCGACAGTCTCCATCTGGCAAAGCCTGGTGGTGGCGTATGAGGCTCGTTGTCCGCGGCCGTATCTACACATGTGACATCAGAATATTAAAACAAGGATTGGCGGCATGATGGGCTCAGTTCAACGATGTTACCATACCAAGAGATTAGAGCAAGGGAATTCTCAGGGATGTTGAACTTTCAAAAAAATCAACCAGTGTGAGATTTGAATTAAATAAGGTCCTCACCTTGTCCGCCACCGCCGGTAGGACCCGGGGCAATAGCAGAAAAGGCCTGATCCCGAAAATTGGGTTTTTGTCCGGACGCCTCTGCACCAAATTTGTCCGGACTGGACCTGGCCTACCACACCCCAATCTCAAAAATTTGTCCGGACGGCCAGATCAGGGTAAAATTTTCTCTACAAATGTCCCACAATTATGCCCAAATACCGGCTGGGAGGCTTTTTTTTGACATCTCGTCGATTTTGTCCGGACTCTGGCTCTGGGCAGTTTCGAATTTTGTCACTTTTTGTCCGGATTGGCCCCCAGCTGTAGGGCCTAAAATCCACATTTTTTGTCCGGATCGGGACCAGGGCTTTCCTGCTATTGCCAGGGGTCCTCCGCCGGTACTTACCAAGAGCTCTTTTGACGACAGGCGTTGTGTGGACAACGCGGGATCGGAATTTGAATCTCTGGCTGTTGGTGCTCCGGTCCGTTTAGTTTATCATACGCCAAGAGTGGCTAAGGCGAACGTGGATGGCTAGCGTCTTAGTGGCGCGAGGGCTCTCTGCAGCGGATAACGAAAGCGTCGATAGCGGGACAGAAGGAACCCAGAGAGGTATCTTGCGCCAAGGCTCGGATAAGCCATCCGAAATTAATCTCTTGAAATCCTAGCAAAATAAGTAGTTTCCTTTGTGGCAGTGGGACTACATATTCAAGAATTCTAGATCCGCAACTTTGGGGCGGATGGCGTCGAAAAAAATGCCCTGTGCCATGGCCTTGCAGTGAACTACCTAATCCTATTCGTCGAAACTGCATTCCGTGAAAATCGAGGCTAGACGGAAGATGAATGCTATGCAACGCTTTACTGTGTTGCGTGCTCTGAAAAAGCGGGTGTCTTTTCAGATGTGCCTCTTTCTCCTCTGGAACCATTACGATCTTTAGTGAGTGAGGAGCGGATTTCGAGGCACCTGGACGTCCCGCGTTACGATACCCAGCGTTTTTTATGTGTTGGGTTGCAATCGGAGAAATTAGCTGAATTCTCCCCAATGTCATGAGTCTTGGTTACTCAATTGCCAGTACTCCAAGAAGGTTTCAGTCTTGCTACCTGTGGGAATTCGTGGTACCCTGGTTGGCCATTAACCGAGCGTTCAATTGTTTCTGAAGTAGGCATAGGATACGAAGTAGTAAGCCCGACGTGACTTTGCAAAAATGATTCTTGCCCAAGTATTGCTTTGCGTGCGCTTCTGCGCCAAATTGAAAGCGTGGCTTTCCATTCACATGTGATCTGAGACTTGAGGCAGTTTACCAGCTCAGCTGGTATCATTTAATTTGAAAGCACCAACAGAGCTCCTGATGTACGCCCAAATGCGTCCGCAGAGGTACCGATCGAAGAGGGACAAAGCACCCCCGACGCAATCATATGGCCATGATAGGAAAGCTTAAACGGTCCCCATTGACGATCGAGCGAGTTGGGCGGTTCCTTATTGTATTTCTTCAGGGCATCTTGAGAAAAATAACCATATCGCAAGCCCATATCCAGAACGAGAAATGGAGACGATAGGACCAGATTGAGAGAATAAGTCGCCATTTGTTTAGATCCGGTCCATGTGTATGTCAATGGTTACCCAAGGAAATTGAAGTGGTGCAATTTTAGGGTGGTGGTTTTTAAGGTGAAAGTGCAATGGGAATCTGGTGCTCGGTTAACACGTATTTTCTGTGAAACATGTGGCAGAAATATCCTGGGACGTGAAGGGTAAAAAGTAAGCACTGGAAGAGGTACCTGAAAGTGCCAAGTGCGTTTCGCAACATACAGGAAGTTTTTTCCCCGTCTGGCCAATCAGCGGTGGTTTTAACAATAAACAGAGGGTGATGAGTCGAAGGGTTGGAAGGGAGAGAGGGAAACAGCTGGGAAAGACCAATTCTGCCGCCGCCCGCGGAAGCAGTTGGCCGCCGGGAGTCCGAGTCTCCTTGGTTCGTTCTAGCACGACAAGCGGCACCCTCACAACACATCAACGCATCACCAGTTTAAAACAAAAAATTATCGATTGCGTTGAGAAAGAGAGACGGTTGGAATCTATACACTCCAGAGGCGGCGTTATCTTGTACATGTACCCTTGAGAATGCTCCGAAATACAAGGCTATGTGATGTTCTTGCCAATAAGACTCGACTTCACGGTCCTGCACGATTAGGGTGGTATTGTTCAGAGGGTGCTCGCCTTCGGAAAGGGGAACGGGCGAAGACTCCACTCCTTTATACATCGGAGCAATTCAAGGAGAATGCCAAGAAAACAGTGATGTGCCGGTCATTGACTAGTCAATGCTACAGTCAAAACCCTCATAACCCATACTGCTCCGTGGACGGTCGGAGCTATGGCTTATCAGAGGTTATGGGTTCGAGGAGGTAGGCCAAAAAAGCACTCAAAAAATCCCCAAAAAATCGGAAAAATAATCTAGTCATTGTTCGGCTGTACTACTACATATATTTTATATCAATTCAATGCTAAGCCTATGTCCTGTTAAAAAAGTCAGTTAGAACACTGTTTTTCATGGCTCTGGTCTCATCAAGACGAAGTTGCCGCGTGAAAGTACCCAGAATGGCTTCCATCTTGCGCGCGATGGGATCATTCATGTTATCGGTGTATTTGCCAATCGTCGAAACGATGTCACGTCGGGTGGGAAGTGCGTGGGAAATATGATTCTCGTCGTCGATATCGTCGCCACCGTTAATCTCGATGTTCTCGCGTGCATCAATGGCATCCATAACTGATTGATAGATTTCACGGTCTGAACCCTCCGTCAAGACGTGGGATTCCCCAGCTGGGTTGAGGAGGGTTGGTTTCGGGGCCATAGTAGAGGGAATAAACTCAAAATTGTATTATTTCGAGCTCCCGAACATCCACGGTGGCACCTCTTGGCGGCATCTTGGCCCAATAAATTCTTATTTCTATAAATATCTTGGGCACTACGCTAAATCAGACCCTGAAACCTATGGGTTTTGCCCACCAAGGGCTATGGCTTATGGGTTATCGTAGGGTTATGGGTTATGGGTTGCAAATCTCCGCCCACCAACTCGGTGGACGCAAAAAGGTATGGGGTTTCTGGGGTTATGGGTTATCTAATGCATGGCTTATCTAATGCATGGCTTATGAGAGTGTCGACTGTAGTCAAAAGTCAAGTCAAATTGACCGTGACTCGGTCACCATTTACTAAATAAGGCAGGATACTGTACTAATCCAATCAATTCGTCGCACCCTGTGACCTGTGACCGACACGACGAAATTTTGGTTTCGTCGCGTCACCAGGGGAGGTGTGACTGCCTGAAAATTTCGTCAAAATGTCGGAGTGGCCCTCTGTCTATAGATAATTTAAGACAGTTTAGAGAACTTTGCTAGAGATACGCAGAGGGGGAAAAAATCGGTTTCTAACAAAAAAGGAACCCAATTTTGCTTCTTTTCCGACTGATTTGGTGGTTTCGTCGCTGGCCCCTGTGACCTGTGACCTCTTAGAATTTCGTCGATTTCGGACCCCTTGTGACGCGTGACCGACGAATTGATTGGATTAGTACAGTAGTTAGATAAGCAACGAACTTTTGTGCAGCGCGGTAGTGTTGCCGCAAGGCGAGCTGAGCTCGAGGTCAACTTGAGCTTGGCTTGGCCCTTTTCTCAATTAGGAAACTCGAGGTGATCAAGCCGAGCTGAGGCTCGAGCTTTACAGTGTTTTGCATGTGAGATTAGAATTCAAATCTCACGAAAACTTGTTTGTTCTTGTGGTCTGTGACTGATGGGAGTCAAGGTTAGTCCTGTTTTTACCGCGCCCCCAAAACCGCGTCAGAAAATGTTTATGTAATCTTCGGACTTTGAAACCGCGTCGCGTCAATATTCCCTCGTATCCCTCAACTCTAGACGCGTTTATAGTTCCACAACTCCTCTAAACACTTTAAATCCAGTTTATTTCTTATTTAAAAGTTGCTTTCCATGGAAGAGAAGTCTCGCGCTGTCCGATCATACAAGAAAACGCCCACGAACAGGTTCCCACAACGCCTGACTTCATTTCAGCCTTCCTATCGCAATCTGTAGCAATTTCTGGCGCAGCGCCACCTGTTATACATTCTCCTGAAGCCCTTCCATTCTCATCACTCCCCTCACAAGCACAGTGCACCATCTTCGAGATCGACTCAATCCCACGAGTGTCATGCGCCTTTCTCGCCATCTGTCACTCCTTCCGAAATCCTCCACGCGCATCCTTCCCTATTCACTTGGGCAATAAATCTTGTTGCCAACCACGTTCATCGATAGATTTTTAATCTTACTAGTAAGGATAATGATGTTCACCTTCGAGCATCAACAAATGGCCGACAGCGTGCAGATCGCGTCAACCTCGTCATCTGGGAAGTTCTCGGAAAATTCAGTATTGCTGGACTTTCTGAGAAATACAAGACTCGTTCGCCTGTTTCTTGGTATCTAACTGAATCAATGACCGCATCCCGCAGACCTTGCGATGGTTTTGGGTATTTGGCATTTTGCAGCCAAATCCCATGTCAATGTCAAGCGTGTTTACAGCCGATTCGGAAATATCGTTAGCGACACAACCGCACGCAAGGCTCTCGACTATATGACAGGTTCAAGCCTTGCTACTGTACAAGCCTCCGTCAAGGCTGCGACTGAACGAGGAGAGACGGAGTGGTGCATCAGAGTGTTGATCGTATCAGGTCCTTGAGGGTCCTGCCAGTGGGGTTGTTGAGCCATAACTGAGTCGTCATAACGAATTTTAAATCAGCCAAGATGTATAATATCAAGTTTGACGTGTATTGGGATGGAAACGCATGAGCTATCGCGTTGAGAGCAAACGGCAAGCACGCGATATTGACGCGATGAGGTTTCAAAGTCCGAAGATTACATAAACTTTTTCTGACGCGGTTTTGGGGGCGTGGTAAATAACAGACTTCATATTATCGTGAACAAAGGTACGACTTCACATAATATTGAAGTCTGTCTAGGAGAGACTAAGTCAAGGTGACCTCGAAGTCACTTCGATTCGACGCCAACACTAGAGTCAACATTCAATCATCGACATAAATGCAGGTTCCAACCAAGTTCCAAGGGAGGGGACTCCTCCACTTGAAGAAAATAAGGATCTAGTCAGAAGACTAGATCCTTTATCGGCTACCCGTGACCTTCACTAAGAGCGCTCTGGCAGAGGAAGTTCAACATTCAACTCTGTGACACCGAGGAAGGCAACATCACACATTACAACTAATACAAGAACAAACAACTTTTCGTGAGACTTGGATTCCAATCTCACATGCAAAACACTGTATGTCAAGGTTGATTGATCACATTTCCGTCCTTGTCCACGCTGCCATCGCTGCCGTCTCCTTGATTCTGTACCACCACATTCACCTTTCATTTGTTTACTGCAACATCAACCGCCGACCACGCCCCCACCGACATTTCCCTTTGCTAGAACTCCCCCAAAACTCCCCCTGTACTTGCTTATATACGCAATCAAATTCATCATTTCACTATATCAATTCAAGGAACGAATGAAACACGAACGCACCAAGCATTCGCGTCTGAGGACACGTCGCGCGTTGTTGAACAGTTTGTTGAATGGGTGAATTAAGGTTTGAAATTGGAGGTATAAAATGGAGAGAATTGAAAAGGTTGCAATCCCCACTTGGATGGCACAGGTGCCGCCATCTTGTAGGTGTCTTAATCCTCATCTGTGTTCCTGCACCTCACAACCTTTGTCACCTACCTACCACCCTCAGCAGCACATGTTCTCAGTACAGCCACAGCCTGCAACTCCTACAAGTCCTTACGTGCACGCACCATGGGGTTATCAAACCCATCTCAACCCCTCAAATCCACTGCTGCCACCCCCTGCCTATGTCTCTGGCTTCCAGAATGTCTACCAGGCGACATACGGTGCTCAGAGTAATCCCTATCCGGATGAGCCCCTCGCCTTTCGTTCCGCACTCTCAGATGCAACCTACAACACTATCAACACGCCGACGGTGAGCCGCAGTGCCTCGGGAAAGCGCAAGAATATGGCCAAGGGCACGACTGCATTGAAGCGTCACAATTTGGGATCCGATGTCAATGCTCAGGCCTCGCAAACCCCGATCTCGACCTCCGCATCCTCAAATCATCCAGCTGTTCCAGGCATTGGGCCTCAAATCGTCGATTCCAACTCACAGGCTAATCCATCACTCCACCCAGCTTTTACTCGCACAAACGGCATCACCAGCTCTCTCGGATCCTTGTTGAACAACAAATCAGCCAACAATCTTACCCATGCAACAGACATCTGGTATTTTACTCGAGGACTCAACGCTCCTGATAAGCCGCAGACAATGCCCGAACAGGAGGTCCTCTCGGAAAAACGCCCCAACGCCAAGTCATTTGAATATCTCGGATGCCGCCTATGCCCGTAAGTACATTGCTTATTGTTGACTGTTTTTGGAAACTTATTTTATACCTTACTAGAATGTTGAGGGCCAGACTGCCTCCATCAGACAACACCTGCAAGGGAAACATGGCAAGGTCTGGAGGGATGTCGTTGTCCTACGGCAGCTCAAAGGATGGAAAGAGGTTGGCGCGGCTACACTTGAAGATGAGCCTCAGGAACGGGAACCCTTTTCTCTCACAGGATTTTATGAGAGGTTGGTTAAATGGGTTGCCGTCGATGATCAAGTATGTCCTCCTGTTCTTAGTTATCCATCGACTAATTCTTTGAGGTTATCAGTCAATAGATGTCGTTGATTCTCCTGAGTTACGTGAACTCCTTCTCTTTGTCAGCCCCCATTTGGACGAGGTTGATATCCCACATCGAATGAAGCTTTCTGAATTGATCACGGCGGGATTCAAGCGAGAATATTTGGCTATGTTGAAGGACATCGAGGTAAGCTTGCACGATCTCTTCATCACTTCTGGTGCTAACTTGGGTAACAGAACTCACTTGGGCGGGTATCGTTCACGAGCGATATATGGTCCCGTCAAAATCTCGAGTCGTATATGGCCATTACTGCCCACTATTCCGCCAAGTCCTCAAAATCCGGTAATCTCATTGTTCGTACCCAACTCGTGGCCTTCCGTCAACTCCAAGGAAGCCATAGCGGAGCCAATATCGGCAAGGTTTTTTTACAAGTCATAAAAGAAATTGGGTGTCTCAACAAAGTGAGCTCGAAATTGCGTGAATTAAGCTGCAGTCACTGATTTTCCGACCTCCGTGGATTAGCTTTCAATGCTAACACTCGACAACGCATCAAACAACAATACACTCATGGAAGAGCTTGCTACAGAGCTCAAGAATCTTGGGATTCCCTTTGATAAAGATGGAAACCGCATCAGGTATGTTCACATATATTTTCAGGTGGTACACTATCTGAATCATGCTGAAAATAAAGGTGTTTCCCACATGTTATAAATATCGCAGTTAAAGCGGCACTGAAGCATTTAACCGAACTCCCCTCTCTTTTGTCAGATGAGGATTTCGATGAAATCATGGAGCTCGATTTTGACGATTCCGACCCCGAATATTCCGCCGCCTTTAGAGACAATGAGGCTTATCAAGCAGCTTTGAAAAGCGACGTTGTGGCACGTGTACGACGATATGTTACAGCCTGCAGGGCATCAGGTCAGCGCCGCGAGGAGTTTGACACAATTCTTATTGAAGGTAACAGGGCCGACGGCTGGGGAGAATCACACGAGCACATCAGAGAGGTGGGCCTTCTTAAGGACGTTGATATGCGGTGGTCGTCGACCTTTCGCATGGTCGATCGTTTCTTGGAAACATACCTGGTTAGTTTTTTCATAATGTCATTAAGTTAGTTGTTGAAATCATTTTCTAGGTCTCTGAAAAGCTTGTTCAACAAAACACTGACCTGTCCGACCACACATTCACTGCTATCGACATCAAGGTGCTTTGCGATATCCGGGAATTTCTTTATGTTTTTCATGTTGTACAAGAACTTGTATCTGCGGAGAAGACGCCGACACTTTCCATAGTCCTTCCCATGTACGAAAAGCTTATCACTATGCTCGGTGATCTTAAGAAGAAGACACCTGAGCTTTCCCATGCTATTTCTGCTTCGATAGCGAAGCTCGAGGAATATCTCGCAAAGTCCCGGACCTCCAAAATCTATTCGCTGGCCATGGGTATGTCATTTTCCGCCAACACTCACACATGGCTAACCAGTGGCTAACGGAACTTGACACAGTGCTTAACCCGACAATCAAATTCCAATGGCTCAAGGATCATTGGACACAATCTGACTATAACACCACCCGAGCAACCGTGGTTCAAGTGGTAATCCATGAGTTGTTGCTCCATGTCAAAAAAACCTAATTGTTAATTTACCAGCTTCTTGAATACCAATGCGATTTACGAAAATCCATGGCTCAGGCACTGGCAACGCCCACTTCAACCCCACCAACGTCAATCTCCCGCCGTGTTGTCCGAGCCCCATCAGCATCACATGCTGCACTCTCCCAAGCATCAGGATACGCACGGTTCAACCAGCTCGCTCGCTCTCTATCAGCACCTACACTACCTTCAAGTTCTAATATTCAAGATTCAACGGATCAGGTCGTGGATCCTGAGGAACAAGAGCGGCGTGCAGTTGAAGAGGATAGAAAGGTTGTTGAGGCCGAGATCCTGGCATATGAGGCCGCAGGCATCCTTAATGAGGATCATCCGGAAAGCAAGGACTTCGATTTGCTCAGGTATTGGCAGGTGCGTAATGTGTTATCTAAACAACTCTTTTATTCAGAACTCACGCACTAGTTACAGTCAAAGCAGGCAATGTATCCGTTGATGTGGAAGGTCGCCCTGGATGTCCTGCCCGCTCAGGCCTCAGCAGTCCCTTGTGAACGCATTTTCTCATCAAGTAAAGAGATGGATTCACTTCGGTGCACAAATATGTCATCGTGGAAGATTGAAGAACTCCAAGTCCTCAAATTTGGCTACAGGTCCGACCGCCTCACCTTCATGGCAGATTTAATCAGCACGGAAAGGGAATTATCAGTTCTCGATCTATCCGTTTCTGTCGTTGAGGATCTGATGTCTTGCGGGAAGCTTGAAGAGTTAGAGAAGTATGTTGATGAGTCCTGGATAGGTTGGGGGGAAGAATGAGCATGAACCTTTGAGTTACTGACTGTCTTTACCATCACTAATTATAACTTAACTCTTTTTGCATTATATTCACAGCTTTCTTGTATCATACTTACTTTATTTCGCTACCTATTGCCTGGTCGTACTTACAGATAATGTATAATTTCAATACTTCCAAATTGAAATGATGTTTGATGGGGGCTTCGAGGTGATCAAGCCAAGGTGTACCTCGAGGTACCTCGAGCTGATCGGAGTTTGATTGTTTTTCAGCTCGAGCCACCTCGACCTTGGCTTGCGGCAACACTACAGCGCGGTCACTGCGACACGCACAAAAGACTGGAATTTGTGTTCGAAATATTTAATCTACAAGGGAAGGAAGGTCCTCAGGCCTCAAGGTCAGAGTTGTCGCTATCCTCGGGGGGTGTCTTCCTTTTCCGAAATCTAAGTGCAGCTGACAAACGGCATGTGATCGGTATACGGCGGCGCTCTGTATGATTTCCTTGGGTAAATAAATGTTGGATTGATCATATATACTTCAAGCATGGAGTATAGAGTGCATATGCCAACGCGCACGCAAATTGCTAGTTTTGTTATTCATAATCTCCACTCTCCAAGTAGGGCAGACCCTTCCCATCAGACCCTTACCGTCATCCATCAGACCCTTCCCTCAAAGTCATTCATCACGTGCAAGTCAATCAAAAATCGATGTCAATGACTAGTCGTGACTAGTCATCAAAGTCATGACCGTGACTTCTTATTTTTAGTCATGACCTTCCAACACTGCAAGAAAACGCTGGGAAACATGCAGCTAGGGATCGTGCATGCAAGTAGCAGGGATCGTGCATGCAAGTAGCCTTGATTCGTATCTCGTCTATATGGAAAAAAAATTGTGCAAGACGACAATGGGAAGTACAGAATCATCAAAATGTTTACAAGCCTAGATAGAAACAAGATATTACAGGTAGATTAACGTACAAGATTCTACAGTGGATAGCGAGCGTATACCATACTTACAGAGCCTCAATGAATTTTGTGCCACCATGAAAAGTCCGCATAGAATTCCCTGAATGAGTGACGAAGTGTTGCCCACTGCCGTCTAGAGGAGGGTCGTTCGTCACATTACCATCATCGTTTGGCCGGGTCACTTCTCCCGGCAATAGTGTAGAATTTCCGGCAACAGTGAACTGTTGTCCACTGCCGTTGGGATGGAACAAGGTAGTCGCATTACCGTTTTGTGAGGTGGTATCTCCCGGCGAAGCTGATCGAAAATTGACGCGACGAGGGCTGGGCGATTCCGGAGGGGTTGAATAGGGAGATAAGCGCTGGATATTAAACATGCTCAATTGTGGTGATGGCGAATATGGGTCATGGTAAGGAGGGCCGCCCACACTCTGGAGGTCAAGCCGACTACTTGATTCCATATCTTCTGACATAAGACTGTCCAAACGCGAAGGTTGACCAACAAAGGATGAACTAGAAGCCCCTGGTGATCCATATTCTGTCATTCGCACAGATTGCAAAACACCAGCTTTGATCCGAGCGCGTTCATCCACCGAATCACCGTCCCAATCGCTTCCTACAGCTTGAACCCATCCTTGACCTCCGCCCCGTCCTTTTAACGTTGTGGGCCCATCCGTCGTTGTATCAGCCTCACGTCTACTGGAGCTAAACATTCCAAAAAGCCACGTCTTTGATGACGATGAATCGAGCTGGTATGCTGGAGAGGCTGGTGAACCAGCGTGCTGGTACCGACGACGTCGGTCCTCGGCATCGGACTTATCCTCTCGCAAGAGAATTACCATCGCCGTTCCAACACTGACAATGATTATGACGAGAATAACGACGACAGCTATGAAGGCTGGGAAAAAAGGTGATTCAGCACTAATTTGATCCCGCAATCGGTAACATCTCACCAGCCGATGAACCTCCAATCTTTGGTATCTCTCGCTTCGCATGAGTTCCAGGATTTCCATGAGGTACCAGAGCCATTGACGGTGTTATAACGTCGCACGATCTTTTCGCTCCAATAGCTCTTGATGACGTCTAGTGAACGTCCAGTGACTGCGGAGAGGTTCCGCAAAACGATTGATGACAACGATGAGGTCGAGCTGTTACCACATGTACTTGTCCGTTGAAGGAACAGAGACAAGGGGTGTAAGTCGCAGAAAAAGGAAAGGAGAACTTGCCGTTAACGCTCATGACGGACGTCCGACATCATACATGTAAGAAGTTTGCCACAAAAGGAAGCTTCTCATCAAGGGCCACTAAGATCACATGACCAGGCGACATTGGACATTGTCAAAGATTCAGTCAAGATTCAGTACCACATTACTCAAAGAAAATTGCAAAACAGAAATATATGTTCGTGCATCTAGCCAATTTTTTTGTTCATAGTTCTATTTTTCTTTTCAGACCAACAGCTCTATGCCGCACCATGTGTTTCTCTGCGCTTCGAAAGAAAAAAGCCAAAAAAAATTGTTTCAATTTTGTGGTAGTACATCCCGTGGTGATGCACTCCGTAGCACAATTTTATTCAGGCGCTACACTTGTGTGTCGGAAACCGGTTGTTCCTCATGGGACCGAGGCTTCGGAATATATCTATCTATCTATCTATCAACAGCCAGGTTCAAGTCACATACTTAGACATTCTGGCCTTCAGGCTCCCACTGCCCGTATCTTGAACACGGATAAATATTTCCCCCAAGCCATTCTCACGTTGTACCTTTTTACGCCGTTGTCTGTTGTTGCCTTGCGCATGCAGGTTCAAGCCATCGCACATTTATGATTCCGTTACATTCCCAGAAAAGGGAATTACTTCTTGTCTCAAGACGCCTAGAGGTACAAGTTCATGTACCTCCCTTCTCATCTTACCGAGGTCAGGTTTTTCAATTCGATAGGTACCAATGATATTTTGTATGACTTCACGTCAACCCCGTCTCAGTGCGTCGTTGATTTATTTATTGCCGCAGTCGCAGCAAAAGTCACCCCAAATATTCGTTCCTAACTGGGATTGTTAGCCTCATGGCGAAGTCCAAGTCAACCTGTTAAGGCGCCTAACCCCTCCATTTCTCGGCGACCATTCTTCGGACCTTACTTTGCGGTCGGACATCCCGCATCGAGGTGGCTCCGGCAATATAGCATGGCTAACTTACCCACATCAATGGTTTGGTATTTTCTGGGACTGCTTTGAATCTAGATCACAGTAGCATTTAGAGGATTAAGCGAGGAATGAGGCTCTGAGTCCATTTTGGTTGAGTCACGCACGCGAGACTACAAGGTTTCTCGTCAACATCGAAGAAATGCCGAGCGACTGACTTACCGAGCGAGTTTCTTCTACCGAAGCACATTGGGTGCAATGCGAAGAGAGCTGAACAAAATTGTTCATAAGACAGGTGCACCTAACGTGGCTCTTCGATGACGTTCGGGTCACTTGTCAAATTCAAATACCTGTTATAATATAATGTTTGGTGTGAAGAAAATGGCAGTGTGCCCCTGGGCTTTTTTCGAGGCCCCATGATGATCGGCCAACAGGAGAGGCTTTCATTAACCTTACTAATATATACCCCACCTTCAGAAAGCTCTAGCTTTTCTGTCTTTGGAGAGCTGTGGGAACCACGATTCCCCAGTATCATCATTGAACATTACTACGAGTCTTGCCTCCAGGGAAGGTTGCGAACCTCGAGGCTGGCTTGGCGTTCAGCGATCACGATCGCGATTCGGACTGTTCATAAATAGACCTCCAATCTGAGATCCCATTGCTTATCGTAGATTCGTCCATTTTACCCTGTCCAAAAACGATGCATACTGCTGACCTTAGAGGCAGCCATGATTGAAAAGGAACAGGACAGAGAAAGCGGCGTCCTTTTCACCTTTGCCCTCTTCCCATGTCTACGCTTGCGCGAATCTTCGGATGGGCGCCACCCGAAAACGAGGATTATGTCCAGGTCACCGTCCACCTGCCTAACTCGCTCCAAAACCCACCATTCCACATCTCCAATACCAACAATACCACGATGCGGACCCTACGTTCGAGGTATTCTAGGTCATTCTCCTCGAAAATGGACGTGATGTCACCGACATCGAGCACTTCCGCTCTGTCCAGTCGAGGGGAATCGCCCAGCAAACACCAAGAGAAGGGAAAAAACGGCGATCCGACGTGGGTAGCTCGACCTCGAAATGAGTTTATTCTCTTCCGCTGTGAGTACGTCAAGACGCATTCAAGAGAGGGAAAGCGTGTCAGACGGCCTCCTGGCGCAGAGGCGGAAAAGACGCTCTCAAAGCAAGCGGCCGAGGCATGGCACCAGTTATCTCACGAAGAGAGGATGTACTGGAGGGATCGGGCGAGCGGAGAGCGCACCGAGCATGCGAGGCGTTACCCCGACTATCGCTACCGTCCAAAGAAAAGCGCAACAGGAAGGAAGCGCAACACGCGTTCTTCCCCGGCGAAGGTACCATCCGGAAAGTCAGCATCGACGACAGCGACGGCGGTGGTCGCAGTGACGGTCAACATGGGCGCAGGGGGGATGCAACAAACGCACAGTGAAACGAGTCAAGATTCATCCAGACCGGGTTCAGGGCTGCAGACTGCATGTCGCAGGCCTACTTCTGTGCCACTACTTTTGGAGCATCAAACGAGCGTGGATTCGAACGAGCAGATAAACGTTGCCACTCACGGGCGGATGAATGGGATCGCGCCATCCTACAGTACGACGAGCATCTCTGAGGTGAGTGCAATGTTGTTCGCCAAAACCAAGACTAAGAATTCCCAGTCACTACCATGCCGTCTATACCATTCCGCGTCCATCGACAGCTTCACCACGTCGGATTACTCTTCGGCTCTACCGTCCATCACCAATTCGGTTTCCGCCAGCAGTTCATCGCTTTTGAACTGGAACGGCGGAGAGAGAACAGTCGACTCGCCAGCGCCACGCCCTGGTGCTCCATTCTTAATGTCTCCGTCACCCCTGTCGTTATCGCTATCCCCTTTAGCCATCTTCGAAGACAACACGTTTCTCTGTCAACAGGCGAAGTACCGGAACTCAGTACTCCAGCCACAGCCCTTGGGGCTCGTTGCGCAATACGACCGAAACGGTGCTTGGACGCCCAATGTGCCACTGCATTTCACAGATTCCGGACTTCTGCAAAATGCGACGAGTGGTCAGGAAATGCTGGGAGGCCCATCATCAGTCGTATACGACGGGAGAGGTCACGCGCACCTCATGTATGGATATGGCGTGGGCGCACAGGAGCCTACTTCCATGGAGCTTCAACTGGGACGAGACAGCCATGCAGACGTGTTGTTCGCGATGGACACCGAAGAGTATTTCCCCAGATTCTAAATCGAACATTTGTGTTCTTCAACGTTGATGTTGTTTTCATTTGTCCTCAGAGTACGTATTCATGCACCCCACTTTCTTGCGAGGTTTTCTTCTATCGTCGCTTGATTGTTTCTACCCCTTCTTCCATGTTGTCAGATTATTCGTCGGACATTTTACTAGGTAACTTATTCACTTGGTCGAGTTCAGTATTTTATGAAGTAAATTATCCACTTGTGTCGTACCTTACTTTTTCTTGTGTATATATCATGTTTGCACCGAGTCCAAGGCATTGAATCCTAAAGTCATCAAATCGAAAAAAAAAAACGGATGTTATTCTCGATACGGAATCAGCATGCAAGGCTCAAGGCTTGCGACTGGAAGGCGGGGCGGATCATGAGAAAATTGATCCCGAGAGTTCTGCATTCAAGTGATAGCATTCCCATGGGAGCGTCGGGTGGCGGTTCATGAAAGAGGCCGATCCCGAATACTTTACATGTTGCGTGGGTATGGAGCGGATTCCAGACTCTACGTGAATATCCAATCGTGAGATAAATAGTTACAAACCGAAACATCGCGCTACATGATCACAGGCCGTAGAATTCATCCTATTATAGAGGAGGAATGGAGGCCGCCGCCTCCTTAATCGCTTTATCGAGCGAGAGTGGCACATCCGTAATCCACCTCGTGATCAGGTCCTGGGAAGTAAAGTAAATAGTTAATACATGATTGATCTTTTCGCCAAAGCAAAACACACCAAAGCAGCTTCTGGCTGATCGAACGGTACCATATGTCTGCAGAACAAAGGGTATGGGTGAGACCGAACAAGAGGTCTGTTAGGTGAACAAGACTTACCCAGCTTCGTGAACGTTGACGTATGTGATATTACCAGCAGTGAAACCGCCGCCACCCGCGCTGCGAACTTCTCCAGCAATGCGGCCAGAGTCAAGAGTTGACCAAGGTACGGATTTGGTCTCAGAAAATTCCTTGTTGAACTTGGTTTCCAAAAGTTCAACCCAGCGTTCGTTGCCCTGTTGGAGGAATCAGAGACGTGGGTTATGGGAGGAGTTGAGTTCAACTTGCAATATAGTTACACATCAAGTCTGTAACAACAAAGTTCAATAGGTGTCTGGAGAGATATTAAATGGACTTACCAGCATTGCCAGCATAGACCAACAAGCGAATGCCGTCGTTGATGAGATCAGGGAGGAGGAGAGCGCTATTATGCATACCGTCACCGTTCATGGTGAAGGCCTGGTTGACTTCCATGTTGCAAGACGCAAATGTTTTGTCTGGGCTGACACCAAGCGCAACCTTGTTCTTGGGCTCGTTCATCCAGGTTTCAATCCAGCCCATTTGCTTGTAACAAAGGTCGCCATCCTTGGCTCGGTCGCATTTGCGTCTGACGTCGTATGGGTTGCGGCCAGTCTCTATAGGACGCTTAACCAACCGAACTACAACTAAAAGAGGAAATACATACGCATCAGGGGCCCAAAGAGCTGAGAATTGCAATACAGGACTGCTGGCACACAGGTAAACTTGGAGTTAAATTGATAACACGATTTTATGAGACGCTGGCAAGTAGGAATCTTGGACCTCAATGCGTAGCACTGGGGCCCCTCCGGATCGTCGTAAACTGGGTAAGGGCCATCACAAGCATAGTCCGCGACTGAACCCATCTGAGTGTACGCGTCCGTGAGTCCGTTTGCCAAAATGACGGATGCAAGGTTAATACGCTTCAAGTTAGCGTTGGGTGTTAACTGAAGCTCCTTGTTAGCTTTATAGATGGTATTGGCGATGTTGGGAGCATATGTTCCTCCGTAGCTCTCGGCAGCCAGGTGGAATGGTTGAGTGGAATATTTAGGGAATCTGTTAAGGAAGAGCTCTAGGAAGGCATAGACGTCCTTGCCGGCAACGGGACTGGAACTGACGGTTGTGCCGTCGTCAGCGTAGGAAAACCCAACGTTCACCGGCTGGTCGAGAAAGATGATATTTGCGTGGGAGTTCCAGCTGTAGGGGTTGTGAGTGACGCTCTTGCCGTTGTTGGCGATATTACAAGGTCCGAGCTCGAAGAGAAGACCAGTTGATGAACTGCATCCCGGTCCTCCGTTGAGCCAGAGGATAAGAGGTGCATCCGCCGGAGAATTGCGGGACTCGAAGAACCAGAAGAACAGGTGTTTATCTTCAGCGATGTCCAGATACCCTGAGTATTGCTTGACAGAGGAGTCGCACAAGTCAGGTTCTGTAACCCTCAACTGGTGTTCTGAGAATGACGGGTGGGAGACGAGCTCATCTATCATATGTACGATTATGACCAGAGCTATGACTGATTTGGAGCATACGCACAGAGGAGGTCATTCTGCTTGATAAACTCCTTTCCATCGTGGTACCATTTCTCCATGTTCTTCTTTCCCTTAAGAATAACCTTCTCCGCGTCGCTCAAGTACTCTGAGGCGTCCTTGAACACATTCTTGGAGATGCTTGGGGGTGATCGTAAGGGGACTTGGATTCCGTTGTCGGGAAACGGCGGCAAGGCATATGTGGGGATAAGAGAACCTGCAACGAGCAGCGAGAACGAAATGAAGGCTTTCATCGTCGTTCAAAGACCCTCGTGGTTCAAGTTAAGAGTCGGGCGGTCATTACGTTGTATTGATTTGCAAACACGTGATCAGTGAAGAAAACAGTTTGAGCCCACAAAAAGAAAGCCAGCACTTGTGTGAAACGCCGTTGCAAGATCGCCGCTAGGCGGACCGAAGGAGGTGGCATGGTGAATATATTGCAAGTATAGTACAGGTAATAAATTTCAGACACGAACGAAGATGCGGGTGGTACAGATGAGGTCGTAATTGTATCAAGTACAGAGTCCAGTGTCCATTATCACCAATATGCAGTTAAAATCCCTAAACGAAAAAGGTGGTCATGAGCATCGGTGTGAGTCGAAAAGGGCTAGCAGAAGAAAGTGCTCCATCAATTTAATCAGCATTATTAGGCAATATTCGGTTGTCTCCACAAGGTTCAGAACAGGTCTGAATTATATTCATCTTCTGGTGATGGGCGAGAAGGCAGAGAAATGAATGAAACTCACAAATAAAAAAGAGAAACTAAGATGTGCATGGGGCAATTCATGAGGCGAGCTAAAGGGAAGGATAGTCAGCATTAGTCCAAAGTGAAAGTTGAGAAAGGAAGGGAATAGGATCAGAAGTATTATAGGCAATATCGATTGTCCTCCGTGCCCCTTGGGGGCTCAGAACAGGTCTGATTGTTATCATCCGCAAAAAAAAGAGAAGGGGGAACAAGAGGGAAAGCAAAAGATGCTCACCAGATCAAACGTGAAAACAAACGAAACTAAACGGTGAGTACGGGCGGCATCGCGGTTGCGAATTGTCTCCATTTCTCCCTTGCAGGTGCAGACTCGCCGTACACCCAATCATCCTCATCTACCTCAATGCTCGGGCACCCCGCATCAAAGTCTTCGACATACACACCGACGCCCGCACCGTCCATAGGATCCAGAAGAAGCTCTAGACCCGGCTCGTGCTCCTCATAAGTCTTAAGTTTCTTCAAGGCAGCCATCAGGTCATCAGCAAGCGGGCAGGAATTAGGCGGGTCTTCCTTGATAGGCTCCCAGCCTACAGGAGGCGACCCGGGCGGTGAGATAAGGAAATTCTTTTCCACCGGTGGTGGTTGCAGGTAGCTCGTCTCTGGTATCCATGACGTGGATACTCCTTGTGGGATGAGCGGATTAGGGTCGGCGCGATATACGCGCAGGATCACCTGTGAACTATTTTTTCTCCGATTCAGGATAAGCATTGCGAGAAGAATGAAAAAACCCACCGATCATGCGCCGCACTTAAAACGATTGGATCACATTGCTGTTTTGCCGACTCTGCGTGGTGCTCGACTTCATAAACGACTATTATACGACCGAAACCTTGTAGGGGCACCCATTGGTTGAGAGGACCATAAGACGAAAAATGATTGCGCAACACATCTAGAATCAAGGGGTCGAAGAACGACTTGGGAAGGCTGGTCACCGTGAGTGTGTTGGTGGGATGAGACCGAGGTGGTGAGGATGGCGGTGATGGGGTGGCTGGAATGGATACGAAATATCCTGTCATGGTCGTGTGCGTTGTCCTACAAGGAGGAAGGGCTTGTGGTCATCAGAAGCAAGTTGGAGAGAATTTATAGCGAAAATTTTGTCACCATTACGTAATCCAGACGCTGTGCTATGCGCATTGCGGGGCTCTCAATTCACGCATTCACTGGCTGTTCTGCAATATGCACCGCACTGGCTAGTACGGCTAAATGTTTCCAAAGACTGGAATGTGGCCGCAGCACATTTTCTCAATAACCTGTGCACCTGGCTGACTCGGGACCGATCGAGGGTCTTAAGCTCGCTATTCCCTACCCCCCGCTATCAAGCAGTGCTTACACGGAAATATGGCACATATATTTCGAGCAGTGATGTCATCCTGTTGGACACAAACTGCATCAGCTGATGTATCCTAGAATCGGCGAGCTGGTGGTCTAGAATCGTTTAGGACGAGCGAGTATACGCTCATACATAATCAAAGGAAGAGGGCTAGCCTCAACACAACGAATCCACATGAGAACTGCCACGCGGGACCTGAGTCTGAATTCTAACTCTTATCGCGCAGTCGTTCCGTGACTTCGGCTTTCTTGGCCTCGAGTGATTTGACTTTCACTTCCTTCGAAGCGTCATATGCCACGGTGGTCTGATTAAACCTGGTACACACGTAATCAAGACGCTCTGATATGTGAAACATAATCGAACCGGTACGAAGAACAGTCTAAAAGATTAGGAGGCGCGGCGTTTATACTCTTTAGCGGAAAGAAAATGTTTCCCACCGCAGACCCAATCGCCATCTCTATTCTTCTTGTAGAGTTTGCCGGTAGGACACTTGAGCCGCTTTGTCGCAATGGTGGCCCGAGCGTTATTCGTTCTGTCGAGCCTATTCTGAAGCCTCTTCAGCTCTTTCGCATCTTCAGTTCTCATTTTGCGGGTGCTGTTGATCAGTTTCTCGAGGCGAGCGAGCTGGTCGGTACCGCCGGATGAGGCATTCGTCTGGCTCGCCATCAGCTCCCTCCTTTCTCTCTCGTGTCTATCCTGCAGATCGCTTGCCCTCTTGTCAGCATCCCTCTGCATCTGACGCCTCTCTTCATCTGACTTGTTCTGCATATCTTTAAGCTTCTTCGCGTCGGCTTCACGCTGATCCCTCGCCTCCTGCGCCATTTTTTCCATCTTCTCGTCCAAGTCTTTCTCGAGCTTTTCCTGCCTCTCCTTCGCCTCTTTTTTGGTCTTCTCCATTTCCTCCGACAACGCCTTCTCCTTTTGTTGGAACTTGGCAAGATTATCCTTCATCTCCTTCTCCGCCGCTTCAAGTTTCTCTTTCATCATAAGCAGTTCGCCTTGTAGCTGTTTTCCGGCTGCTGTTTCCGCGAATGACTTCCCCTCGTCGACCATATCTTTCGCAACAGGAGGGGTGAACGGCTTTTCGTTCATGAGATCCTCCATAAACGACCTAAGGTCAGTAAAATGGTCAATCTGGGCAGGATATGATAGTCTGGGGACTTACTCCATTTTCGGAGAGTTCTTTCTGAAGGGAGCCATATTTCTTCAAAGAGATGACCGAAAAATTTCTTGGAATAGAGAGGAGAATGAATACGATGCAAGGACACTGCAGTAATCACGCAAAGGGGTGGGGATTTTATACGCATCGCGCCGGGTCATCGTGACAGACCCGAAAATCAGGATTGCGTTCGACAAAAAGGTAGATCAGCGGTTTGGGAATCCGGAGACAGACATTCCTAGATCTTACAGATAACAAAAAAGGGTTAAATTGTCGTGGCACGCCTTTCCCGCATGTAGCTGCGAGGGGTAGTGGGTTTTCAAACGATTGTATTGCGCCAAAGTATCCAAGATGTCCCAATTATCCAGAAATAGTAAAGGATATTTTAAATGGGCAATGCGCAGTTGGATATGGGAAACGGAATATAGAGAAGTAGCAAATAGTGGTATGTCGTCTAATCGTACAGATTGAAGCGGGCAGTGGTGGAGCCCCTCGCGGCCATATCCCTCCAGAACTTCTGCATTAACATCCCCTCGCGCTTTTCACAGTCCAGTGTTCCCTCGATATCAGAGGAGGGAGGCCAGAAGCTTGTCATGAGGCGAACGTTTTTGAAATTCTCTTCTCCAATCAATTTTTCGAACATGGTGCGGTTTGCGATATCGGTTCCAGTCATTCTGACCTTCCTGATATCGCGCATGTAGATAATCCCGTTGATCACTGCGCCACCTTGGGCTGAATACCTAGTGAGTATTGAATGAAATTAGTCGTCTGAAATTGCAGTATGAACGAGTTCAATCCCGTACCTTTCTGCAAGCCAATCAGCGATAGTGGCGGCGATCGTCATTTCGGGTCTGAAAGTATCGTCGAATCCGGGAGTGTCGACCAGCATGACTTCGCGACCTCCAATGACGGCTTGGGCGCTGGCGATATCCTGTGTCACGGATTCGAGATCGTCCCCGGTTCTAAGCTGCTTATCTTCCTCAAGGAATGTGTTGATAAACTATGAATCAAAGGCTTAAGATAAGCAATAATCGCGGTATTGACAAAGATGAAACTGGGACGTACGGTAGTCTTTCCGCTGCCAGTGCAGCCCATGAGACTAGTGAACCATGAATATGATGAGCCAAACGCACCAAATTGCACGAAATACTTACAGAATGACAGGCACTGGAGTGGTCTTAGTGGGCATTGTAAAAGCCAGCTACGGTATTCGTTGGGTTGGCAGGAATAACACGCTCTCAACAGAGTTTTTATTCGATTCGGGGGATTCTCCGGTTTCGCTTTTTTGGATTTAGATTATCATATCGAAAATGGAATTCGTCGCAAAGTCATCGATCTCCAAACTTTCACTGCGAATTGCTTCTGTCAAAACACAACAGTTATCCCAGCATGAGGCCGAAACAGGATAGGTTGATTAGCATCTTCTTGAGGGAGATGTCGGCGGTGAATTCTGCCAGTGATTGTTATCCATCACCGAACGATAACAGCGAGGCTAAATGCTGTCATGAGTCTATCGGTATAACAGCGAGACAATGCGGTCATGAGTCGATTGGTATATCTCGATCTGAATCGCCGACCTTCCGCCTTCTTTCTGGTAGCCGGAGTTGCAGCCTAAGTCGCAGAAGGAGAACTAAGAAGAGCTACATAATTGTTATTCATTGTTTGTTTTTCTGCACCCACCCAAACCAAACACGTTCACATGATCGGCAGATCAGCCCGACGATTCAGCAGGAGCTTCGCTGTCTGTAGACACTGGCATGGATAACATTGTTACGAAGCGACCCTCTCCAATTGAAGTCTTATCGTCACGGCCACGGGGTTCTCGCGGGATGTATTGTGTGCGTCTATCGTGTTCATTTCTATCTAACCATGTGCTAACGACATGTTCTTCCAGTACTCATACTTATACTAAACTATGTACCTGCAAGGACATTGTCAACTGTTAGCTACCTATTATTACAACGGCTCGAACAGCGCATTTTTCAGTGCGTGAAACAAGGATTGATGAGAATGCTTGGATTATACGGAATGAAAGAGGTTTCTGTGTCCCTGGCAAAGGTATGTTGGATGAGGCTTTTCTGCGCTAATACTGATTGTGGTCCAATGTAGGATTCATAAACGAGAGTGGGCAAGATCACGAGCCCGACTGTGCAAGCCGGTGCAAGTCAAGTTGTGCTCATAACGAGAATATGACATGTTCGGATTTCCCTTGGATCTCCCAAATATTCAAAACGCATGCGAAAATAGATAGGAAATTTTCTGTCTACTCAGAAATCGCGCCTGTGGGAATTGGTTGATAACCGCGTAAAATTGACCTGGCTAGAAGAAAAAACTCGGGATGAAAGGAGGGCTAATGTCATTTAACACCTACGCGGTCGACAACCGGGCTGATAGTACTGGGGGGGTGCAGCATTTGCTTGTCGCCATGCTTGGACTTGAGGATAAGCCAAATACTCGTTCATGGACATTGGGGGCGCTGCAGGAGGAATAAATGGCGGGGGTGCAGGAGGAATAAATGGCGGTGTAGGAGGAATAAATGGCGGTGCAGGAGGAATAAATGGCGGTGCAGGAGGAATAAATGGCGGGGGCAGAATAAATGGCGGGGGCAGAATAAATGGCGGGGGCGGGGGCGGTGGTGGTGGTGGTGGAGGCGGGGGCGGGGGCGGGGGCGGCGGCGGTGGTGGTGGTGGTGGTGGTGGTGGAGGCCCTGGTCCAGTTATCTCCTGAAACGGATCTCCGGGCGGTGGTGGTGGTGGTCTAATCCCCTCCTGAATCGGATCTTTACCGCGGTCCGCTGCTGCTTTCGCAGCAGATGCTCGGCGCTTCCGCTCCCTTTCGGCGCGTTTCATCTCCAGCTCCCTGCGTTTCTGCTCAGCCTGCGCCATGCGTCTCTTGATATTCTTGATTTCCGCGCGATTTATATTCGATCTCATTACCTCTTGCTTCATCTGTTGCTCGAGGAGATCAACGGCCTGGTCGGACAGCTTCGCAATTCTTTCATCGTCCGCTGCCTTCGCTAGTAAATCTGCCTTCAATCGGTCCTCCCTATCCGCAATGTCCTGAAGCTTTTGGTCGAGGGCTCTCTGAAGATCTCTTTTTGCGGCGTCCGACTTGCGCTCCATATCAGAGAGAAATTGCCGGCTCTGTTCCTTATCCTTTCTCAATGATTCTGTCTGCTTTCTCAACTTGTCCCCGCTTTTTTTCTCAAGCTTCTCAAGGCGCTCTTTCGCGTCGGCTTTCTCCTTAGCAATGAGCATTTCCATCTCCTTCTCCTTCAGCTGGAATTTCTTCGTCTCCTCCTCGAGATCGGCTTTGGACTGCTTTAATTTGGTGTATAGTTCGTGAAGCTCTCCAAGAACGAATTTCCCCGCAGCGGTGTCGGCGAAAGTCATTTGGTGATCGACCATCTCCTTCGAGACACGCGGAATAAAACCAGGCGTATGCATAAGCTCCCATATTACGCGACTACAGAAACAGAAACTTGGTTTATTGTTAGACAATTTGATATTCAGAATGACACGTACGTGATCTCCTCAAGGCCACCTCTGGGGTATGACTCTCCCTGTGTCATTTTCGCAAGGTGTGGAGGATATTCGAGATTCGAGAATTTTGAGAGGCTAACTAGAGTCGGGATGTACGTTGAACAGAGCAGTATATCGATAACAAGACGTAATCTTGGAGGTCAACAACGAAGTTGAAGGAACGAATACTTAGATGTCAGCAGGAACTCTTTTTGTCAAAGATTTCGCTCTGTATGTTCACCCAAAATGCAGTGCGTGTCCAAATTTATTCAACCGTAGACCCGAAGATTCGAAGACCTCGAATGATTTCCCAACACACGAGGGGAGCACGAATATTCCACCTGTCAGATGCACCTTATATATCGAAAGGCACCGATTCACAGCCCCAAAATCTGAAAACCGGGAGGTAAAAATGAGGCGATGGGTAGATAACATACACGATGCTTTGACAACAACATCCGGCCGACGCAGCTTATGTTTCAGAATAGAATACGAAGATATCTCAACCTACCTTGGAAGGAGAGCCCCCAACATTCGGATTCAGAGCGTAAATACGATGGCCACAAATATAAGCCCCGTTTTCTGCTCGGTGTAAAACATCCCGTTTTCTCATTAACCATATTCCGCTGCTCCGTAATGGCACCTGGATCAAATGCAAGACACAGAGCGTTAGTCATTATCTTGTTTCGTGGAGAACATCAATCTGAGTTGATTGTTAGCGACGTTGTAGACGACTTATCTCACCAAACACCATTCATTCCCAGAGCCACGAGGGAAATGGCGGAGAACAACATATCTTTCAAAGAAACGGAGGCTGGGAAGGCACTAGAAAGCGATGTCGAGCGTCTTAATAAGAAGCTCGAAGATATGGAGAAAGACATGCAGGATAAAACTAAGGCGCTTGACGATCAGAAGAAGGAGATGCGCGAGGTGGCTGCGAAACACCAAGAGAACATGAAGGAGTTGCAGGGTAATTTCGATGCGGAGATGGCAAAGGAGAAGCAGAGGTCGAAAGATGAGCAAGCAAGAATGGCGAAGATGCTCGAAGAGGGGCAAGCAAAGGCGGCTTCGCAGCTGAAGACGCAATACGAGACCTCGGAAGCTAAAATGAGGGCGATGATGGATCGAGCGAGCGCTGAGCGTCTTAATATGCAAAGGCAGCACGATTACGCTCGAAATTCTTGGCAGCAGAGTATTGATAGATTGGGGAATCTGGTCAGTGAGGAGACGTCAGCCAGGAGGACGGCTGAGCAGAGGGTGAGCACTCTGCAGCAGAAGGTTAGAGAGCTGGAGAGAGCCTGGGCTAAGATTGACAAGGAGAATGATAAATTGCTTGACCAGTTGATCGAGGCAGCTGACACGGAGGAGAGGCTGAGGAACAGAATTAGGAAGTTGCAACGCTGAGATTAGACTTAGGTAGTTTCTCACTGTCGCCGCCTTACTACAGCCTATCCCATTCAAGTTGTGCCGGGTCTCATTTCACTGGCTGTTTCGGAATCTGCACCGCACCTGGTACGGCTGAATGTCTCCAAAGACTGGAATGTGGCCGCCGCAGCACATTTTCTCAACGACCTGCCAGCGTGCACCTTGCTGACTCAGGACAAAACAACAATCGAGGCTCTTGAAGTCGCTATTCCGTACCCCCCCCCGCTATCAAGCAGTGCTCAAGGCGTACATCCACGATTTACATGGAGATATGATGGCACATATATTTCGAGCAGTGATGTCACAGGCTGTCGGACAAAAACTCCATCAACTGATGTATCAGGCTAGAATCGGCGAGTTGGTAGCTAGGTCTAAACGTTTAGCAAGATAATACATTCCACGAGCGAGTACGCTCATCCATAATCCAAAGCAAGAGTGCTAACTTCAACACGACGAATCCGCATGAGAACTGCCACGCGGGACCCCAGTCTGCATTCTAACTCTTATCGCGCAGTCGTTCCGTCACTTCGGCTTTCTTGGCCTCGAGTGCTTTGACTTTCTCTTCCTTCGAAGCGTCATACGACACGGTGGTCTGGTTAAACCTGGTGCATAGATCTACTGTCAGGATCAAGAAGGTTGAAAAGATCCCCCGAAAAGCTCACGGATTCTCTGGAGACTTTTGGAATTGCTTGTAGAGCAGGTCCTACAGCGTAACATGGACACCGTCAGAAAATGTAAAGATATAAGCGAATATGTCAGTCACCTTGTACTGCTGTAGACGCAATCCTGGGTGCTGGAGTAAACGTGAGTGAGATGCGAAGTAAAGGTTGAATGAAGAGGACCACCTCCTGCCTGACGATCGGGAGTTCACGTTCCGTGTACGCTTCATACGCAGCCTAAAGTGAACAGCATAAGAAGACGATCGGAAGGCAGTGAATGTCAGTCCGAGATCCTATCTTACCTTGAAACGACGCTGGAGAATTCGAGAAATCAGATCGTCTACAACTCTGAAGGTAAAGGAACAGATGAATACCTCGGGATGCCTCTCGATGCCTGCAGCCTGCTGACCAACACTGGCCTTATCCATCTTCGCAGTCACAACCTCAAGCAGATCCAAAGCATTATCAATACCCGTCGCAGCAAAGCTCTCCACTTCAGCCGCAGGCTCGCTGCCCGTCGGCGGCCTCTCCCCACCGTCATCGGCAATCCCACCAGCAGCAGCAATCGCTCCTGGGCCAGCAGGTTTGGCGTCAGCCTTTTTCTTCGCGCCAGCCTTCGGCGCAGCCTTGACTTTGGGGGCAGCCGCAGCCTCCTCTTCAGCAAGCAACCGCGCGGTCTCCGCTTTTCGTGCAAGCTCTGCCTTGCGTTTTTCTTCTTTCTCCTCCGCCTTTGCCTTCCCACCTTTCACGTCCTTATCCTTCCATGCATCGGCCTCTTTTCTTTCCTATGGTAGAATGGGAGATTTGGTTGATCAGAGTCCATCCATGACTTCACATCGCATCAAAGAATTAACCAACTCACTTTCTCAGCAGCAGCTTGCTCCTGCTTCTTGGCTTCGTTCTCGGCCTTCTTCGATCTTCCACTCTCCTTCTTTGCATTGCCACCCTTGGGAGGCATGGTGATTGAAGCTGGAGAATTTACAGAGATCGCTCGAGGATTTAACCTTGTATTGAAGTAATCTAGACAGGAGATGAGTGTGTTGTGCAAGTTAGGTGCCGAAATGCTTACCAGATGGTCAAAAGAGATTTGTACTGACTCAAAACTTGCAATTAGTGCTATCTAATCTAGCTGATCCTTACGTCATTGGGCATTCCATGACATTGACATAAGAGTACAAATGGTACTGTGCATAGACCGCACATAGATCGTCCAGATTATTAAAATAAATACCAGAACTCCCAAGACCGATTAAAAGCTTATCCAGAATGATTGTAAGGCTTCACGAGCAAAGGCATCTGATTTCCTGCATTTGGCTCCGTCACAACCAATGGTCGCTGGACGATACCCGCCTTTTTGGCGATATCCTGGGGCGGGACAGCAAGTTCGAACTCAAATGCTCGGATCAATGTGAATAGTAACGCCTTCATCCTGTTAAGAAATTAGGTCGTTAGATGCACCAATATTTATAAAATGCCAGCGTACTCGACGAGGGAGAATCGGTAGCCGATACAAGCTCGAGGTCCGCCAAGGAATGTAAGCATGTTACCCCACACTCCAGGAATATGAGTTGCGGCTTCAGGAGTGGATTGCCATCGTTCGGGCCTGACAAGTAGATGTACGTTAGCTGACATCCCAAAGAAAGACACAAACACGTACTTAAACTCGAACGAATCTTCTCCCCAAATGCTTTTAGATCTATTCAACAGCAAAATTGGAATGAGTACAGTTTGACCTTTCCGAACGCTATAAGCAACAAGTCAACCGCCACCCTGACTAGAGAGAACGATACTTACTGAAGGGTGTCGTGTTCGACGCCGTATTTATCTGTAAAGGGGGTTGAGAGAGGAAGTATATCGTCCTTCATCGCAATCCGCATGGTGGATGGCACTGGAGCGTGCACACGGAGGGTTTCACGGACAACGGCGTCAAGATATGGAAGCGCGTTGAGATCGTCCATCGTTGGGTTGTCCGTAGAAACAGTTAAAAGTTCCTCCCGAAGCTTTGATTGGGCTTCTGGGGCTTGAGTCAAGGCGTAAAGAGCCCATGTAGTCGCTGTGCTGTGATCCGCTGTCAGAATGGCTAGGCCTTACAGCCAACTTGAACCGTAATCTACCTTGTTGTTTCGTGTCCAGCTACCAAAAATGTTGGAACCTCTGCCCAATCAGGTCAAAAGTGGTAAATTGAAGATGACAGTCACACGCACGAGCCAATACATCCTCGTCCGTCATGCGTTGGCTCTCCGGCAAATCAGTGGCCATATTGGCCCTCAGTAAAAGGCTGAGCAAGTCGCGAGACTTCCATGAAGTCTTCTCCATTTTCTCGCCGTGAGCAAGAGCAGTCTTACTCTCTGAGAGGAGCTCTTTCCCAATGCGATCCATGGTACGCGAAGCGCGATTTGCATCCGCATCACCCTCCGCTCGCTAAATCCACAATCTCAATTAGAGTTTTATGTCAACGCTCAATGAAGGAGAGCTTACGATAAAGCGGAGAGGCGGGAATAAGCCCCTGAGCATGAATAGCATGTTCATGCGTGTTCTCGAACGAAAGATGGTGGAGAAAGCCTCGTTGAGCTCGTTCTTGTTGGCATCACCTTTAAGCGCGTCAAACTTGTAATTAAACCCTAGAAACATTTGTCAGAGTAAACAAACAAGGAGATGAACGACATTACCTGCAAGGCCAATGACGTCCAGAGTCATTTTGCTAAGCCAGGAAAGCAGTTAGGGCAGTCAAATGGGTCCATCACTGATGGGCCAGCGGTGTGTGACAGGCGCCCATCAACAGCGGGCCAGCGGACTCGGCCGAGCTGTCAAGAATTCGGCCTTGGGAATGACTGGGCCGAGACTCTAAAATAGGCCATGCGACATGGGTGGGCCGCACGAACAGAGCCCCATAGAGGACGGATCGGCCCACTTTGCCTCTGGCGCCCATGGGTTGCGCCCAATTGCACAGATCCCATTGTTGCGCCCATCGTTCTTTCAGGCAGTTAACCAGAGTGCTGCCTCGTTAGTACCACTGTGGGGGACCACACAGGAGAAAGTTAAATAGATATATTATTAACCTGTTGTATGTGAAGTAAGTATTTAAATGTGTTGACAGCAGCCTCGTTGTTGCGCCTGCAGGCAACAACAGGTGAATTTTTCGCCATGGATGGGTGGCATGAAAAAAAGCCCCTCATACAATGGGTCAGCCCACTTTGGCAGAGGTTTATGGCACCCATGCACTGCACCCATTGGTCTCATTGGCGAGTCCCAACCTGTGCAATTATTTTGCACTCCATGAGAGGCACAATTCTTTTGCGCTCCATGGGGGGCGCAATTATTTTGTCATCTAGAGGTGCAATTATTTTGTGCTCCATGAGAGGTGCAATTATTTTGCGCTCCAGGGCGCAATTACTTGCACTCTATGGGGGAGCAATTCTTTTGCACTCTAGAGGTGCAATTATTTCAAGCTCCATGAGAGGCGCAATTCTTTTGCGCTCCATGGGGGGCGCAATTCTTTTGCAGTCCAGGGCGCAATTATTTGTGCTCCAGGGTGCAATTACTTGCGCTCTATGGGGGCGCAATTATTTTGCGCTCTAGAGGTGCAATTATTTCAAGCTCCATGAGAGGCGCAATTCTTTTGCGCTCCACAGGGGGCGCAATTATTTTGCACTCCAGGGCACAATTACTTGTGCTCTATGGGGGCGCAATTCTTTTGCGCTCTAGAGGTGCAATTATTTCAAGCTCCATGAGAGGCGCAATTCTTTTGCGCTCCACAGGGGGCGCAATTAGTTTGCGCTCTAGAGGTGCAATTATTTCAAGCTCCATGAGAGGTGCAATTCTTTTGTGCTCCATTGGGGGCGCAATTCTTTTGTACTCCAGGGCGCAATTATTTTTGCTCCAGGGCGCAATTACTTGCGCTCTATGGGGGCGCAATTATTTTGCACTCTAGAGGTGCAATTATTTTAAGCTCCATGAGAGGCGCAATTCTTTTGCGCTCCATGGGGGGCGCAATTCTTCTGCACTCCAGGGCGCAATTATTTGTGCTCCAGGGCGCAATTACTTGCGCTCTATGGGGGTGCAATTATTTTGCCCTCTAGAGGTGCAATTATTTCAAGCTCCATGAGAGGCGCAATTCTTTTGTGCTCCAGGGCGCAATTATTTGTGCTCCAGGGCACAATTACTTTTGCGCTCTAGAGGTGCAATTATTTCAAGCTCCATGAGAGACACAATTCTTTTGCGCTCCATGGGGGGTGCAATTCTTTTGCGCTCCAGGGTGCAATTATTTGTGCTCCAGAGCGCAATTATTCTGAGCTCTACAGGGGGTGCAATTATCTCAAGCTCCACAAGGGGTGAAATTATCTGTATTCCATGGGGGGGACAATTATTTTGAGTTCCATAAGGGATGCAATTCTTTTGCACTCCACAGGAGGCGCAATTCTTTTGCACTCCACAGGGGGCACAATTCTTTCAAGTGCCACTGTATGTACCTTGTGCTTTGATAGGGTTACAAATATTCTGTGTCCAGCATTGTTTCAATGTCAGAGTGCGCCCAATGTGAAATGGGCACGAAATGTCATGTCAGAGTGCACCCAATGTGAATGCACATCAAATGTGTGCACTAAGTATGCATCTGCACCTGTTATTTTTCAGTGTGTATTTCCACCCATTATTCTTTTGCATGAAATGTTGAGTGCGCCCAATGTGAATGGGCATGTGAGTGGGCGCCAAGTCACTATATTCCCATGGCATTTATTTTGCACAAAAAATATGCGCCCCCCCAATTGTAGTAAATGCGTGGACCAAAGTAGTTTGTAGCTGCCCTGCTGAATGACATCATGTGCCCCACTGAAACTATTTTTTTGCGCCAAATGATGTTTGGACTTTGTCAAAATTTGGCCATGTCCGGTATATTTTCCAGCTCAGGGTGTGGGGGAAGAAGCTTGAATGTACAAATTTAGTATCATTAGAATTGTATAAATGTCCTCTATCGATCTATACCTATTAGAAAAGCACCAGTAGTTGTGTAAATATTTTATGGCAGCAAAAGACTTGAAAGATGTTGGAAGGGCCAAGCAAACAAAGGCAAACATTCCGATAATTCTACAAGTTCATGCTACAAAACATGGGGGAAGAAGCTTGGATGCCCAAACAAGCTGGAATCATAATTTAGATGCAATTCAGCATCTACTGATACCATTTTTTAGAGCAACGGTTGTTTGTGGCCAACTGAATTCAATACTCAGCTGTTTTGTCTAGGCTGTCACGCTCTCACAAGTGTGATTTTTCTGTCAAGCATGTTGCGTTGATTATTGTCCAGAGCTTTGCAGTGCTCTTCTTCGTTTCTTAAGGCTCAGCCAAAAGTTACAGAGAAAGATAACTATATATTGGATAAAAGTAGCTGTAGGTTACTGGCTGAGAGCCATCTTGCAAATCTATGGAATCCATCCCGAAAATTCATGAAATCCATCCACCATTCCAGGAATTCCATCTTCAATTCCTGTAGATTAAACCAGGAAGTGTACTTCTGGAGCCCAGAGCCCAGCCTATATCCTGTACCATCCAAGAGAGTGAAATATGGGGCATTTGGGAGGCACCAATGTGATTTGGGAGTGACCTGGAGGGTGGGGGAGAATGGGAAGGCAGTAAAAAATGCGAAATATGAGAGAGCATGGGGAGTATCATCACCTACCCATGTCTGGACACCTTAGAAAGTCAGGATAGGACCATAAAATGTTTTGGAAATGGGAGGAGAATGGGATGGCAGAAAAAAATGTGAAATAGGAGAGAGCATGAGAGGTATCATCACCTACCCATGTCTGGACACCTTAGAAAGTCAGAATAGAACACATTGAGCGCACTCTGATGGGCACATTCTGATGGGCGCACTCTGATGGGCGCACTCTGATGGGCGCACTCTGATGGGCGCACTCTGACATTTGGTGCACATTCCCATTGGGCGCTCTCCAAATACATACTGAAAAACAACAAGTGCAGATGCACACTTGTTGCAGGTATATACTAACTTGGCACCCACTCACATTTGGCACACCTTCACATTGGGCTCATATTTCATTTGGTGCACATTCACATTGGGCACACTCTGACATTTCGTGTGCATTCACATTGGGCACACTCCGATATTTCATGTGTATTCACATTGGGCGCACTCTGACATTTCATGAAGAAAAATAATAGGCGCAAATACACACTTGGCGCCCACTCATGTTTGGTGGAAATCCACATGGCAAAATTGGTGCACAAAATAATGGGCACAGATACACATTGGAATATAATGGGCGCAGATACACACTCGGTATTGACAGTTATGGTGCCCACCTGAAGCACCAATGGGCATGACAATCTGACACTGGCAGTGTCTTGGTGCCCACTCACATTTGTATTCACTACACAATGCTGGACACAGGCTATTTGTGACCCTGTCAACAGCACAAGGTACATACAGTGGCACTTGAAAGAATTGTGCCCCCTGTGGAGTGTACATCCCTCATGGAGCTCGAAATAATTGCACCCCCCATGGAATGCAAATAATTTCGCCCCTCGTGGAGCTCGAGATAATTGCACCCCCTGTAGAGCTCAGAATAATTGCGCCCCCATGCAGCGCAAAAGAATTGCGCCTCTCATGGAGCTTGAAATAATTGCACCTCTAGAGCACAAAATAATTGCTCCCCATAGAGTGCAAAATAATTGCTCCCCCATAGAGCACAAGTAATTGCGCCCTGGAGCGCAAAAGAATTGCGCCTCGTGCCCTCTGTAGAGCTCAAAATAATTGTGCTTCCCTGGAGCACAAAAGAATTGCTAGAGCACAAAATAATTGCGCCCCATAGAGTGCAAAATAATTGCTCCCCCATAGAGCACAAGTAATTGCGCCCTGGAGCACAAAAGAATTGTGCCTCGTGCCCTCTGTAGAGCTCAAAATAATTGTGCTTCCCTGGAGCACAAAAGAATTGCTAGAGCACAAAATAATTGCGCCCCATAGAGTGCAAAATAATTGCTCCCCCATAGAGCACAAGTAATTGCGCCCTGGAGCACAAAAGAATTGTGCCTCGTGCCCTCTGTAGAGCTCAAAATAATTGTGCTTCCCTGGAGCACAAAAGAATTGCTAGAGCACAAAATAATTGCGCCACATAGAGTGCAAAATAATTGCTCCCCCATAGAGCACAAGTAATTGCGCCCTGGAGCGCAAAAGAATTGCGCCTCGTGCCCTCTGTAGAGCTCGAAATAATTGTGCTTCCCTGGAGCACAAAAGAATTGCGCCCGTTGTGGAGCTTGAAATATTTGCGCCTCTACAGCACAAAATAATTGCACCCCCCATAGAGTGCAAATAATTGTGCCCCTTGTGGAGCTCAAAATAATTGTGCCTGTAGAGCGCAAAATAATTGCACAGGTTAGGACTCACCAATGAGACCAATGGGTGTAGTGCATCAGTGCCATAAATCCCTGCCAAAGTGGGCCAGGCATTGACTACAATTGGGGGGGCACATATTTTTTGTGCAAAATAAATGCCATAGGAACATAGTGACTTGGCGCCCATTCACATACACATTCACATTGGGCACACTTGACATTTCATGCAAAAAGATAATGGGTGGAAATACAACTGGAGAATAACAGACACAGATGCATACTTAGTGCAGGTACAAGTGATTTGGCACCCACTCACATTTGGTGAACATTCACATTGGGTGCACTGACATTTTGTGTGCATTCACATTGAGCGCACTCTGACATCTGGTGCCCATTCACATTGGGCACACTCTGACAATTGGTGCCCATTCACATTGGGCGCACTTTTCATGCATTCACATTGGGTACACTCTGATGGGTGCACTCTGACATTTGGTGCCCATTCACATTCCAACATTTCATGCATTCACATTGGGCGCACTCTGATATTTCAGGCACATTCATGTTGGGTGCACTCTGATGGGCGTACTCTGACAGTTGGTTCACATTTACATTGGGTGCACTTTTCATGCATTCACATTGGGCACACTGACATTTTGTGCAGAAAAATAATCACTGACATTTTGTGCCCATTCACATTCCAACATTTCATACATTCACATTGGGCGCACTGATATTTTGTGCACATTCACATTGGGTGCACTCTGATGGGCACACTCTGGCATTTGGTTCACATTTACATTGGGTGCACTGACATTTGGTGCCCATTCACATTGGGCGCACTTTGATGGGCGCACTCTGACCTTTGGTGCACATTCACATTGGGCACAGCACACTCTGACATTGAAACAATGCTGGATACAGACTATTTGTGACCCTATCAACAGCACAAGGTACATACAGTAGTACTTGAAAGAATTGTGCGCCCTGTGGAGCACAAAATAATTGCACCCCCTGTGGAGTGCAAAAGAATTGCATCCCTTATGGAGCTCAAAATAATTGTCCCCCCCATGGAATGCAAATAATTTCGCCCCTCATGGAGCTCAGAGCTCGAGATAATTGCGCCCCCTGTAGCGCTCAGAATAATTGCGCCCCTATGGAGCAAAAGAATTACGCCTCTTGTGGAGCTTGAAATAATTGCGCCCCTTGCAGAGCTCAAAATAATTTCGCCTGTAGAGCGCAAAATAATAATGGCATTGGTGCAAAGTGTGGGTTATTTTCAATAGGAGCGCCCATTATTGGCAGGCGCCCACCTGTTCGGCCCAGCCATCACTATGGATGATTTGTTGAGATGTCGGCCGAGTCCGCTGGCCCCATATGGTATGAAGCATTGTCAAGTTCGGTTGGTCCATTTGGTAAGGGCTAGGGTCACTGTCATATGTGAGGAAAGGACGTCAATACGCCCTGTACCACCCTGTTTGGTGCTTTCTGCATCCCAGATATCTCGGAGCTGAAAAATGAGTATACATCAAAAACTTTTGGCAACGTGCTGCCTACCTCCGTGGACTTCTCAATAAAGATCTCCGTCAGCTCCCGAATCTGGGCTGCCCCGAAAGCAGGATTCTGATGATTCATACGTCAGCATGGATTAAGCATCTGGCTGCAGTTAAAGAGTAGCCACCATGATTTTACGCTACCACGTTAACCTCGATTAATCTTCCTTCATAGTTCATTTCAATGAAACACACCTGTTGCTTGTGCTTATCCTCCTCAACCACCAAAACGCCTAAAAAGTGTATATATAAAAACAGAACTAAACGCGATACCCGAACGGACTCACCAGCACCCAAAATCTGAGACAGGTTGTATCGGGTAGCCTCTGGTTTTTGGTAGGTGTAGCTGTTCATTAAAATGTGGTTCAAAGCCTTAACATCAGCCGTAAACAGCCGGCCCATCTACTCTCGTCAAATCAACGGTTTTCAAAATAGAAATCGTTAGGCTCACCCCTACAAAACTCCTGTACTTCATCGTCGGGCCATATTCCTCGATCCACTTCTCGTGAAGAACCGAATTTTCCTTGATCGTCAAGATGAGTTTGCCAGATCTACAAACAATCTAATGAGACGCACAGCAGTCCATATCTCTTTCATGTTTCCATAGATGAAGCTCGGGCTCGGAGGACCAGGAAGCAGCTGCAGCGGCGACGTCCATTGATCGTAGTAGAAAGTTACAAATTTGTATACTCCATACGCGCCAAGAGTTGCTGATAGTGATGCTAGAAGTTGAAGGATGGTGCTCATCGTGAACGGTCGCAACAGAGCCTGAGACTTTGACTGTTTCAGTCGTTCCTCTGGCTTTTAAGACCAAAAGATGTGTGCAAATTCGTAATCCCTTGACGTTGTGCCGTGGACGATGGGAGACATACGTGTGCGCCGATTGTTCAGGAACAACTGCGGGGACAGCAACAACCGCGTTACCGGCACATGATGACGATTTTTGTCACCGGTAAAGATACCGAGAACGCGTTGTAGCCTCTCCGATTGTAGTCCGCAATGCTTCATCCATGGGGAAGGACTCTACGGTGTTCATCCGAGAGAAGGCAATAGCTCTCTTCCCGAAGGCTGTTTACAGTCGGGATGACGCACCATAGTGGCTGGAATCGTCATTCAAGAGTATGTATACTCAAGATTGTAACTGGCAGGGACTCATAAATTCAACAAGACTTATAGGAACTTACTCGAGGCAATCAGCAAGTCATCTGGTCGAGTGCCCAATTTTGTTTACGTCGCCTCAAACGGCATTTGAAGGGAAATCCTTGATACAAAACGTTGAACCACGAGGACAGGGTATACATAGTATCACATTATACATACATTGTCCAGCACAATAGAACTAGAGTCGTTGAAAAGACCTCATGATCAGTGGCATCTGGTTTCCACCATCCGGGTCCGTCAAGAGTACGGGTCTTTGAACAAGCCCCGACGATCTTTTCACGATATCCTTCACTGGCACCGCAAGCTCAAACTCGAACGCCCGCACCAAGGTAAAAAGCAGCGCCTTCAGCCTATCACAATCCGAGATTAGTATAATTATCCCAGAACAGGTAACAAAAAAACTTTACTCTACGAGAGCGAAGCGGTACCCAATACAAGAACGCGGCCCACCAAGAAATGTGAGCATATTACCCCAGACCCCTGGTATAGAAGACGCTGCTTCAGGCGGCGATTCCCATCGCTCCGGTCTGGAGTTTAGCAAATACACCGGTCATAATTTCGACAAAACGAATAGCTAGGACGTTTCTCACTTAAATTCAAACGCGTCCTCACCCCAAATCGACCTCGACCTGTTGATTTGTATAATCGGAATGCGGAGCGACTGACCCTTTTCGATTCTGCGGTCTGATCAACAAAATAATTGAGAATAAGTAAAATAAAAGACCTGATTTCGTGGTGGAGCACACCCTCCTTATCAGTAAATGGAGTGGCTAAGGGGATGATGTCATCCTTCATCGCCTGACGAACCGTGGACGATGCAGGCGCGTGAAGGCGGAGTGTCTCTCGCACAACAGCGTCGAGATACGGAAGAGCGTTGAGCTCTTCCATCGTTGGATTGTCAGTCGATACACTGAGCAGTTCATTCCGGAGTTTAACCTGCACGTTGGGGGCTTGTGTGAGGGCGAAAAGAGCCCACGTTGTCGCTATGCTGAAATCGAATTGTTCTATATAAAGGCAAAGGGTAGATTAAAAGGGTTTACCTTGTGGTTTCGTGACCCGCAACCAGAAATGTGGGGACTTCTATTGTTGAAAAAAAAAAGCGTTGAGATGGTTTTATTGAATTGCTTAGATATGAACGCACGAGCCAAAACGTCCTCGTCCGACATACGCTGATTATCTGCTAACTCAGTGGAAGTATTCGCTCTTACTAACAGCGAGAGCAAGTCCTTCGATTTGCCAGAGCTCCTGTCCGTGTTCTTATTTTGTTCAATAGCCGCCTTGCTATCTGCGAGGAGATTGCTTCCAATTTGGCACATCGTACGGCGGGCTTTCTCCGTAGCTGCATCTCCTGGTGCAGGCTGGTATTCGGGGTATCAGAACCAATTGCTCGAATATGAGGTAATTTACGTACAATGCTCCGAAAAATGGGGAAGGCAAATCGAAGAACCGCGAACACGCTGACGTTTGTTGCAGCATGCAAGATGTGAGAGAATGCGTCATTGAGCTCGTCCTCACCAGGACCGCGTGTTAACGAGTCAAATTCGTAATTGAAGCCTAGGCATTGGTTTGCAAGGCAGTGACAGTGGGACAAAGGAAATAAACAGACCGGCTAGACCGATGACGTCGAGAGTCGTTTTGCTGAGCCATGACAAGACATCGATCTGTCCTTGCCCTTTTGAAATCTCTTCTGCCCAGATATCGCGAAGCTGAAGATATTTTTCTCAAGAATGTAAAAATGGAATAAAAATCCATAAAAGTCACCTGAACTGATTTTTGGACAAATATCTCGGTGAGCTCGCGGACGTGAGCTGGTCCAAATGCAGGGTTCTGACGACATTTCAGGAGGAATCAACTTTGCAGGGAGAATGCTCACCATAATTTTACGCTAATTACGTCAAACATCGTTCGAATAAACCTGCAAATCCCGAATGACAGCCTACCTGTTGCCTGTGTTTATCCCCTTCAACAACCAAGACGCCTGAAAAGTCTCAGCATCTTGATGTAGTTTGCTATTCGCCCATACCTGCACCCATGATCGATGTCAAGCCATATCTTGACGCTTCTGGTTTCTGATAGTCGTTGGGATTCATTAAGATATGATTCAAAGCCTTCGGATCTATGGTGTACAATCTTTTCCTCTGTTCATCATGGCCACCTTTTCAGCACTTATATTATTCAAAACAGCAAACACCCACCCCAAGGACACCTCTAAACCTGAACGTCGTCCCATACTTCGCTATCAACTCACCAGGTTCCATCGAATCTTCCTAAGCCGCTTTAATCAAGCTGTGTTTAAAACAAAAAAACAAAGGCTAACCTCAGCCCAAATCTCTCTCAAGTTTCCAAGGAACAGCTGTGAGAATGGGAGTCCTGGTAAGATATTCAGCGGTGAATTCCACTGTCCGTAAGCGACTCTGGCGAGCTTGTACACCCCGTATACACCAGATGCTGCCATTAAGGCTCCCAAGAGTTGGACGATTCCACTTGGCATTCTTGGTTGTCGGTTAGGTTGCCAGCGCACAAACGTCCTGAAGGAGAGATCAACGGATCAAGTGAGTTGGCCTTGTAGCCCAAAGAACTTCTAAATAGTTGTCAATTATGTAGGTCAGATTCTTATCAGCACTGCGGGCTTTGGCAGTGCAAACACAGGTCTCGACGCAGTCTATAGACACATCCAAGACACATCTATTCCCCAGACTACGTCAACGTCGTGTTTCTGAGATACATTCTCTCGTTTTGTGGGACTCACAGGTTGCTCACAAGATGCAAATGAAGGAGCTCTCGCAGATGTGTTGTGTGTCGTTATAAACGCTTTTCATTTTTGCCTATCGACTGAAGACACCCCAGGGATTTAAGGAGCAAGATACTTGCTCAGCGAGAGCGTGATGATGAGCGAGGTTCAAGTCGTTGCCCAGCGAATTGGTTGATCATGGTGTGGTTCGACTAAGAGTACTGTGTCACTACGTTAACTTGACTTTGCATCGACCCACTGCCTAAGGCAACGCGAACACTATGTAACGATATCCCTGGGGAGATATGTCCTCCTCGTGTCGTCGAGGCGCCCATTCCGCTGATGGTTCGCTTCTGGCGCGTACCCAACGAGCATCCATGTCATGGCATGTCAAAGTTTGTCTAGCACGATAGCGCGTCGTGGTCATCGCGCGCGCATTCCAGAACGCAAAGTCGCACAAGACGATATACAGGTCGTCAGTCGACGTCCCACATCGTTGGACAGTTCGCCACCCTGCTCTCGATTTGACCCTGTGGGGGCACTGGGGACTGGATTGGCCCCAACAACACTCCAAATCCATCGACAACCGGGATTTCCAAAACACCCTCGGCTCTGGTGTCCCCGAACTCATCTTCGTTCAATTTTTTTGGAGTGGTGATCTCTGACGGCAAGGTTATATGACCCATAACGCAATGACCCCCCCCCCCCCAGGCAGCTTCTTGGGGTCCCTCCATCACCTTCCTCCCGATCGTCATTACAGGGCGCTCCAAGTAGCTCATCCAGAGCCTATTTCAGCAAGTACAAAATTCGTGTCCATCAGAGACAGTTCCAAAAACGATATTAGTTTGCGCCAGTCGTCTTCTGAAGTCACCAAATTTTGAAAGTGTTGAAATACGGAGTCCTTGACATCTCTAACAAGAGAAGTACAACACACTATGTTGAGCAAAGTCCGGCACCTGCACGCAGTGGGATACTTGGCCGCCTTCATCGTGTATTTGAAACGTCGGGATTGAGATTCGGTGAACGTTGCATTCAGGATTTCACTACCCCAGAATCTCTCCAGTCACCGTTATCAGTCAGACATAGAAAATTACAGTAAGTAATATACAAAGCTTACTATAACGTAGTAGAGAATGCACCGTCATCATGGTCATAAAAAGCGCGCCTGGTGCCGAGGTGGTCTTAGCTACCTTACGCCGGCGTAAGTAGGCATACAAATCCTAAGTAAGTAATGGTTGGTTGTCGCGAAAACGCGACGACATAGAAAATGAAATCGAAAATAGAGGGCGAGGCATATGGTGTGGAACCTCGCACGGAGCTCAAGTCCCGCAGGCGGGTGGAAGAGCGGCCTGGTTGCCGCGCATGTTGAACCAGCACGCCTAGGCTGATGATTATGTTGATGACGCAGCAGTTGGCGTAGCAGTTCTGGAAGGTTTGAAGTGCGAGCTCTGCAAAAGCGACTCTGCAAACTCCTTGAAGTCCTGCTTCGAGCATGACCTTCCAGGCTAAAAGTTGCGTGAGGGTGACGCTCTCGGGTTAAGGCGGACGATACGTACCTTGAGTGCATATATTACAACCTCCTGGGTAGGTTCCTTGGCCCCCGACTGGGCCTCTGACCCAGCTTCTTGGGAACCAACGGACTCCTTCAAAACGAGCCTGACTACGCCTTCTTCTGCGTCAAACGTGCACCGCACGGTAGGCTTCACACGGATGTTCATGGATATCTTCCAGAGCGGCTCCCGTCGGAAGACTTGCGGATATCAACTCAGTAGGTGTGGAGGTGGCAAAGACCGACGAGAACTTACGCAGCCGTTCCTCGAGTGTCTCCTTGTCCGATAGCAATTTGATATGGCCGACCATACCATCAGAGAAGGGCTTGCTCCCGCGTTTCACATATAACTTGACACCTTTCAGCTCAAGCTCGACGTCTTCGTTTTCTTCGCCGGTGATATCTGGTAGAGGTATGTCAGGACAGGGTTGATATATTCCGAGATTGTTGGTGGATTGCGCAGGCGGGTGATAAGGGGCGGGTGGGAACTTGTATACTGACGTGTAAAAGTCGCCGGCTTAGAGGCGGGCTCGACCGCAGCGATAGCATGCTTCTTGGGGACAACATGCAGCGTGCTGGGCTTGCTAATATCTGGTAATCTCGATGGCGAAGCATCGGAGGGCTCTTCTTCGAAGTTTGCACTCCAGATAGATCGCGAGTTCTTCAGAGGAGATTGCGACTTGTTGAAGGAAGCGAAAGGCGAGGTGGATCCTGCAAACGAGGCGAAACCGCGGGATGGATTGGGCTGCGCGAATGTGAATGGAGTTCAATTTGAATAATTGGGGGAAAACATACCGATCCGAAAGATGCAGATGGTTGAGGTGTTGTGGGCCTTGTTGCAGGAAGGGGCTTTGAGGGTAGCGCGGGAGAAGCTGGTGCTGGGTGCTGAGGCGGGGGCGCTTTGGGGGCAGACTCTTCTAGTGATGGTGAGGGCGTTCGGGGAGGCTCCGCAGCGGGAGTCGCCACAACCGGTTCTGGATCCTCGGAAACGAAAGGCTGCAGTTCTTGGTTGGGTTGTGGATATGTAATCGTATAAAACACGGGCGTACAATGTCAACATCCTCATCCGAAATCATTGCTGCTAGTGATATAGCGGAATGCTCCGCCTTCGGAGCTTCGGTTGGGGCCTAAGGATTGAATTAGTTGTATATACAAAGCAGGCAAACGGGTAACTCACATCATTTTTATCCGAGTCAGTTGAAGGAGTCCTGCTTCGTTTGTTGGGATAGATGTTAACAAGGTTCTGTAGGCACAGATATCAGCAGAGAAAGGACTCGGCATTATCGTTAGTCTCACGTGCGGATACCCGAGATCCTGCTAGATAACGTTGAGCAGGAGAGAGTAATTGCAGCGGAAGAAACTAACAGGACTCGGTTCGTCGAAGCCATCGTGAGGCACTTTGCGCTTGAGGGAGTTCCGCCTGCTTTGGCTCGATGCATTCGGAGAGTCCTGAACTACCTCCGTTGCTGAATCACGTTCTTGATCTTGTACCCTGACCTCCATTTTCGCTTCTTTCGAAGCAAGATCCGTTGGAGCTGACGCCACCGATGAATCTGGGATATCCAAACTGACTCAAACGCCATCAGAAAAGCGCGTAAAACACAGTAAAGAAACGACACTAACAAGTTGATGCTCAGTCTGCGAGAGCAGGCGTATCCAACAGTAGCCGCAAAGGTAGCAATCCCAGCAACTACAAAGTTGAAATCGCTAACAGGGAACATGGGTTCTGGTCGTATATTTGATGAATAAACGGATCAGACGTGTGAGCGAACGTCGCTGTTAAGTAGGTGGTTACTCTGTGCTTTCTGTCGAGAAGCCCGTGTGTTAGATGACTTGAAAAGCTTGCCAGTCTTGTAAACGACTCACATCGTAGAATAAAATGGGTGTGGTATGACGATCCCTGGATCGGTCAACGGAGCTCTTGGCTGGGGGGTTAAAGAATGGGGAGGGTTTGACGGAAAAGAGTATTTAAGGCTCCGAGCTGCCTGCCTGTCCTGCCTCGAGGTGAACACGAGTTGTGAAATGATATACCGATCACAGATATGCCAAATGTGTCGTACCAAGAGCGACATAGACTCCGCGTGGCAGTAATGCAGCTTTTTGAAGAAGTTCCTGGCCATACATGGGGTATGGCGAGCAAGATTTGCGCATACTGGAGGGCGCAACGGCAACCGAGCTGTACACAGCAACTAAGTTGGAATGTGGACGGATTAAGAGTTATCAGTTGGCCGAAACGGCCTGTCACTGACTTATCTTTTATCGAAGAACTGCACGAGGATGATGAGGAAGACGGTCGTAAGTATTATACATTGATTGTCACCGGCCAGACGCAAAATTTGGAAAATCGGCTAGCATTGTCACTACTTACAATCCTGAACCCAGCTTGCAATGTCACTTGTTCGCTTCCACATGCATCCGCCATTCCCCCTGCATTCCCAGGCCGCTGTCCACGCACACCAGCCCAGAACTCGAAGACACGCTGATGGTGTGCAGGTCAGCCGACGCCGTAGTACACCCTTGCTAGCACGGATCGCCTCTCTGCTGTTGCTCCGATCCTGTGAGAGCGCGTCGGTTGTTCCTTGCAATTTTTCCGTTCCGTAATAGTATCGCTGGAAAGCTCTAGAAGTAAGTGGCTGGTTGGTGTGTTTTCACGCTTATTACTTCAGTCCTCAAGGGAAACGGAGACAAGGTGGGGTAAGTACTACGCTGAGTTCATACGCCCCCCAATATCCTTCCCCATCCCAACGAAAATGCACAGCACTCCGTCGGCCGAATTGCATGCCACACCGGCGTAATGACGTACTGAAGTTGCCTCAGACAGGGTAAACCTAGCCATCCTCTTGCCGCCCTATGGCCTCCTTGGACTTTCGAAGGCTTTCTCGGGCCCACGTACAGATTAGTATTGTTCAGGTTCGGGTTCATCTTAGTCCGACAACTATCCTTGTTGCCCTAGCTCCAGAGACCTATCTTGCAGCTGTTTTTTCTTCGGATAACGCCACTGCCTCCGGACAAGTAGCAAGCATATGACCATGCACGCGAGGAACAAGGGAAGATGCTTGAAAATCACATTACGACGCCATATGGCGGGATCACAGATGACATCTATGTTCTGAATGTCATTTGCGACTGTTGCTTCGTCGATTACATCTAGCTCCTTCATAAGGGTGTGGGCACTGTTATATACCTGCCTTGCTTTGTCTGGCTGGCAAAGCTTGGCGTATAGTTCAGCTTGCCCTCTAAGAGAGAGGCCAACCATGAACTTGTTTCCTTGCATGTGTTCAAACATGGTTTCGGAACGGCGGTACAGTTCCAGTCCATTGCGGTAGGTTCCTCGCATCTTATTCAGTTCAGCAAGGTGGAAGACACAGTAACCCATCTGCCCGTCATTCCTTGAGGACTTAAATTCTTGAAATGCGTCGTCGAGTCCAACCTCTGCCTCGTTGTAGTATCCCTGCAAATATAGGGCGACTGATTTCTGATATAGAGCAATCGAGGCATGCCTCTGAGGGCCGTGAACCAGATAGTAGTCCCTTGCCTTTGCAGACAACCTGATTGACTCCGTCTGGTTGTCAACTCTGTATATCCTTCCCAATTCGCGTTCACAGTCGGTGATGCAGGTGTAATCTTCAGGTGAACATGTCTTTTGCGCCGTTGAGATCGTGTCCAGTGCCTCCGGGCGACGATCAACCAGGAAGTAAGTGATCCCTGTCCCGCGGAGGCAAGCAGCCATGTTACGAGCATCATCCACATCTTCAAAACGTTTGTATGCCTCGGAAAATAATTGAAAAGCAACAGCGTGTTCACCTCGAAGGCGGGCAATATCTGCGAGTAGAAACTGAGCTTGGGCAACCCAATTCAAGTCATTGAGCTTTTCGTACAGACCCAGAGCTTCCTGTAAAGCCTCAATTGCTTTAGGGAAATCATTTAGTCTGAAATATACTGTTCCAAGGCGTAGCAGGGCAAGGGGCAGCCATGAATCTGCATCTCTCAGCTGCTGATAAGTTCTTACCAGTTCCAAAGTCTTCTTGGGTACATCTAGGCGCGGTACGTTCCATGTGAGGTAGTTGGAGTAATCCAGGGAGATCGAAACTGAGGTGCTAAAATTGTGCTCCAAAGCATCTAGAAGAAGTGTTTCGGCGTTGGTTTCTTCTTCAGAGAGATTGCGAATATGTTCTATGAAACCTTGAGTTCCTGGATTGCCTCTCGCATTATGGATCAGCTGGAAGTAGAATGCCTCAACGCCCTCCTTGTAGGAGGCATTGAGGGGATAATTGCGAAGCATGTGGTAACGGATTGTAGAATGCATTTGCAGAACATCAGGAGAATTCATTAACAGGGAGGTTCGGATAAGGACTGCTGCCACACGGTCAACATCATCAATCAGTGGAACAATTCTCTGGAGATTCTTGCGTCCAATTCCTCCAGGTAGACCTGCAATAATACGGAGGAGCTCAGGAGCTTTTGGGTTGGATTTTATCAAAGGACCGTTAAGGGAAATGGCAACGGAGTGGTCGAGCTTGTTCAAGGGATCACTATCATCATAGTTGGGCTGGCTCTCATTGATATTGTGTTTGGATAGGCCACGGTTCCAAATTTCCAGGATCATCGAAGTCGTGTAGTGTTCTTGTGCAGATGATGCCATGAGGACGATAGGTAGAGGGATGTAATTAACTGCACGAAGGAGAGCATCAAGGCGACTGTCAATAGATTTGCTGGGAGACAGGCTCGTGAACAGCATTCTTGATGCATTTAATGATAGTGGTTGGATGGACTCAAACTGGTGCCACAATACACCACGATGGGTGGCGGGATCATGAGCATTGCGAGTTGTAATGATAATTGTGAGCCGAGGGAACCGGGCTAAGAATGTCAAGACGCCCTCAGTCTCTTTCTGTGCGCTGGGAGGCTCCCACACGGTTTCAAAGTTGTCTAGTACAATGATACGGGGGACATCATTATTGTCCAGGAAATATTTGATATTCTTGCGGCTGTCACTTAACGCCGTGAGATCGAGGTCAAGGCTGTGAGTAATGAAATCCAGGAGCTTTTGGGCCTTCAAGTCATCTAGAATATCAGATGCTTCATGGCAATCAACCCAGTGACGTGCGTTCCCAAAATGTTGAACGATACGAGGATGGTGCATGATTCCAGTGGCGGCTGCAGTTTTGCCCATTCCAGGGCCAGCTCTGATGGCTACGTGTTTCTTGACCTCGGATCTTTGTAGGATTTTGCCAACAGCATCCTGAATGAATTCATCGCGACCGTAGAGCAAGAGAGCAGGTGGTAGGGACGGGGGCGGACTGGAAAGGAGGATTTTGCGGTCGGTGGGAGTAGCTATCAGCCTAACGACCACAGCTACGAATACACCGCCCACCGGCACCATGAGTGACCGATGACAAGTAATGAGGTGCTGGGGCGAGTTTGCTGCGACGGACGCCGTGAGTGCACTGCGTTCTGCTTGCTCTGCCTGGGCTATTCTGGCTGGCGGAGGTCCGCCCACTACGGCAAAGAGAATGAGGCTGAAGGTGTAGTTGTTGACCTGAACACAGTGCAGCGAGGGGCCGGCAGTCAGCGCTCAAATTCTAACAAAGAAACCGCGCCCTAATATATGAAAAGTTAATATATACCTTGCTTGTTGTGAACCAGCCACCTTGAACGATAAAGTTACGAGCTCCTTTGAAGAAATGCGGCATGGCACGGAGAGAGCAGAGGGAATTAACGTGAGATCCATTGAATGTCAAACATGCCGCCTTTGTTGAGCGCTTTGCGGACTGCAGATAGGTTGCTCTTCACATCACAGCCCTGTCTTATCATAAAGCACAAGGGGTTCGTCCAAATAGATACGAAGCCAAAGCGCAAGGTGACTCACAGAGGGGAATAACGGCCAGGTATCCATGATCTGGGATGGTTGAACTTTGAAAGAGTTCCGGTGTGTCTTAGTACTAGCTTGTTGTCATCTCGAGAATCGAACCGTCACGGAAAAAACAAACTTTTGAAAGAGTTACATTACTTAATCTTGGCAGCGGGCCGAGACGGCCCGTCACCAACTCCCTCGAGGATGGTGAGGAGACGTACTCAGTAAGTAGTACGCATCGACCGCCACCAGCCAGAGATACTTTAAGTATATGACGCGAACGATACTGAACGCCAAGGGACAAGTGTCCTCGTCACGTCGCTGAGCGCGCCCATCCCGCGTGCAATGTCACTTGTTCGCTTCCACATCTACCCACCCTTCCAACTCGCTCACCATGCCGGTGTCTACGTACACCAACCCAGAACTCGAAGACACGCAGGTTGACCATGGTGCACAGACCAGTCGATATCGTACACCCTTGCCAGCGGGGCAGATCGCCACTCTGCTGTTACTTCGATTCTGCGAGAGCGCATCGGTGTTCGTTGTTTTCCCGTTTCTCAACGAGGTAGGTACGTTCTGTCGCTCTCGTCATTTCACAGTGACCAACTGGCTGGTTCTTGTTTCCAGCTCATCACGTCAGTCATCGGAGGAAACAAAGAGAAAGTGGGGTACTATGCTGGGTTGATGGTAAGTCCTCCAATCCATCTTTCGTCCAAGTGAATCTATAATGGCACAGGACTCGGTCGGCCAAATCATATCCCTCGTAACCGTAATGTACTGGAGCCGCGTCTCAGACATCATCGGGCGTAAACCCATTCTCTTGCTTGGAACCGCCGCTTTGGCAGTTTCTATGATTTCTTTTGGACTTTCGAAGACGTTCTGGGGGCTCGTTGTAAGTAGATGTATCTTCAGAGCGTTGAATAGCAATGCCGGTGCGTCTTTCCTTCATATCGTTCGTAACTACCCTGATGGGATAGTTTACTTAGGCGTGATAAAGAGCGTTGTTGGTGAGATAACGGATTCTAGTAATAGTGCAGATGCGTTTGCCCTGCTTCACGTTCCCTGGTCTGTAGGGAGTTCTTTTGGGTGAGTGAGTGTTATTTACAGTCATTGACCGAGATCGACAAGCTAAGTTTTTAGGTCGCTCCTTGGCGGATGGCTCGTGAGGCCGCAAGAACATTTCCCGACTATCTTCCCTGGTCAGTTTTGGAAAGCCAATCCTTATTTTCTTCCGTGCGCTACAGTGGCAGCTATCTCTCTCGTGGGTTTTTTCATCACTCTTGGACTCATGAACGAGGTTCGTCTGGTTGTCCACCATGGATGATTTTAAACCCTGATCTTCGAAAAGACCGTTCCAGGATGCTACTTCTACAAACACCCACCAAAGGCAGACGAACTAGAATCCGATCTTGAGCCTCTCCTTCCGCCGTCCAATCAAGAGACCACGAAAGCCACCACGGAAGACCCCGTACCTCTTCGAGACCTCCTCAACCTCCGAGTTCTCATCCCGGTGCTCAACTACACCTCCATCGCATTCCTGCACACTTCATCCAACGCCATCCAGCCTCTCTTCCTCGCCATGCCTGTTTCTTTGGGAGGTCTAGAATTCAACCCCAGACAAATTGGGACTGTACTCTCCGCGTACGGAGCCGCGAACGCGGTGTTCCAGACGTTCTTCCTTGGTGTGCTGGTGAGGAAGTTTGGGCTCAAGAATATCTTCTTGACTGCGATGGCGATGTTTTTACCAATGTTTGGGCTGTCCCCTCTTATGAACGTCGTTGCGAGGAGTGGGGGAGGAAGTGGAGTGATTTGGTTCTTCCTGGTTTGTCAACTGGCTTTTTCGATGGTTATGGAATTGGGATATGGTGAGTTGATTCAACGATTCTATGATCATCGTTGATAATCTGAGACGGGTTAAAGGATGTATTTACATGTTCATAACAGCAGGAGCACCCAATAAGAGGTCTCTAGGTGCGACAAATGGGCTTGCGCAGACGTTGGTAGCTGTGGTCCGTATCGCTGCGCCCTTGTTTTCCACTGCGTTACTGTCTTTCTCCATTGAACGCCATCTGTTCGGGGGTTATGCGGTGTATCTAGCTTTGTGGATAATGTCGATAGGAAGCTTGTACCTGGCTAGTTGGCTTTCTGTGGGATGATGATGTCAAAAGTGCTTTATAGGGTTAATCAGGATCAGATAAACGGAACGCATCTATATTGCAAAGGCCGTGCCGATGCAATGCTCCGTATTTATTACTCCCTCTTTCCCACTAACTACTCGTGTATACCCTTGATATCCTCTGCGGACCCGACCAAGTGCACCGACGCACCCATATATCCCATCCACCTCAACTGAGCTCCTTGAAACCCCTGTGAAGAACCGCCCATTAAATGGGGGACCAGGCAGTCAGTAAATGGGCGCCAGGGACAGCTTGTACGCAGCTCTTCGCCTCTCCTCGCCACTGCACTGGCTGATCATGTGTGGATGAAGATGGCCCAGTCCTCTCACAGACCGATCTCTATCTTCTCGGCACCGAACTCGAGATCAACCCCATCCTAGCGAACCAACACAACTTCCACCTCGTATTTAACTTGGTCACCGGTAACCCATCCTACCCCCCTTGTTGCCGTTATACTATTACTGAACTTGATAAATGGGGTGTGTGTTCAGGTCAAACGGGTGGCTTCAACAACAACGCACGCGATCGCGATCTCACATTCACAGCGAAAGATGAACCGGCAACGTTACCACGAGTGGCACAACTTATGATTATCACGGAAATCAGTCCATGGTGCACGATCATAAAAAATGAGAGAGGGGTGACGATGGGGGATGTGTGTACGATGATTTGGAAAGAGTGCGTTGTCTGCGCCTTCTCTAAATTCCGTTGTTCATTCGATGGTGCAGCTATACAGACCATTATGTGACAGATGTAGAGTTTGGTGCACTCCCGCCTAGGCTCCAGGAACAAGTGAAGCGCACGGCGATGCACAACCTCTCTCAGGCTGCGGGATGGCCGCAACAAATGTACTATACCCCTGCGGCTCCTCCGAACAGGTACAAGCGTGTTGGTGCGTTTGGTTTTATTCCCCACTTGCGCACAGAGCTTCATCGCGTTTGTTATGCTACAGATTGGCTGAGGGAAAGGATATTCTTTGAAGGGCTCAAGTTGAACGGCACTTATACCACGTCACGGTTGGGCTTCAAGGCCCCTAACGTTTTTGTTATGACTTTGGTGCCCTGATTCTTTTTTATCCATCTTTTATGCGCATATGCATCTTGCGCGCATTGCTTCCTTACCATACCCCATTGATTTCCGGGGATCTTTACGTCTTGCTTGCTCTATCTCCTTGCTTTTCTTTGGATGTATCAAACTCACCTTCTCGAGGAATGTATCGCAGTGGTCCTGTATTTCTCGGAATCTTGTAATAGATTTTCTTATTGCCTCTCCAAAAGCTGGGTTCACGATAAGATAAGATTGGATTCCTTGTTAGCGTCACGCGTGTTACATATGCAATTTAGCATGTTTTTCGACCTCAACGTTCCCGTTCCCAATATCCAGAGTCCCAGCCAGGGCACGTCCAAGAAGGGCAAAGGAAAGCAACCAGCGACCACGCAGGCGTCGTTTACCATCGCTCAAATAAATTCTCTTGAAGCCCATGTCGATCTCCTCATCCACTGTAAGTCACAATCTAACGCAAAACCACCATAAATGAACTAACTCAATCATCAAGTAGGATACACGGTCCTCGCATTCAGCCAAACGGTCAACAAGAAGGTAGACTCGAAAACACACGTCAATGTGCTCGATGGGCTGCTTTCGCAGCTTAAATCACGTCCTGGGATTGTCTACCTCAAAAGACTGAATATAATCCTAGACGAAGACAGCGAGAAAGGATTCGGGTTGGTTCGTAACCCTCGGTACCCCTTTTCCCTTTTCTGACTGCTTTTCAAATCAAAGATCAACGCCAGCGTAGCCCTCTTCAACTCCTACGACCTCATATCCCTCATCCCAACAACGCACGCAACCTTCTCCCTAGCCTGCCTAACACACACGCAGCCCTCCCCCTTAACAGCACACATCATCTCCATCCCACTAACCCTCCCTAGGCTACCATACCACCTTAAACACACCCTCGTGCGCACGGCGATCAAGAACGGCGCGGTGTTTGAGATCAACTACGTCGGTGCGCTGGGGGGCGAGAATGATGGTGTTATGGTGGAGGCTGGGGCTGCTGAGAATGGGCAGAGCGCGAGGAGGAATTGGTGGGCTGCTGCGAGGGAGTTGGTTAGAGTTACGAAGGGACGGGGCGTACTTGTGAGTGGTGGGGTGGTTGATGATGCGGATTTGAGGGCGCCTAGGGATGTAGGGAATTTGTGAGTTTTTTTTTTTTTTTGTGTGTATCGCGATGTTGATTATGGTGTTTGTGGATAGGATTACGGTGTTGGGTCTTCCTCAAGACGCAACGCACGCAGCATCGACAAAGACGCCGAAGTCACTCGTGTTGAGAGCTCGTACGCCTTCTCTCTCCCCCTTTCTCTTATGACTCCCGCTAATTCGTTTTTGGGTGATAGAAACGCGTAAAACCTACCGTGCCGTTTTGTCAGAACCGAAACTCGTGATACCTCAAGGGTCAATGCCGGTCCCAGCGGCACCTGGACCAAGTACAACCCCACTCCCAATAGGACAGAGCTCAACCCCAGCGCCACAAGTCGCGCCAATTAACATCCCAGTTCCAGCACCAACTCCCACTCCGGCTCTCCCAACAGACTCCAGGCCTCAAAAAAGAGTCAGGGAGGAGGGTGGAATCGAAGGACAAGCCCCCTCGAAAGAGGGTGCGCCGTCGAATTCGAACCTCGAGACGCAGAAGAAGAAGAAACGGAAGAAGAATCAGAATCAGAATCAGAGGGATGGGGGCGTAAGTGCAGGGAGTGTAGCTAGTTAGTCGGTGGTTACTAAGATATACTCGAGGTTGGAGGTATTCTTGAACAGAGGTCATTCAGACCAATCGATATTAGCAGCGTGTTCTTGAGCACTTCAATGATTCTGTTATTTTTCCGGTTCCGGTCTTACACACTACTACTACCTACTTCCCCGAAACTTGGATCCAATTCTTCGGTATTCCCTTCCCTACTAGATACTCCGTGACCGCTTTGGCCTGTTTACCCTGCACTAAGACTTCGACGCCCGAACCGGCGGGTTTACCTGCGATTGGGGATACTGGTAACAAATAGTCAGTATTCATCATCCACAAACTCACCAAAGAGAGAGAGAAAGAGAAAGAGGGGGGAAACACGAACCAGAAGTAGAACCCGCACACACCCTCCTCAACTCCTCCGCCATCTCTTCAGCCTCCACGACCAAAAAGGGCTCAAACCCAACTATAAGCGTGCTCGCTTTCCGGCCTTGTCTTACTTTGATGGTTACTTGGATGGGCTTCAGTGGGCCTTTTCTGTGACGATGTTAGAACTTAGTTGTAAATTGAAAAAGTCAAAAGAGGAAGCAAGAAGGACGTACTTGCGCACCACCTCCCGTCCCTCCACACGAACCTCGTACCAGCTCTGCATCTTCTCCGTAACCCTCCCCGTCAACTCGTCCCGCTTCATAAACTTCATCATCGGTGCCGCTTCTTCCTCCCCCCCTCCCCCTCCAGCTTTACTCGGCTTGCTGCTGCCCTTGGTTTTCGAAGACACACAAGAATAAAGAAGGTCGTCCAAGTTGATGTACGCTTGATCGTTCTGGTTAACCAGGTTCTTGGAAGCTATGTACGTGTTTAGGAGGGTCTTGATCTCTGGGAGAGTGTACAGTGCCGTTTTACTTTACAACAATCAGTCTAACTCGATAATATAATGTGAACGCTTACCTCCCACCTAACCCCTCAAAAAGATCCAAGCTCCCCAAATGAGGCTTCCAAAGCTCCCTAACACCCACCTCCCCCCTTCCCCTCTTCTCCTCCTCCTTCTCCCTCTCCTCCTTCTTCGCCCTCTTCGCCGCCGTCTTCTCCAGATCACCAACCGTCACATACGCCTGGTGGTCCGCTACGAGTGGGTGCGAGCCGTTGATGGACGTTATGAGGATGTCGGGGGAATTGCTGTGTTTAGGTGGGGATTTGAGTGTTAGGAGACCTTGTTTTTCGGCGGATTTTAGGAAGGAAGTGAGGGATTTGTGGTTTGATGATTTTATGGATAGTTCTGATGGGTCGATGTGTGGTTTGTTTTCTTCTTCTTCTTCTTCTTCAGCGGTGGTGGGTGGTAGGGCGGAGGGGGGGAGAACGAGTGTAGGGAAGGCGGGACGGGAGGGGAGGATGTGGTTTGTGTAGAGGAGTGTTGAGGGGATGGGGAAGGAAGATGGAGGGAGGGAAGAGACGGTCGTTGAGATGGCTTGGAGGAGGGATTTGAGTAAAAGGTTGGTCGTTTCTTGAGGGGTATAGGATAGAGCTTGGCTCTTTGGGGGTGGAGTGGCGGGTTTAGCACCCTCTATGGCATTCTCATTACCGTCGTCTCGCTGGTCTAGGGTACTCCCTTCCGGCACGTCTGGCTTTGAGCCCATCTCCCATAGACGATCTTTCCATGTATGCACGACATACACTGCTTTTCCCTTCTCCTTGCCCCCATCGCGAAGCTGGTCACTAGGAAGTGCCATTCGTCCAACCGCAAGAGAGGGGGACAAGACATCACTCTCATTTTCCCTCGTATATTGACGGATGGCAACGAGTTGGCCCTCGACTAAGGATGGGGTATGGTGAACGACTGGCTTGAAACTATGTGAGTCTACAAATTGGGGAGACAGGAAAGGCGGATAACAGACCTCCTGGAATCATGAGGTCTGCGCCTCCAACGAGGACGGGGATGACTGCTGCTGGCGTGGATAGGAACGGTAGGATCTCTTGCTTCTTCCATAGTGTGTAAATGGTTGGAATGAGCTCGTCTGACCCCCTGCCCACGGTAAACCAGATAGGATCGCCTTCTGGTGATAGGTAAGCTACCTATAAAACCATTCAGTCCTCGCCGTTGGCTGCTTAATGTCCAGCAGTGCACTTACGCCTGGTTCGTTGAGGTGTGTGCTGAATTTCAAGGATAAAATCCCGTCTGGCACCAAGATGTCCCCGTCTTCTGAGGATAAACCGAAAGTGGATTCAATGCGCTGTTTTAGTTTACGTCTGTCTGAGGATCTGAGGGGAGCAGAGGTTTTGAGGTTGCTGAGTGGTTTCTTGAACATGGTAGATGATAAGATCTTTCAAGAGATAAGATTGTACCTTGCCCTTTACCACAAGAGGCGCTCTCTATATTACCCCTCACCATCCTATACCCAGCTCATTCATTAATCGTCTTACGATCTCTATCAAGAATCGCGTTCAGTTTTACGCGCAGTATTTACTTCTGGGGACCGAGTGATTTACGTGAGTCAATCCAACTTGCCTTCCAGCGCCCTCAGGCCTCGTACCGCGCCCACTGACTCGAATCTACCCAGTACCCAATCAAATAAAAATCTATCATGTCCCGAAATGTAACACCATTCATACCGCCACTCCCAAGCCCACACAACTCGCCACTACCCTCAGCCCCCGTAATACCCCAACAAAACCCAAACGAACCCGTCAGTCCGACCTGGTACCAATACTCCAACCCGGGCGCGTACCCCGTCTACCCAACCAGCCCCGCCGTTAACATGAATGGTGGCTACATCCCGCCCTACATGAGCCCCATCGGTCAAGCACCCGGCTTCATCCCACCTACGCCGCTCCCGCCTAGCGCTTCTGCTTTCCCTGCGGGCGTCTCGCAGGACTATACAGGCTACCCACCAACCTACCCGTTCGCACAACCGCAACAGCAACAGCGTCAACCACAGTGGGCCGTACCACCCGTTGCCGCTCCTCCCTTTGGATCCTATTCCCAGCCCATGTATTCTGCCCCTCTTCCACAACAAGCTGCACCGCAATTTGGTACGCCCTGGACGGCGGGGGGAGGTCGGCCGTTGTATCCAGCATTTGGTGGGCAACCAATGCAGCAACCGCAACAACAGCCCATGAGTGCACCTGGGTACGGGCTGGGATTTGGTATGCCGCCTGCATGGGCTGCTCAGCACTTTACCCCTGGGCCTGCAATGCAGCCTGATTTATGGGGGATACAACAAGCTTTGGGTGGACAACCACCACCAGCAGGAGGCGCGCAACCCCCGCCTATGCATGGTCCCCTCCACCGTGCAGAAACACACGTCGGTGATCGTATGGACCCATTCATGACTGGTGATCACTGTACGTCACTTCTTCTATCTATTCCCAACAGCTGAACCAGAAAAAAAAAACAGACGGACCCGTCCTCGAACCCTTCCTCATCCGCATCGTCCGCGCCGAAGTCAAGCTAAACCCACTCATAGAACCCGTCCCAGACACCGGGCCCGAACGCGCCTTCCTCAAATGGAACATGCTCTTCCACACCTCACTAGTCCAACGATCCACGGACCCCGCACACGTCTCCTGGTCCAACGGACGAAACGCACCAGCCACATTCCCCCGCGTTTCCTCGATGCGCATCATCTCGGAGGTTTATCCGTGGATGATCGAGGTGCGCGCACAGACGGAGGGGACGGGCGTGACGTGTGGAGAAGTTATTGAGGCCATTTATCATGACATGCAGAGGTTGACGCAGAAAGAGGACTATGATCGTTTGTCTGCGCCTCAAAAACGGAGCTTGGCAGATGCGTATAGGCATAATCGGTCCCGGACGAATGGCGTGCCTGGTGGAACGCTAGGCGAAGGGATGAAAAGGCTTGACTTTTTGAGGGATAAGGTTACGTTTGGGGGTATAGAAAACAACGAAGCGGTTGTGGAGAGGATATGTGGGGCACCGCTGCCGTGCACTTTTGTGTTGAGGTGTCAGCATATGTTCCCGATGACGCAGCAGGAGGCGAGGGATCATGCTGCGAGGCAGCAGCAGAGGGCGAGGAGTCATTCTGGGAATTTGAGTGCTCATGGGAGTCCGAATCCGGGTTTGAGCTCGAGGTCTAGGGCGGCTAGTAGGAATTCGACGAGGAGTCGGGCTGCGAGTTCGCCGCGCCCTGGGATTGCGGTTATTCCACCTTCGGATTATGATGATGATGATGATTGATACTTTTTGCTTGCTTTATTTCGTTTGCTTTACATACCTTTTTTTTTTTTTTGGTTTGCATCATGTACTTATTTCTAAATTCCTAACAGGAAAACATCACTCAATTGTATGATGCGGAACAGCTGTCGTTACGTGGTTGTGGGCTGGCGGGTACTGTCAGCCTTCGCGTCTTGTCGGTCTTGAGGATAGACGACTCGTGAGTGCTCTATAAAATCTTCCTGGCCTCCTACTATAGCCAAGTAAGGACAATCTCGAGGAGGCTAGAGTAAGTAGATGTTTTTACTCACATGTTGGCAGCTCAAGAAACAGGAACCCCTAGTAGTACCTGAAGAAAGCCTTGTTGACTGCGTTTTCTTAGGGGGCCATCTCTCAACCATTGCCGTCAAATTGCTCTCGACTCTCAGTGCACTGTGCGCCGACATCACGACTGGCACTTACGACTTTCTTGCATCTTGTAGTGGGCTACCTCCCCGGACAAGCTGTCATTTTGTGTTTGTGACCACTCGTTCTATTCAATTATGCTTCAAGTGTTCAGCAGGTGTTAAGGACCTTGGAATGTGCACAGCTCGCTTTCCAATGTCAAAAGGCCTGACCGTTACCTTTCATACTTAGGACTAAAATTTGGAAACTTACTTACATTGCATGTCTTCTGGTTGGATTGTTTTGTTACAATGTAAGACGCCTATTGTCTGCAGAAATATCGTTGTCGCGAAGTCATACAAAGGATTATGTAAGGGAGCTCGACTTGTGGTCACGACAACTTGAAGTTTCTATCTTTAACCCATTCCTCATGTCCGAATTCAACAACCTTTTCAACGAGCTCAAGCCATCGGGCGAAGGCGAGAAAATTCCCAACGATTCTGATGTAACATTAGCACCCATCCCCGAAAACATCCTCGCTTTCAGGACAATCACTACGCTGCTCGCCCAGCTTCCACGCGCAACACAACTCAAGCGTATCGATTACTTGGACGATCACATACAGAGCAGGTCTAAGCGCCGAATACTCAAGATATCTGATGCCTTTGCTCATCTAGCCGCTGCTGAACATGGTGTTACTGCAGTGACAACGAATCTTATTGGCAGATCTTGGCTGCCACTAATGGTCCATTCATTCCTGCAAGCCTGCCTTCCTCTGAAACCGTACATCCCACCATCATTTCTCCATCACCACCACATGATCTGGATCAGCGAAGTGCAGCTGATTATATATCTGCACTTCATACAAATTGGTGAATGCAGTGTACTACTAACTCCATTGCAATCTTTACTCACATGCTATAAAACAGGACCACACCGTCATTAAACGACCATCTCTGGATATTGTGCAAGATTCTTAATGAAAAACCCATCAATCTTTGGTTGAAGCTCTCACTATACATAACTACAATGTCGTACAAGAAAATTGCACGTTGGTTCAACAATAAAACCTTTTCAAGGCCGTATTTTGACTCTCTGAAGCGAGTCAAAGACATTCCGCTTTTGTCTCAGGACCGAAAGCAAGCAACAGACAATCATTCTGGGGCTGAACGTGATGTCCGAGATGAGTTTGATAGTGATCGACGTTTCCTGGAGACTATTCTAAAGCCCTACCGAGTTGGGCACCACGATTGAACACCTACTCAAGAAGGTTGATGAAAGCCTGACAGTGTCAGGGAACATTGAGCTCTACACCAACGACACCGTACCGAGTTTCATGACCTACTACTTGTCCTCTTCCATCGCTTCGAGCACATTTTAAACCTACAAGTCCCCAGTAAAAACTCCTCCGACAGTGGTCCTGAACTGTTGCCCGATACAAAGTACTCCTACAGTGGTCCCGAATGGCTGTTCAGTCACAAGAGGGCAGTGGAACAACTCAGATACTACAGCTATGCACTTCTGATGCTAGCCAAAGGCCGTGCTTTCCGAATGCATTTGGAAAACATTGAACACTTGCTCAATGACCCCCCTCATACCAGTGCAGGAGTGTCAACCCACAAGCATGAACAAGGGCAGGAAGAAGACTTTGATGGGGTCCTACCCCCACAAAAGCTGCAGTCTTACATAGCCTAGTTGCAGCTCATGGTCTCTCATTTTGATGCAGCTGACACTCTCAGTCGATTTGTCCACTCAAATCTCTTCATATACAACTCCATCTCCATCCACATCAGGCTCACTCCATCAACAAGCTCAGAAAAACTCAATTGGCAAACTCACCCGTCACTTGACCATACGCAAATTCCTTGAAAAGGGTGTATTGGCTGTCAAAGATGGAAACATTGAAGATGGGGAATGTAAGCAAACCGGCGAAGATGCAGAGATTGAGGCTCTGAGGGAAAAATTGAAACAACACCCTAGTGCCACCAACTTTTTCCTCAATTTGGCACGTAATGAGCCCTTCAAGGGTGCCATTCATTGTGAAGCCTATCTTGCCAGTCTCCTCCTTCATGCCTTTCCGAAGAGCCTCATGACTCCAGGTGATACCCAATACTACAAAGAGATAAAAATATTGCCAGACCTGGAGGTGAAATATCTTTCTTACTGTTTATTTCTGACCTCTGATCCTCGTTTCCTTTTCCTGCGGTGACAGCATTTTGGATCGGTGATTGGAACATCGAAACGTTGTTGCCCGACATGTGACTGTTTTCTCAACATCTTAAGAAATCGCCGTGATGACGAATTTTTGGTATGAGGCAGGCACGGTAATATTTCAGCGTGCACTCTACCACTATGGACACCCAGCCGTGTTGTGGACGAGATGAACCTCAAATTTGGCATAATTTTGTTGCAAGATCTCGAGTCACTCCAGAACGAGGTCAACGGTATACAATGTCATGCCTTTGAGCATTCTAAATCCACAGGCTTGGAGACACTTTCACTCGACAGCGACGGTGATGATGATTGGGATTCTGGCCCGGAGCTTGTTTAACACTTTGATTGGCAGGCTTTGTTAAGTTTGGACAAATATTTTCCAGTATCTGTAGGACTTTTCTACCTTTCCAATCCTCTACTTTGGCTTTTTGATATTGAAAAAACCGTGTTACCACCCAACTAAGACAACGTTCATAGGACATAGACTCGTGCCACATAAGCAAGTACATGGGCTGTAGACATCATGGTGAAATGTACCACATCTCATGAAATCAAACTGCATTCCAAAGCAACTCATTTGATCATGTTTCGACCATCGTATCATTCCCAAATTACCTCCTCCTTCCATACCCCTTATCCCTGTCTCTCTCCCTCTCCCTCGAATCCATTCGCTCCCTCCTAGGAGGCGAAGACCTATCCCTGTCCCTGTCCGTATACTTCTCCCTTCCCACGTCCTCACTTCTTTTCACAGGAGCAGGCCCGCCAGCACGAGCCATGAACGGAGCAGGAGACCTCGACCTCGTATCGCGTCTCCTCATAGTCGGAGGAGGCGAACGGGAACGCGACCCGCCTCCCCCGCCTCTACGAGTGGGTGGTGGTGGGGGAGAAGGAGAAGGAGGCGGACGACGGCGTTCATCGCGTCCGTTTCGTGGAGGAGGCGGAGAGCGTGCTGCCTTTCGTGGAGGAGGAGGGGAGTAGTCGCGCTCTCGCTCCCGTCGTCGAGGTGCTGGAGATGGCGAGCGCCGTCTGGGCGTTCTGGATCTGGAAATATCTCGATCTCGACGGGACTTTGGAGGGGGAGAACGAGACATGGAGACGTCTCGTTGACGGCGGGGAGGTGGTGGTGACCTTGAATTGACTCGTCTACGTGGAGGTGTAGCGGATCGAGAATGGCTTCGGCCCCTTCGACGAGGGGGAGTCGGCGTACGACGCCCGCGATGACGACGAGAGCCTTTGGATAAATCAGACTTAAGAGAGTCCGAATCCGAACTTGTGTCTGAATCGGAGGAATCCGAATCAGAGTCGGAGGAAGAAGAGGATTCCGCCTCTAGCATAGCACGCCGTTGTTCCATGATGAGTTTTGGTGCGTTCTGTGGTACAATCCATGAGCTAGATGTCAAAGACACACAGTTAGAAAAGCAAACCTTGAGGTACTCTCTCATTTCTTCCGTGATAACACCCAACCCAATACTGGTAAAGTAGTTGATCGCAAACCGAGTGTTCTTCGGCACATCCATTGGGAACATTCCCGCACAGCCCCTCTTCACCTCTGGATCTTTGAACCGCTCCGCGAGCACCTTTAATCCCATGCTTTCCATCATTTCTTGCATGAGAATTTTGATGAAGATACGACTGCTAGAAGTGGTGTCGTCTTCATTGATTTTGACGCATTCAAACGCCATCCAAGAAATGGAGTCAGAGCCAAGCAGATGTCCAAAAAAGCGGGCGATGTTGCGCAGCCGATTGGTTTCATACCGATGAATGGTAGTGTAGTAATTTCCGAACGCGTTTTCGAAGCAGTCTGTCCATACTCTGTTCAATTTGCTGAATCGTTCTCCAACTAGCCCATAGAAAGTGGAGTATGACCGTTCTTGAGAGCAACACTCGATGATCATGTTCACGAGTTCAATCTATCAGGGAATGTAAGTGAGTGATTCGGAACATTTGTATTAGCGATGAGTTTACCTCTTGGCCTTCCTGAAGCTGAACTTTCAAAAGTTTGTGAACGGCTTCCTCGTAGTTGAGAGCGTTCATGATGGTCAGGTAGATAATTCTGCGCAGATTAACCAAGTTGGTCTCAGTCCTGTCCTCGATTCCTTCCTTAGTTTCTGCAACTAGGAGAGATTCAGTAGATGTAACGTAAAGGATTCACACAGACTTACCTTCGTCCTCGTCATCATCGCTCGATTCTTCAGAACCAGACTCCTCTTCAGAATCCTCCCCAAGAATCTCAGCCTTGATGCTTTTGTACTTTTCTTCGTTTTCCAAATATTTTGGATCGAACTTGAAGATATCTAATGCGAGACATCAGCATCACTCTTCGAAAGGAGAGGTGAATGAGGACTTACTCAACCCTTCCTGAACCTGAAGCTCCTCCTCGAGCTGAATTTGGTGAGTGATTTGTTCATCCTCGTCTACCAAATCCAGACCTTCCGGAAGGATAGGGTTATCCTTGTACTTATCCTTTCGCACTTGCATCAGGACCTCGATCATATATTGAACACGTTGACTGATGCTGCCTTCGTTAAGAACGGCGCGGAAGCGCTCAAACACAGTCGCATTGGCCTTTGGAGAATTTTCTGTCAGGAATGCGCCAACTTCACGCATGAAGCCGACAGCTATCTCGATTGAGTCATCAGTGGGGCGTTCAAGCAGTAGGACCAGAATTTGAAGCGCTATAATCTCGTGGGCGACAGCTTGGTTCACCAAATGAGCGATGAATGTTGTGGTAGAATGGCAAACAATCTGGTTGGAGTACGTCAGTGGTGTAGCGACTTTGCAGTAGTTCGTGATACTTACTTTGTCGTTTCGTTTGAACGACCGCCTGAACTGACTAATCAAGCGAGTCAGAAGAAGCTCTCCAACCTGAGGCAGTTTTGTATTGATGATGGCAACAACCGCCGCGAATACTGGCGTGAACGGCAAACTTGCTGCCTGGGCTTTCATTACACTCCTGGCAAACAAGCCCCTTCCCCGGATAAGGTTCTCAGCAAAGAGTTCCGGTACCACCTGTTTGATATTGGCAATATTGACTCGATTGACAATACCAGTGATCGATTTCCGAAGGGCATCCCAGGAAAGTCGTTGATATTCAGGGCTCGTCTTGTCTGACGATGCAGCCGCCTGAAGGGCACGCAAGCGCGCGGGGGGCATGTACACGCCACCTGACCGTGACCCCACCAGTTTGGCGAACTCTGCCTTCGCATCCAGTTCCTTCGCAGATTCTTTTTCCTTCGGTTTCTCGGCTTTTTCGAGCTCCATGGCGGCGATACGGGCTGCGAGCTGACGTTCTCGCTCTGCTTTTCGTGCGGGGTCTGCGTCAACGACTCTGGGGAGCTCGATTCGGGATGCTGGAGGGGGGGAGTGGGACCTGCGACGGCTTGATGGTGGTGCGCCATCTACATCAGGAGAATTGGAACGAGACCTATTGGAATGTCAGCTTGTGCTCTAAGATGTGAAATCGAACAATTACCTCTTTCTCTTTTGCGGGGTCCCATCACGAACTGCAGCTGACATTTTCTACAGTCGTGTTGGTCGTTGTCGCGAATGTTGTCGCTGAGCGGATCCGCTGGTGCTTGAACGTGTTTGGCCACGGCAAGTGGGACAAACATTGATACACAAATTCCAAGAATTTGTGTTAAGCTCAACGCAATTTCATCACTGTAACGATCCAAGCCGAACATCTTTTCGAGTTCAGTACTATCGTGTGCCTTCTCTGAAAGCTTTAACGGAACTGTGCTTGTTACGTCCGTGCTAGATCCAGTTATACTCTGGATGTCCCCAAGAATCGAATCGTCGTCCTGAAGAAGATACTCTCTTTTTTCTTTCCAAACGGACGTCGAAAATCTTCATTCCTTGTAACAATGGATTGTCTTTTTCGCCATGTTATTGCGACTCGCGGCAGCAAGAATCTCTGACATGAGCGGGTGGAAATTAGGAACCCTGCGCTAGAGTTCAACTTCTAAAACCCTCCCACCTTCCTCCCACCCACTGTTGATCTTGGTTCTGCTATTAGTCGGCCTCATCGTAGTACCAAAGGATAGCCTGACCTGGCTATTTCAGAGTCAGCGTCATCGTGACTTACACAGGCTTACACCATATACACACATTCTCTGGACGTCTGACATATTCCGCTGAGACGATCGCTGTTAATTCCAGAGCCTCGCTGGAACCACTGCAGTCCACACACGTGGATCTCGAAGGCTAGCGTTTCTTAATGAAAAAACCTGGGGATAATCTACGATTACGTTGAAAAATTAAGATTTCATTATCCAGAATACGGGTAGAGGTATTCCATGAGTAATTTATGGCCCTAGTTTTAGTCAACTTGACGACAAAGACGAACGTTCTCATCGTAGACTCCCAGTGGTGGCGAAGCTTGGGTGAAGCCAAAGTGGGTAAACAACTTGCCACAAACACCGACGCGTGCTGCCAAGCCAGAACCGCTCAACACACCTTTTCGAGGTGGTCCTGACACGATCCTGAAGGTGATCTATGGCTATCTGTCGACGTCACCCCGTCCAACAACATCCAGAGTGGGTTCTGAAGCACAACCACCACGATAGCGCCTGGTCTCCACACTGAATACTCATCGTAGTTCCGCTATTTCTTGGCAATCCTCTCCACGCGGTCGACATTATACTATCAGCCGCTTTCCGAAATGAGTTCCTATCCAGCGAGTACATGTGCTCAAGCAGTAAACGTGCTTCATTGTCCATTCGTACACCTTGACTTAAAATGAGCTTTCTCGCGTCGTTTTCAGGTCATCCAGTGGGCCCTCACCTCCACCGGCGAGATATCTTCATCTATTTCAGCCATCATGGCGAAACTCTACTCTCTTTTATTCTTCACTAGCGCTATAACCGTCGTATTCTCTACCACCATCTCCGACATTAAAGGAAATGCTTGGCTCAGTCCGTTCGCGAACAAAGCTGTCCAGAATGTCACTGGGTTGGTGACAGCCAAGGTGAGATATGCCTTTTGTTTGGGCTATTCATCTTTCGAACATCATTTACTAGGGAACAACTGGCTTCTGGATTGCCGGGGAGAAATCCAAGGACGTTCGCGTCTCAAATGGGTTAATGGTCTACTCCTCAGCTAAAGCGGTTCTTGGCGCCGTCAACGTCGGGGATTACATTTCATTAAGCGGAAACATTACTGAATACCGTTCATCCGCCTATCCCGACTACTTCCACTTGACCGAACTCGAATACCCTACAAATATCATCGTTCTTTCCTCCAACAACACTGTGACCCCGGTTGTCCTCGGCAAGGACCGAAGCCCCCCTACTCAAAAATTCTCTGCCCTCGACAAAGGGCACGACGGCTTTTTATCAGTTCCCAACAACTCCAGCCGCATCAACACGGTTAATGCTGCCCTGCAGCCAGACAACTACGGCTTGGACTTCTGGCAGAGTCTTGAAGGCCAACTCGTCACAATTCCCAAACCAACGGCCGTCGCATTCACGACCTCTTACGGCGAGTTCTGGGCTGTCGGAAACTGGAAAAAGACTGGCGTAAACAGTCGCGGAGGCATCACTCTCAACTTCGGTATGTTAAGGCCTTCTTAGCATTTTTATACAGACTCATTTGCGACAATAGGTCAGGACGGGGTTCCCGATGGCAACCCTGAGGCAATTTTCATTGGCTCGCCACTTGACAAGACCAAAAACCCGCAAACTGCCGTTGGTGTTGGCTTGACCGACATCACAGGTGTTGTGACATACCAGTAAGTGTCATGTTTATTTTTTTGGATCAGAAGAGCCCTTGCTTATTTATAGTTGCGAAATTCAGATACGGGTATTACTACGTGCTCCCGCTCACTGCGCCTCAAATTATCTCGACCCCAAGTGCTAACATCCCCGCCACTACGTTGACATCGTCGACACGCGATTTGTGCACTGTCACATTCGGAGATTACAATGTATGCACCAGATATCAGTTTTTGACTGTACTGACCACTCTACCGTAGGTTCAAAATATGCCACCAACTGGCGCCCATTTGCCCGCAGTCGCAGCACACATTGTCAACTACCTGAAGACCCCCGATATCATGTTCATTCAGGAAGTCCAAGACAACTCTGGCGCAAAAGATGATGGTGTTGTTGACGCCAACGTCACCCTTACCAATCTTGTAAACTCCATCGCGTCCCTCAGCAACGTTACCTACAAGTTTGCATCCATCAACCCCATCGACGGCCAAGACGGTGGTGTTCCAGGTGGAAATATCCGGGTTGCTTACTTGTGAGGATTTGTGAATCTTACTTGTTTGTTGCTTACTAAAACTGCTGGTCTAGGTATCGCCCAGAGAAACTCGAACTCGTCGGAGGGTCGCCAGCTGGAGGTTCACTCGACAAAACTGTTGTGCAAGGAACCCTCTTCAACCCTAAACTCAACTTCAATCCAGGCCGCATTGACCCAACCAATACGGCGTGGAACTCGAGCCGTAAGCCTCTTGTAGCGCACTGGGCAGTCGGTCCTTTGAAGAGTTCCCTGTTCACCGTCAACGTTCACCTCGCCTCCAAGGGTGGAAGCACCACTACTAACGGAGACGCACGACCACCTGTCAACTCTCCCATCCAGGCGCGAACCAACCAAATTTCTACCATTGCTGTAAGCCCGATCTTCCGCAGATCTTGACTGTGCATGTGCTCATCACCTTGCTCCAGACTTTCATTAAATCCCTCCTCCAAAAAAACCCCTTGGCCAACATCGTCATTGCTGGAGACTTCAACGAGTTTATTCAGACCCGCTCTGTATACAAGCCCTTCACCCCTATACTCTCCGACATTGACGACGCTGCCGGCATCCCTGAGTTGGAGCGTTACTCCTACGTCTATGACCAGAACTCGGAGCAGCTCGACCACGCTTTCATCTCCCTTGCCCTAAGGCTCAAGAAGGTCGAATTCGAACACATCCATGCGAATACTTGGGCCCCTAATTCGAAATCGCAAGTTAGCGATCATGATCCCTCAGTTGGCAGGATTAGGGTCTGTTAAAAGAGGGCCTATCGTATATTTAAGAGTATTTTATATATTTAACGACAAGTATAACGCTTTGCTTTTCTCGGGGGCGAATCTGTATGTAGATGTCGGATGTAGAGCTCAGGCATGAGCAATTACCAAACAAGTCCTGGGTTTAGTTGGAACTCAATAAAAAAATCTTGACCTTACATAAAACCTCAAGTTCAAATATTCTGGACCTCGCTACCTCCAAGTTCAGCTTTGTTCAATTAAATGCATGCTCTTCGCGAAATGCTTTCTTGGGAAGCTTCCTAGGTATGCTCTCGTCTCCTTATGGCGACCGAATCACATGGAATGTACATAAGCAGACATTACATTACGACGCACCGGGCTTTCGCTCGCTTTAAAACCCGGAGGAGGCAGTTAACAACACATGCGATCTATCTTCCTTCTGCTAGAGGCCAGTTTATAACCATGGAGAAGCTGGAACCCTTGCCAAACGTAACACGGGTATACTTTGAACCCCGTTCTATCGTCCAATAAATTCTAATGTCAATTCCAGATGAGCGAGCACGTAGTCAGGGTATTGGGGCAGGTGGATATCACTCCATCCACCCATAATCGACTTGTCCACTAATATCAGACCTTGTTACTATCATAGAACCCGGGCAAGTTTACCCTGCAAGGTAGATCGTCTATACCCCTAACTTTAAGCAGCACTAATCTATTGCTGCAGGAACCAATACCTACATCATTGGGAAACAGAACCCGTATATCCTCATTGACACTGCTGAAGGCCGCGAGGAGTACATACCAGTGCTCGAATCTACCTTTCGCGAAACCGCGAAGTGTGCAAATACGAACGAACCAGACGTCTCCGACATCGTCATATCGCATTGGCACCATGACCATGTCTGTGGTCTTCCTGCAGTCTTATCTCTCCTGCGTCGTTTATGGGAAGAACGTAACCCGACACTCCCATATAAACCACCTCGCCTGCACAAATTCCCTCTATCTTCAAACGCTGAAGACGAATATACATCAAGTCATCATAAAATCCCCTCTCTCATTAGCTCCCTCCCGAAAGACTCGTATACTCCATCTCCAGACGGATCCCCATTCCACGACCTCTACGATGATCAAATCTTAACAGCAGAGTCCTCACCAACGTCTACAGTGCGTGTGTTACACACCCCAGGACATACAACCGACTCCATCTGTCTGCACATCCCACAAGACCGCGCCCTCTATACAGCAGATACCGTTCTCGGGCAAGGAACAACAGTATTCGAGGATCTTTCAACCTACCTTACAAGTTTAAACAAGATGCTGCAATTTGATTCAGACTCTGAGTCGCCTTACGTCTCCCTTTATCCTGGACACGGCCCCGTCGTTACCAACGGCCGTGAACTCATTGCGACGTACATCAAGCATAGGCTCGATCGCGAGGCCCAGGTTGTGCAGGTGCTTCAGTCCCCCGTTCCATCTGGGCAGACAGATTGGACCACATGGTTGATAGTCAAGACTTTATACTCTGCATATCCGGAGTCCTTGTGGCTCCCTGCGGCGCATGGTATCAACTTACATTTGAAGAAGTTAGAGGGCGATGGAGTCGTAAGACGCTTGGGAGGGGAAGGAACAGAAATCAGTTGGAAATTGACTTCGAGAAGGTCATCACCCAGCCTGTAATAGTTTCTAGATACCGCCGTACTATGTACATGTAGACAGCTTACTCATTTCCAACCGAATCGGTTCCAAGAACCCCGCCATTTATCATGGAAATCGTGAAGTAGATGCATTCATAAAATAAAGAATTAGGGACAGGTGAGCCATAGTACATACTGGACATACAAACAACATGGAAGATAGACGAGTGTAGGAGACAACGGTATAACATGCAAGAGATGGAGGGACAAGAAGAAACTGATGGTATACATATGAACAATGCAAGATTTGAAACAAGCTTAGAGCTCATCATCAGTGACCTCCTCGCCTCTCTTCTTCCGTGCCATGCGCTCCTTCTTGAGCTGTGGGGAAAAGGAGAGTTAGCCGAAGAAACCAAAGGTGAAGACAGTAGACATACCTTGCGTTGCTCTGACGACGTCAACTTCTTGGCCTTCTTGTTGTCGATCTTGTTGCCCATAGCATCGTACTGGACATCCTCCTCTCCGTCATTCTTATCAATGCGTGCCCCTGAGCCCTGACCCTCAACCCAGTTGTGGCCAGATGCCTCCAAGCGACCGTCGCGCATGGCCCAAACTTCCTTGCAGAGTGACTCGGAGAAGTCTCGGTTGTGAGTAATGACGAGCACACCACCCTCAAAGACCTTGAGCGCCTCGATGAGCGCAGCGAGCGATTCACGATCGAGATAATCTAACGATGAAAGTGAGTCCCGAACAAAATACAACGAAACACAATTGAAACTCACTGGTAGGTTCATCCAAGCACATGACGTGGGGACGACGCCATGTAGCAGCACCAAGCACAATCTTGACTTTCTGACCACCAGAAAGACCCCTCATGGTGTTATGCGAGACGAACTCGGGCTCAAGACCGAAGTCGGCGAAGTGCTTCTCAATCTCCCGGCGAACAAGGGGGCGGAGCAAGCCGAGGCGCTGGGCCTCACGGGTGTCAACTTCGATGACTTTCTGTGAATGAAAACGCAATGAGAATAGCAAAGGAAAAGAAGATGAATCGATAAACCTTCTCAAAACCGCGCTTGACGAGGTCGTCACGGGGCAACCAAATGTTTTCAGAAGAGCTGAGGCCCTTGAAGGAAACCTCATACTCGTACGACTGCTTGAGCTTCTTCCTGGCGAGAATCTCATCGATGGTCCTCTTCTGACCTTCGATAACGATCAAGGCACCATCCTTCATCTTCTGCATCTCCTCCTCCGAGATCTGGCGGTTGGCCTTGGTCATCTCCTCCAAATCTTCACCAGTCTGGTAACGCCAGAGCATGTACTCGAGGGGAGTCTTGTCAAGGTGATGATCGATGTGGTGGAAGGCATGCTGAGCAACGTAACCGATGACCAAGTTGGGGTGCTTCCAGATCTCACCGCCCTTGTTTGCCTCCATGTCGCCAATCAAGAGCTTGACGAGAGTGGACTTGCCGGAACCGTTGGGACCGAGAACGGCAACACGCGAAGAGAGGGAGACTTGGAGTGTGATGTCGTAGAGTTGCTGAACAGGTTGTGTTGGGTATTGGAAGCCAACCTTGCGCCTACGTTGCCAGTCAGCATCCAGATGGCCACACAGGACAGTCAAACTTACATCTTAAGCAGACTCTTCTCCTTGGTCTTGACACCCTCAAGAAGAGGGGGATCAGGGAGCTTGAATTTGTAATCCTCAGCAGCCTCAAGAGTATAGTAGGACTTGGCCTCGGGAACTTGTTGAACGAACTTCTCGAGGTTACCACGATATCTGCGAAGCTTGAAGCGGTTAAGATGGAGGACGTCGGTGATGGTGTTGTTAAGGAAGCTGGAATCGTGAGAGACGATAACTGTACAGAGGCATGTGAGTAAACAAAATCAAAGAAGAATGAATAAAACGCACTGGAAGTGCAGGTCTTCAGGTTGGTCAAGTAATTCTCCAACCAAGCAACATTGACAACGTCGAGATGGTTAGTGGGCTCATCAAGTAGAAGAATGTCTGCCTTGAACAACATCGCGCGGGCCAGTGCAAGCTTCATCTTCCAACCACCAGACAAACTGCCGATGGCCTGAGCTTGACGCTCGTCACTGAAACCAACAGATGCAAGGGTCTCAATGATGTCCTCCTTGGTAGCGAGAATACGCTTGTCAGTGACGATGAACTCAAGAACGGAAGTTTCTTCTTCGCTCCCGTCAATGTCGTGCTCAACATAGAAGGTGCGAACCTCATCAGGAGATGGGAAGCCCTCGACTTGGCCGTTGGTGATGGCGCGCATGAGGGTCGACTTTCCAGTACCGTTCTTACCGCATAGACCGTAGCGATGGCCACGCTTAAGACGGAGAACAGCAGTGTTGAGCAGGATCTTGGCACCATAAGCCAGAGAGAATTGGCAGTTGCAAAGGTCTTCGCCTTCCTCTTCATCTTCGGGGACCTCCTCGTCGTCTGTGCCCTCAGTGGCAGAGCGAACGACCCACTCACGAGCGACTGTGACGGGCTCAGGCGTGGCAGCGATGAAGGTGAGGTAAGGAGCAAGGGTGTCCCATTCAGGAACTTCGAAGTTCTTGGAGTTGACGAGGTTGGCAGCAAGGGCGGACGCATACATGGTGTCGAGGTTGCCAGGGGAAATCTCGGTACCCAATTTCTTGTAGATCTGGACAAGGGAGTGGGCGAGCTGACCTCCTTCAGCGTGCTTGAGAGGGGGGAGGTCAGAACCATCACCCTCAGGCACCTGGCCGACCTGGCGCAAGGTGGCGATGGCACGAGCGACAACACCTCGGGCTTCTGGGTCACCGATGGCGGACTCAACCTTGAGGAGACCAGGGAGAAGGCTGGGAAGGAAAGGTCGGACAGTGACGTGAGAGTCGACGAGCTTGGCCATGTTGTCGACGATGCTGTAAAGTAAGATCAGTGGCATACTCTTTCCACATAATACAACACGCACACAGCAACCTTTCGCTTGGTGGCGGTCAGCTTTTCGGAGAGACCACGAGACAGGAGAGGGACCATGAGGGAAAGGGTGGGCGAATCTACTTCAGAAACGAATGTGGTGGCCGAGAGGAGGGCAATGGTGCCCGGAACCTCCTCGACAGGATTAATAAGAGCCTTAATAAGAGCAGGAATAAAGCGTTCTATGTCCTTGTTCGACACCAGAGCGGTGGCTTTTGTAAGTGAATCACGGGCAGCCTTCTTCACGTCGGCCTTGGTATCCCAAATTGCCTCTGAGAGGACAGGGACGATCTCAGGCATGAGACGAGCAGTCTGGACAGGAGCGCTCGTGACAAGCTGATTGAGAATGACGAGAGAGCCGGTCTTGATCTGCCACTTGCCGGCAGTTTTGATCTCGTGAAGAAGAGCAGGAAGGATGAGAGCAGTGGCCCATGGGCTCATGGCAGCGACATACTCCCGAACCGCTTCGACGGCAGCTGTCCTCACAGCGGGCATCTTGTCGGCAAAAGTCTCGAGGAGGGCATTGTAAATGCCAGAATCGATGAAAATAGGCTCGAGCGCCCTGATGGCGCCGTTCTTGGCGAGAGCGATAATGGCATTAGCAGCACCCTCACGGGTAGCAGGGGATTTTTTGTCGGCAAGAGCCTTGACGATAGCATCGGCGAATCCGGCGGATTGTAAAGCCGCGGGGCCTTCTTTTTGAGCGATTGCAACTAGGGGCTTTGCAGCGGATTCGCGTGCAGCTTTGTCAGCTACGAAGAGTGCGGAGATATTCATTTGGCCGTCGGCGACAACGGCGGCTTTGAGAGAAGCGGGAGATGGGATTGCAGCAGCAGTAGCGGTGGCAGCAGGCATTCCGGTATCTAGTGAGATACTGTTGAGTTCGGCTATAACACCGACAAAAAAACAAAGAATAGTAGGAAAACACACCTAAGTGTTGATAGTCCGGTTGAGAGATGTCTTTAAGTCGTTAATGGCAGACAAAAGCTGGCAAGAAGCAAAGGACGCTCTATTTCTATGTGTGGCAAAGTGCCTGCAGGAGCTGCGGTCAGTATGGTACTCGTGGGCGATGGACCGTATGTGCTCACCTCTATGGGGGGAAAGAAAAAAAGACGGGGAATGTAAAGAACGGTCAATAATGGATGTCACTGCTTTTAATCACCTTGGTCGGAGTTTGAAAAAACTTACATCGATCGCCCAATTCATCCACCGCGTGACAATTGCACCCCAATTCAATGTTGTGGCGGCGCTCAACGGAGATGCGGGGTAGGCGGTACCCCTGGAAGCACAACGACAATCATACGATAGCTCTAGGTTGCATCAATCTCCAATGGCAATGCTTAGTTTGACGCAGGACGCAGTGAAAAAACGGGTTTGTTGAATTCGTAATGTGAGAGCGAGGCCAGAACAATAAAGACTACGGAGTGGGAAAGAGTCCGTCTGATAGGATCGTCAACCGCACGTTGACTCAACCGTCCATTCACTCTCTGCTTGCGAAGCTCAAGGGAGCAAACGCCTACAATAAAACAACATTAGTGTTTCAAGTCACGAAACAGGCCAAAATGTCAAAAACGCACATAGCCACCGCCTTCAAAATGCTTACTGTTTGCCTCAACCCAATGCAAACGAAGGGCGTGTAAAAATGCCGAAAGTCCCTGCATCAGTCAAGGCCATCAACTCATGCATCAGTCACAACTGGAAACACGCACCTCCATGATACACAGAATGCCAACAGTAGCGCCAAACCAAAACGTTCCCATAAATAGCAATGCTGCCCAATTGAAGAGGGTGGTCGGTCCGAGGAATCCTTCGATCGTCATGGACCATAAGACTTCCGACAATTGTGCATGAGCAAGAGATAAGGCCCAAAGACGGAGGTACGATGCGGTATGTGATATACACCCAAGACAGAACTCGATCGTATGAATGATTTGATGAATCACAACCTCGCTGAAGTCGTGCTGTTCCTTCATAATTGATCGCATTATTAGCAACCAAAAGCAGAAGAGGATGAAAATTTTCATTTACATGTCCTTCGCCCGCAGCTTCCGCTATGGCTCTCCCGTTCCCTTCCTCCTCGCCCTCCAGGGCATCGTCCGTGCTATGCCTAACAGGCTCATCATGCCCGATACCAACATAGCCTTGTCCATGGACCTTATGTGTTTCTTTCCATAGGAGATAAGGCTTCGCGATCAAGAGCCAAGGGACACAAACTGCAGCCATAAGTAACAACACCACTTGGACAGTTCCCTGTCCGCGGTAGAGCCTATTCCCAGGTGCAATCGTTCCAGGTTCCAAAAACATAGAAATAAGCATATTCAGCAGTGACGGAGGCCCAGCAGCGGACTTCGACCAATCAATCGACCACTTGTACAGAATGCACAGCACGAGATAGCCGAAAATCGATTGCAAGAATACCATTTGGGGTATGAAGTTGGTGTATATGTCCACAGTTCGCTTGAACTTGAAATGATTTGGAACCTGAAGACACAGCGCAAATGTCATCTATGAAGCCAATGGACCTTAGTGAAAGAAAAACGCTGTAGAACCATAAAACAAACGTGTATGACACCAAGAACAATCGACATTTTCATCTTGTAGGAATTCGTGAAAACGAGCGCGTTGTCGGCTCCGTGCCAGCCAGGGTCAAGCCCAAAAGGATAGGTATGTCCATTGAATGCTCCCGTGATCGTTCCACTGCCTTCGGGGAAAGTCCATCCTGAGTGCCAGATATGGAGTGACTTCGAGAAGATATCGTTGTACATGAAGCCGGTGTACATCGAAAACAGGCCCATAAGAAGAATGATGTAGCGACCACTGCATAAACAAACATTAACCAATCCACAACAAGCAAGAAAAGGGCTGGTACTCACAAGAAAAATTGACCAGTAATCTATCATCGTCAATTGGCCTCGCGCTTCAAAACGATGGGATTCTGGAACGCACCTCGTCAAGATCTGCCTTGGCCAGTCGTCTCTCAGAAAGAATCATGTACAACGCAGCGCAGAAAATGATAGCACCATGACCAATATCACCGAACATGACAGCGAACAAAAAAGGGAAGGTCGCGACGGCGAATAAGCCTGGATTGACTTCTTGGTACCTGGCAATACCATAGCTGTCCATGATAGTTTGGAAACCCTCTGTAAATTTGTTCGTCTTGTGGAAAGTAGGCGGCGTCTTAAACGTTTGGAGCTCTTGCAAGATGGGCGGGACACTTGTGCCGGACTCCTCCTGAACGAATGAATGAGCGAGTGCGGTTCTGACTGACGCGTAAGACTGACCGTAGCATGCCTCAACGCTAACTGGATGGTGACAATATCCCGGGTTGGAACCCACGCCTCAGCAATGAGCGTCTTCCTGCGAACATCGTAATTGAATAGGTTGAGAGCTTCGTAGATCATCTTCTCCTTCCTAACAACATCTTGCCAGCTGCGAAGACTTTCGCCAACCAACACCAGCTCGGACCGCCTGGTTAACCCGGTCCTGTATAATGCCGTCTCCAGATCTTCCAGACGGATCGTAACCTCGCGAAGAGATTCGGAGCGTTTGTTAGCGTTAGGGTCGATAGGGTAAATCGTCGCCCCCATTGACTCTGCCACTTTGCGAATTTTGGCGAGGAGAGCATCGCCGTGAGCGAAGATGATGAAAACGTTCTTACGGGTCTCGACGAGAGTGGTGGGGTCGATGAAAGGCTCTACTATATCCGTGTGGTTCATGTACAGATTTCCGCGGAGTACGCGCCACAGCACTCGTTCGAAGGTAGGAACGCGGGAGCGCTCAATGGTCCCAGCAACAAACCTAAACGCAAGGTCAGTTGCAAAAATTAGATGAATTTCCTCGGAAGACCCACTCGAGATCAAACTGCACTTCAGCTGGCGAAAACTGACTCTCCCGATCTTCATGGTGCAAGAGGGGAGCCGAACTATCGTCAAAAGACGAGCGGATATCAGACCGGCGGCCTTGTGCCTTTCAAGGACATCATAGGCGTTTCACAGCATGCAGTATCAAGCGCACTAACCTTCTCGAAAAAGACCGCTGTTTCCCTCAGTACATGCCTAGCCTCAATGAGTTCCTTCGTCCTGTCACTCAAAATTTGGTAACTATCGTTCATCTTCGTAAGTCTCGTCTCGTGCTCCGCAAGAGTGGTGTCCAGCTCGTCGATGGTGTGCGCAGCACGGGGACCCACGGTGATTAGAGGGGCCGAGTCATACAGAGGTCGAATGGGAATCACGTCTTTCTCTTTCTCAATTTGTGTGGCGAAGAATCGGACGCGACGGGCCATTTCATCGATCCGACGAATCTCACCGACAAAAGAACGCTGGAATGGGTTGACGCTGGGGTTTAACTGTTTGAACAGCGAGGGTGAGTTGGTTCACGGCGATGCTTGGGCCCCTTACATCGTTGAACTGGACATTTCCAAGTTCGCCTAACTCAGCAACAGTATCATGGGCAACTTCAGTTGGTACGAAGAGCTGCACCAAACTCATCCGTTCCGAGCCTTTGGTTTTGTGAGTGCGCGGTTCGAAATTTTTGGGAAAAACACATACGGAACAGACTGGGGTACTCGTCCGTCATTGGACCAGACAACAATGTAAGTAAGCGGCGAAGAACGTCCTCTAAGAATAGCTTGTTTTGTGGTCGCTGTCAGGATCCGTGAAGAGGGATAATGCAACTTGTGTTGACCGTTATTTGGCTCCTCGACTTTCTTATCGTTATCACCAGAGTTGCGATTCCTAGCACTGCACTTGAACCACCCATGGAAAAATATTTGACTCATCGAGGAATGGATGTGTGGTTGGTTGACCCCAAGGGCCAAATCATTCCTCACACCAGTGACTCAGTGAAAGACAACACAATCTCAGCTACCGTTAGTATCAAACGCGGAGCAGTGAGTAATAAGATTTCTCCCATAAGCTACGGGATTTGTCTACGTGCGGCAGATGCCTAGTTAATCGATGACTATCCTTTTACATTTCAGCTTTATACCATCAACTGGAAGTGTAGCCCGAACTCCCCTCCCCTTTCAGCTTTTTGGGAGGCATTTGTCTCCTCCACACCCCGAAGTGGTCGTAACAAGGACGACAATCAGTTTCCCGAAGGCGTAGCCATTGCTAGTCATTTTATAGACCAGCGGGATCCAAGATCTCAGGCCCTTAGCTCGACTAAAAGTCGACTTTTTCCTCCGTACAAACGCAATGGACATCTCGAAGCTCCCCGTTCTGTTTTAGAGGATGGTACGTGCTCAGGCTTCTTATATTGGGTGGCTGCTTGATACCACAAACCAGCACGTCTTGGTTTCGTCAGACTGGAACTCCGACGAACACAAGGGGTCATTGCCTTCTCGGAAAACCCAGTCCCCGGTCAACCTGGAGATCACGACTGCACTATTGAAGCTGACGTAGTGGATGATAAAAACGAAGGGAAAGCCCCATATATTGTATTTCAATTCAACTTCATAGATGCATCAGCAGCGCCTTCGACACCCGCCAAACGGATACAAGCCGCCGAGCCATCCGCTTCAAGTCCCAAGCTTGCCTCCGCGAAACGGCGAAGGGTTGAGTCACCTAGCGCAAAATCTCGCCAGACGTCAAATACAGGTAATGTTCTACTTCCACCCAAATTGAAGCAAATAAAATCAAACTCTTCTTCAAGGAATAATAGACTTGGAAGCCCAGTTGACGCGGCCAGTACGGCCACCTGCGCCGGAGTCTTCTTCCAAGAAAACTGCTACCACATCGTTTACAGAAATAATCGACTTGGAAGCCGCCTTGACGCGGCCGGTACCGCCATCTGGACCGGAGTCTTCTTCCAATCATACAAGATCAAATCCCTCTTCCGACTCTTCAGATGTGGCACCACTTCCGTCTCTAGCACAGGTACATTTTTTCTGGTTTTCAGTGATGTACTTCTCATTTGCCTGTCTTCATTATTTTCGCTAGTTACGACGAAAGTTAGAAGAGAAATCGGCGGAACTAAAGGCACTGGAAAAAGAAATCGCAGAGCGGGAGGTAAGATCATTTATTCTTATCCCTTCCTGCTCATTTCGCCGATCCCTACTGGAAATTTCATCAGGCCTTACAGGTACAGTTCTTCATCTCAACCATGACTTTCTTCACCTGAATTTTTTGAATTGTCAGAAGGAGGTTGCATTGAAGGAGGCCAAGATTCGGTCCCTAAAGAGAAGACTTGGGACAGTCTGATCAAGGTATTCACCGTCATCTGGCTCGAGTGTGGCGTGTACAACATCCGAGTCTCAAATTGAAAGCGTCAAGCCTTAGCTCTAACGCTCTATCCGTTCGAAATCTTGTGGGTTGGTACTTTGAAAGCTTTGGGCAATACCATGTAATGTAGTGTTGAATATCAAGTGCTTCTCTTGCTAGTTCACGCTTCCGCCGATAAGGGGAGTCCTCCAACTGAAGAACCACGCACTGGTCGCCGGACTGCGTGCAAATTCTTGCTGCACTAGGCCACCAATCTTTCAATGGAACATTGATGCCGTTCGAATCGCATACTACATGATTGCATTTAGATCGTCTACGATTGACAGTTCGGAGGAATAGGATCCCAACAGCGCGATTCTGCCAACAAGGAGCGAACATCACGACAAAGAGGGGGAACCCGGATCATCTAAATTTTCCAGTTCATCCCAGCTGGGCAATCCGAAGTAAGACGGCAGCTCAATCCACAACTTCTCTTGGCCGGAATGGAAAAGCTTCTCCGCCGTGTAAGCACAGAAACTACAAAGGCCAGAGGCAAACTCTGATCGATTCCACACGTCGAGGGCCAAAGAGATATTAGGGACGGGCATCCACACTTTGCGGATCAGCTGGTTTCGCGCCGCTGTGCACTCTGGTTTGGCAGAGCACCGCGAGCACGGGATGATCTTCTTATTGTACAACCAAGAGAAGGTATGTTTCCTGAGTGCGAAGGCAAGCTTTTCTCGTCCGATGACGAGACACGCTTGCACGTCTGATGAAAGTCGCATTACACTCCCGTCTGAGTTCGGATGGCCGTAAAAAATGTCCTTCTAGAGGTAGAGTGAGTCAGAGGGTTGGATCATATCGAGTCTTTACTGACCAGTTTCTCGTACTTAATGCAGGTGTAGTACATTGCTGGAAGCACAGAGTGTAAGCCTATCTCATCGGCGAGGTTGATAAAGTCAAATTCTGATTCGGGATATGGATATATTTTTGTTCCCCAAATGTCCATCCAGTCGTCGAGATCTTGAGGGAACTCGTATCGAAGAAATCTCAAAGCCTCCTCTCGAATGCTATGACCGTGGTATTTGTCCCCAAGGCGAAGCATTGCTACAAGGGTACGAAAAGGGATAAGATCTGTTGATTTGCATGTTCTACGCCGTTTAAAGGTCAGGGAAATGCTGTTCGCTTCGAATCTAATGTGCAACTCACGGTAGATGGTCGTAGATCATGGTGAGCAGGCTCTCCCAGTCCTTAGCTGAGTCGGAGAGTTTGATGATAGCACATCCGTTCGATGATGATTGAGGAGAAGAAACAAGATCATTCAAGGTGGGAAAATGTTTCAAGATAACTGATTTATGAACACAGAACTGAGTATCTTCAGCCTGGATGATGATACTTCCGTCGTCAAACCAAATGCGCGAGCGCTTCATAGTTTTATCTTCTCGGCCTTTTTTGACAGGAGGGAAGAAACCGTTCATTCTTGACGACTCGAAATCACTGGAATGTCTTGATCAACTGTCTGGAAAGGAGTTTACTTCAGTCCAACTTAGGAGAAAAGTAAACGATCGGAGGTCCATATAAAAACCAGCGCTGATTATCAATGTATGTTCACCATAAAGGCGGCAATACACCACACTCCACTCACAGACTCTCGACCCGAACCTCCGTCAATTCATGACCTACAAACGAAGGCCAAAGGCAAAGACCAAATCAAATATTTCTTCCATGAACGTAACAATTGTTACATGAAGGAATCTGCCAAGTTCAGGATTCACGTCCTAGTACCCCTCCGCTATGAACAGCATAGAAGAAATCTGCGGAGCAATTAGAAAATGCGTCTGTATTGAAAAGCTGTCCCCTTCTCACCTAGTGGAGGTTGGGCGCACTCGGTGGTGATGACCTCAGCAATGCGACGCAATTCAGCCTCACCTTTGTCCGTGAGGATATCGTAGTTCCAGAGGTCAACCGGTGCGGTATCGATCACGTATGGCAAGGAGCAAGGGATGTGCTCGGGCAAGATCAATCCTGCCTTCGTAATGGAGTAGAAGCAGAGCTTGGTCCCAAAAGCGCTGGCGCCGTGTAAGACAGGCAGAGGACAAGTGTCTGTAATAAATTAGTTGGAGATACAAAAAGAGAGGGAGCAGGGCATCACCAATGAGGTCACCCATGCGTTCGCGCAACTGAGCATCGGCAGCTGAGCGCCTAGACCTGCTCGAAAACTCCTTCTCTGGTTTGAGCTCCAGCACAAAGACAGGTAGATTTTCCAAAAAAATCTCAAACGTCACGAGGTAGCCCGCGCCCTTGAAAGTTGGGGACGACCGTCAGAAGCAAGGTGTTGACTTGCATCTCCACTATCTGGAAAGAGTTCACCTCACATGCAGGCGAAAAGTAAACGATCAGGGATGTATGATAAAAACCAGCACTGATTTTCATAAAAAGATATACACGTCAGAGATAACAATGTATGTCCCAAAACTATGAACGTAGCCTGATTCACCACCGTAGAAGGTTGCGATACACCACACTCAACTCTGAAGAGACTCGACGTGGATCTCCGTCGACCCATGGCCTCCAAAACGGGGACCGATGGCGAAGATAAACAGATCAATTCTTTCTTCCATGAATGTAACAAGCTCCAAGTATGACTCCGCTGAAAAGCAGTGTACTAGGACCTTGACTAGGTTTATGGGTGTTCGAGCAGGAGAATTCTAGACGATGCTGTCGCAAAAATAAGTTTAAAGAGTATCGCGTAGGAGGGGGAGACATTGACATGTCGCACAGAGAATCAGGTATGATATTGACCGGTCAATGACACCAGGTCTGGTGGTTGAAGAAGAAAAAACCATGGCGGTCAACGTTTCAACGTTCCACTTGCACACTTCCCACGACTCGGCAACCACAGCGAGAACTTCTCCAACCTCAATCGTTGCTCAGTCGATTTCGTATATTCCAATGAACTAAGATTTTGATCGCGGGCTTCTTCTCCATGTCCCTCATAATAGGAAAGTATAAAATCACAACAAAAGCAACGCAATAATAATGACAACACTCAGATCCCGGTGAATGGTTCAACTCTGCGGATACATTTAGGCTGGGGCAGAACGGGATCCTCTTCACCGTCATCAGCGCCCTGAAGCTGTGCCTTCACCCTGTACTGACCAACGTCAGGGCGAGGAGGACGCGGCCCATGCCCAGATCCGGGAATGAACGGCCATGTTGGGAGATAACATATCTCTTCATACCCACAAGCCGGTCTACACTTCACCCACACGCTCCAATCCAACCAGGCCATCAGGCCTTCCGTGCGTTCTTGCCATCGGCGAACGGCGTTGATGATTTCTACGGATTCGAATTTGCGCGCTGGTACTGATGACAATGATGCAGGCGAAATGGCATCAAGGCCTAATTCGACCCCTTCAGCCCACATTCCCACTACAACGCGGCAGATCTCCTTCGATACTTCTTGCACGGAACGTAGGATCAACGATTCGGATTTCGTCATCCTCGTCAATATGCTGGGAATGGATGAAATGTAGCGTGTATGTGTGGTAGCGCAATGCTCGTATACCGGCAACGCCCACGAGTGATTATTGAAATCCGAGTTGGGCACAGAGGTGTGAAGAATGTACGGTATGACCATGCTCCTCAAGTGTTTTTGAACTCTCTTCGCCTGTTCTACTGTGCTTGTGGAGTTCAAAAGGTATTGCAGAATTTCCAAACGTTCGGCGTATCGATCTACGACAACCCGAATCAAGGTTGACCAATCAATGCCACTTCCAGTGTGTCCGATTTGTTCGAGAACCTCCCGAATTCTTGTCTGGAAAGCCTTGGAATCAACGACACTGAGCCCTTGCAAACGATGTTTCCACCGCTCCTGACCAAATCTCGCAACTGCAAGGCTGGGAAAGAGGTCTGTGTCATAGAATGAGATCAAGCCGTTGAGGTCGAGGTTGATGCGTGTCTCTCCAGGATATGTATTGTGCCATACCCCTGCTTCAATAACTCGATATTGGAGGATGCTGGAAACATCATCATTGGGCGGAGGAAAACTCGGCACAGGCTCGAAGCTTGGCTCTCTACCAGGTGGCTTGGAAGGAGGACGATGTCTCCCTCTATTCATGCCTGAGTTCAGGTTGAGAAAGGAGACAATCTCAACAGCCACTGTAAAATCGCAGAGCATAATTTCACTAGGAGTTTTGTTTCGTTAGTAGGGAATAAAAATTCAAATAGATGTGACTCACAAGTCCATCTCCATTCTTCCAGTTCAAACCTCTGAGTTAGTAGCAGTAGCGCAATAAATAAAAGGCAACCGACCTCACAAACCCATCCAGCCCAAACTCCCGGCCCCATTCACAGAGCTCGTTGATTCTTGTCCTCTCACTGAAAGTCCAATCTGGCTTGACTTCTCCCCAGATTACAATATCCTGAGTATCCATAGAACCACCATACATCTTCGCAGCGCTGCTTCCATCGAAGTAGAGCACTTTGAGCGGGCGTGTCACAACTAGCGTCAAATGCCAGCAGCCGGATGACGAGCCATCAATCGTGGGTGCGCTTCGGCAGAAAAGATACGAGTGCTCTGGGTCTGTGGCAGTCCATTCTGGTCCTGCGGGGACTTCGTGTTTGTCAGTGCCGTGATAAAGAAGAGTACCAACGGGAACAGTCCCCGGTACAATGTTGTGTCCTAAAGATCGCAAGAAACGTCAGTCGTCACTTCATAAGCGTTTGAATGCGAATGAATACCATTTCGATAGCGTGTGTTCGTCCAGTGCTGTGATAACGAAGCAACGGTGTCGAATATAAGATGACTCGTCGAGTTTAGATTTGGGGTCACATTAAAATCCCATAGCGCCGGCGTCGCAGATTTGAGAAAATGCGAAGAAAGTGGTGGCGTTAGCGGTATTTGAGCACCGTTGACAGTGGTAAGAGCTGCGCACAACAAGACCGCCAATTTACTCCAGGGAACGAGACCCATGGAACGCTCGCGCTTTCTCTGAGTGGTGATCTTGATAGAGATATGTAGTATCATCGTGTCCATGCGCAGTTCTGTTTTTCACCATGTTATGCCATCAGGAACAAAAAGCCCCGGATTTGGAAGAGTGTCCGTTCAATGTCCGCCTCATAGCTTCGGCCTTCGAGCGCGATGGTTAGCGTAGGAGAGCCTCTGGTGATACTCCAGTCGCAAGAAGAGCGGATTGACGAAGGAGTGACCATCGACGATAGAGTGTGGATAGAATTAGTCGGGTAATGCCGAGGCTCAAGAAAGTCCCTTCTTGCGTCGAAAGCCACGATGTAAGCATATCTGCATTCATCGAACCTCCGTAGTTGGGATAACAATTATTTGATGTTTCTAAGAGTACATACAGTGAATCAGCTGGAAGTTCATCTTTTCGATATCTATACAGGCGCCGAAATCTCTGTTGAATTGCGGGGCCCAACCTCCTGGTGCGTTAACACCCATTCCCCGTCTTTGAAATAATAGACACCGCAGGCAAGTCCCGGTTGCAGAAGAGGATTCACCTGCCGCGGAATTGTAGGGTCCAGTGCGAACCGCGCTCGAAGAGCATCGACACCTCCTTCAACACCTGCAAAGCCGTCCATGATCAGGTTGACCGAGTCGATCCCACCAAAGGCACGCAAGTCTGAGAAGAAGCGTGTGTTAACCTTGAGGTGTAGATATAGGTCTTGCACACAGCTCCTTGTGATGTGGAGGAAATCTCGCTGGCGTCGGTATTGGAGGACCTTCGTAGTCTTGACCTGTCCAATGAGAAGATTGATGTCTGACCTGGGTCCACAGAAAGTTGCCGAGTCCAAGTAGGTGGAGTATAAGAATGTGTCCAAAACTCGTTTCTGAGGGGTCTTGCCCCGTTTCATCTCAAGGAGGGAACGCCCATCATAGTAAAGACAAAAATATGCAAGAAAAGAAACAAGCCGTGCATAATAGGTCTTGAAAGGAGGATCCCATGGTTGAATTCTGTACAGTGGAAAACGTTTCAACAGAATTTCTCCTACAAGTGGAAGATGGAACGCCGTCGCTGTTTCGTTGAAGGCTGGCAACTCCTGGATCTGATCGAGGCTCTCGATCAAGACGTCGATAACGTCCTGATGGCGGCGTATAGACAGAAAATAGTCATAGATCATGAACCCGCGAGCTTTCAAGGCGCTTTGGTGTTCAGGAGAAAGACTGCGGGTACGAGCAATGTGCTTCAAATCTTCCAAAAGTCGCCGTAGACATAGCTCTATGAGCTGTTGGTAAGGAGACCCATGAACTCTGGATAGTGTGCTGATGAATGCGATGAAAAACTCTGAGTCTGGGACTTCATGGAAACAATGGTTATAGATTCTGTTGGGGTAAACTAAATCAATATGGTGATCAAATGAAAGCGGGTTGACCTACTCCTGGATGAAGAAATTCTGGCCCTTGGCGAAAAGAAGTCTGATAAAGGGAGCGACATCGTTCTCTCTCAAATTATCCAGGAGACCAAGCCTTAGTTTAAGTTGGTCTGTTGTCCACTTTTGTAGGCCTTTCTGGGTCACCCCATTGGCTCGTTCCTCTTGTGCGGGAATTGGTTCTGCGTCAATATCGACCACTGCGGATATACATTCGTGAAAAGTCCTCAAGCTCCAACAATGATTTAACCTAAAGAGAATCGCGTTAGTTGACGATACAGCAGAAGTAAAGTGAGCTACGTTTCTAAGGTCTTCTCTAATGAAAAGGTATTCCAAGCGTCGAGCCAGCGAACATTTCTAAGGATCTGTAGCAGGGGCGCATCGTGACCCGCCGCCACAGTGGCACTATTCCAAGAATCATAGTCATTACGAAGAATTGCAAGGCTTGCCAATACAGATTGAAGAGATAAATTGAAGGGTGACGTCCGAGGCAGAGATCTATGCATGCGCTCCCGCGCATGTTCCTCTAGTTTCACGATGTGCGGAGGCTGGTTCGTAAGGTCTCTAGTTAAAGACTGACGTAGGAAGTTGAGGTACGCCTCAAAGGCAAGTTTTTTGTCATGAAGCGCATTTTTTATCTTGATCCAATCAGTACACTGCTGGTGATAAAGTGCTAAAACCCAGCTGGAGGATGACTGCGGGTCGGAACACAGAATATCTGGCGCATGGAGGTGGAGAACGTTCATATGGTTTGTCGCGAGGGGGGCACCATCAATGTTCGTTATCGAGGAGATGACGGCAAGAGGCTGGGGCTTTTCAGGTTTTGGAGGGTCCTCAACCATTGAGTCAGCTTCGGTATTGTCTTGCCTGATAGTTTCGTTTGCACTTCGTCGCTTAATAACGCCAACCACGACCTCTATCCCAAAGTCTGCACAGTGAGTCCTCAGATGCCGAAGTCTGTGACCATCATGTCCTCGAAGGAAGAGCTGCCTCCCCATTGGGTAATCATGCTGAAGTGGGTAGGCCACCGTAGCTGGCAAGTCGACAACATCGATGGCACGCATTCGTGTCCACTTTGACAAGACTAGTCCAAGCTTGTTGGTTTTGCCTTGCATCTCGCGCAATGATGGAGGTGATCCTTGCCCGATATAGACGAGGCGATAAGCGAGGGCCAAGCGACGTCCGGATATAATGGGTTGGAATGAACAATCCAACCCATCATACCAGAAGATGGATAACATTGTGCATTCCGCACGGCTTTGCGTCGGATAGGACTGCTTGGAGCCATGGCTGCAGAAATGAACATTACCTCCCGAGAACTTGGAGGGCAGGACAACGACAATAGTCGCAAATTCCGTTTCACTTTTGCTGATTGGTTTACTAACGGACATGATACTCAGATTCACCTGAGTCAACTGGTGATAACTTACCATGAATGTTCCGGGGCACTTGAAACGTAGAGCGGCTGTTAGTTGTCAAAAGTAAATAAAACGAAACGAACATACTCGGCGTCCGCTTCCCAGAGCATTAGTTTAGAGAGTTTGAATGCTACAGGACAGTCTTCCGGAAGTACCTTTCGCAAGAGCTCTTCTCTCATTCTCGTTTGTAGCCAAATATTCCATTCAGGTTTTATGAATGAGAAACCGGTACCCAGTTCCAAAAAACTGCGTCCAGATCCATTCTTGCTGGAATCCGCCAAAGCGTGTATCGCCCTAGCACTTTGATCGTTCAAAGGTAAGCTGACGTCTTCAAGGCCATCAACTCGTAGTCCGAGGTGAGGACATGAAAGATGCTCCATCACTTGGTGATATGTGCCAGGAAATGCGAAGTCTTGTTGAAGTACTGACTCTAATTCCATCTTCAAAACTTGTCAGTTTGGATCTATGGGGGTGATGACGATGCGCACCTGAAGTTCTCTGGGCGAAGGGTTTTCATAAGGGTTGTAATGCACTGACGGAGAGGAGCCCCGGGAGTCAAGAACAGCATCCACTTTCATGGGAGTTGTAGGTCGGTGGACACCATTTGACGACCGCGTCTTACTAATTTGGCGATTTGAAGAACGTGGGAGTTCTCCCTATGTCATGAAATATGTTAAAATTCTTTTACATTGGATAGCGCCTAATGCTCACCTGGTAATGTTGGTTCGTAATTGGATCAAAGAACGTAGTTCTCATTGGCGTGCCACCGCTTCCAGAGCCAGCTGACGATTCCTAAAAAAATGCTTTTAGTGGCAGCCCCAAAAACAATGATGAGAGGGAACTTGCAAGGAGAGTTGGAGAAGTTGGTAAAGTGTTTTCCTGGTAGCGAGAAACGAGTCTTGATTATAAGGAGTTGAGTAAGGTCAAAGATTATATGGCTGAGCACAAAGGACGTCCGGAGCGCTCAGAATCAAACGGCTTTTGAAAGCAAACAAAGAAAGTTTCCATGACGTCGAAAATAGAGGATAATCGTGAACCCATGCAGATTGATAGCGTGTTTTCAGGGACTCTGTGGGTCCAGGTGACAAAAAACGTGTTGTGGTCATTTCCGAAGGTCCAGGAAGGCGCTAACAATTAGAAAGACAACATGAGGCGTCCTTTGCTCCCTGAAGGGCCTGACAATTGAGCTCAGCGAACAAAATGTGCGGCTCGATCTGTTTGTGATTGATGTGAGAAGGTTAGGCGGTGGTTTCCGCCCCTGCACATTTGTGCTCCAATGCCTTGCAATCCAAACAATTGGTGACCACCACGACCAACCCACCATTGCCCTCCCGCGTTGTAGCTATCATTTGTTTCGTATAATGAACACTTTTTGAACCAAAAAAAAATATAGCATGACCACCGGACTTCCAACACTTTTACCTCCCAAGGCCATTCCTCGTCCTCCGTTTGCACCACATTTAGAATGGACCCCGCGCAAATATCTCTCGGAACCACAACCTCCACCACAAGATGAGGGGAAAATACAAGAGCAGGAGCTGGCCAATGCACGACAGATAATGGACGGAAAGGTCATCAAGAAGACCCGACCTCGGCGGACGGTCGATTATAACGGTGGAATGGGTCGCTGGGCTTTGGTAAGTACACATTTGAGGAAAACTACGCGAAGCTGAGTTGCGCGAGGCAGTTGAGGAAATTGCGACCAAATCCCACATATGCACCACACATCAGACCAAGTCCACCGTTTATCGTTGACGTATGGATCAGCCAATTCCGTTCTACATTCATCGTTAAAATTCTGATATTTCTAGTTACTCCCACCAAAAGCATACCCGGAGAATGCATCCACTTCGCTATGCACTAAGTTTGTGCACACGTCGACAAACAAGATTCGATGTCCAGTTAATGTCGTCACGGTATGTTTCCGTGAACGTAATTTCCGTCAAGCGCTGAATGTTCAGATCCTTAGTGGACACCAGAAGGCCGACGCATTCTCACTGGGTCGACAAGCGGCGAATTTACGCTTTGGAATGGCCTAACGTTCAACTTTGAAACAATTCTACAAGCACACGATACTGCAATCTGTACAATGGCCTTCACCCACTCCGGTGCATACCTTGCCTCCGCAGACAAAAGTGGAATCATTAAATACTTTGAGCCGAACATGAACAACTTGACGGCATGGCAAGGTTCATCCTCACGAGAAGCTATCAGAGGGTTAAGCTTCAGCCCGGACGACCGTCGATTTGCAACAGCTAGTGACGATTCTAGTGTGCGGATATGGTCTTTTGCTGAAAGTAGAGTGGAGAGTGTCCTCACTGGTCAGCGCCATCAGTTACGTCTGTGTTGGGGTTTGCTGATCTAGTGATTTAGGCCACGGATGGGACGTGAAATGTGTTGAATGGCATCCGACCAAAGGGCTACTGGTTTCTGGAAGTAAAGACAACCAAATCAAATTCTGGGATCCACGAACCGGGACCGTTCTTTCAACATTGTCCGTATATTTTCGGTCCCTCCTCAATTTAACTTGTCTAATCCGCGAACCATAGGCACCAACACAAGAACACGATACAAGCCTTGTCCTGGTCTCCTAATGGAAATCTTGTCGCAAGTGCATCACGCGATCAGACAGTCCGCATCTTTGACATCCGTGCAATGAAAGAATTCCGCATTCTCAAAGGGCACAAAAAAGAGGTCTGCTGTACGTCTATCTCTCACCTTTAATGCCTACTCTTTTTACTAACCAGCACACTACCAGCTGTAACATGGCACCCCGTCCACCCCTTGCTCGTCTCCGGTGGCTCAGAAGGCGCCGTACTTCACTGGGATCTTTCCACTCCCGACCCAGCCTCATTCGCACAACCTGTCTCAACACCACGCGCTACCCTCTCTCAAGCTCACGACTCCAACGTATGGTCGCTCGCCTATCACCCGTTGGGCCACCTCCTTGTAAGCGCTTCAAACGACCACACCACGCGGTTCTGGTCCAGGGAACGACCTGGGGACGCATCATCTGTGTTCTCTGGGGGCGGAGAAAAGCCACCAGAGATCATTGATACTAGCGGGCAGGACGAAGAAGACGATGCAATGGTTCCAGGGTTTAGCTATGGCGCTGGTGGTGCAGGGCCGTCATGGTGGGGCAAGGACGAGGAATCCACGCCAGGCTTTGGCGGTGGTCAGGCGACTGATGCGTTTGGTCGTCGACCTGCTGGCTATGGGGATACCAATGGGGATGATTTCATTCCTGGCTTTGGAGCGGCTGAGCGACAAGCCGCTCCACCACAGCAAGACATGTATGGGTCAGGGGAGAGACAGGAGGATTGGAGTCGTGGAGGTGGCAGAGGCGGAGGGGATGACTGGGGACGTGGAGGGAGCCGCACAGGTCGTTATGGCCCAAGGGGAGGTCGGTACTGAGTCCTGGTGTCTTATTTTGTCCCTGTAGTGTAATTGACGGTATGCTGCTCTACATGAACCTTGCATTGCACTCGAAACTTTCAGGGTCACGATAGCTCAAAAGAATCCTGTCAGGTATTGCTGTCATGGTGATCATACTCGTACATCGCAAGGTATTGCTGTCATGGTGATCATACTCATACATCGTAGAATCGGTTTTTCTAAAAGTACAAAATCGATGATTTAAGGTGTGGTTGTTGGAAATGCTAATAGTTGTAAGGCCGAGGCGACAATGCCCGTCATTTGTCCATGCATACTATACAGAGGAGACAAGTTGATCGTAATGTAAATCGAAGGGAGACGTGTGTGTGGTAATGTTACAATCAATAAGAGGAGATAAAGATTAGAAAAACTGAGGAACGAGACAAGAGAATAAAGATATTTTGATTAAGCCTTGACAGGGAAGATACACCACAAACCGCATGCGATGTTGGGGTTCCTCCAACTGGGATATAGTTCCATTCGTTGCGATTCTTTTTAAATGGTGATAGATGACGATTCGCTGATTCTAAATCTAGAAACAGCAGGAGTGAGGGCGCTACCTCTCTTAGGTGAGAGATTGTCGGCGCTGGAAGAGCGGGGTGGCGAGTGAGGGACGAATTGGGCATAAGATAGAAGGCGAGGTGAGGTGCCTGAAAGCAACTCCTCGATATCAGACGTAGATTGTGTGCGGGGAAGGGCAGAAAGATCGATGGTAGTTCCTGGTCCGGTAAAGAAACAGAACCTGAGTAAACTTAGTAAGCTAACGATAAACCAAATGCAAGAAGGATGCGACATACTTGTTTAAAAACTGACGATAATGAGTCTCAGGGCTCAGATTGGCTTCGTCTTCTGATAAGGGAAGCGCCTTGAAGGGCTCGACAGGTGAAGGCGTATTGGGGAGGGATGAAGTAGGCGTAGCGATACAGGGCGTGGACATCTCGCTGTCTCCACCCGAGTCCGCTGCAGGATGGACGGTTTCGGCATTCATATGCGATCTGTAGGTAGGTGAAGGCTGCGGCAAACCCTCGATAGGAAGGAAAGAAGGAAACTTGGAAGAAGAAAAGGCGGGAAAGCCCTCTTCAAGCGGCGTCCCAGGTGGAGTTCTTTTGAGACTGGAAGCACCCATAGCATTTAGGTCAAAATATCCACGGTGGTGACGACGTGTTCCTTGACTTGTATTTGATATCTGGAAAGGAGGGTCGTCAACGTCAGACGCTGACCAATGCGCTGGGCGGAAACAGTCATCTCGGTCGCGGGGAGACCCCAATGTGGGTATGTTCTTCGTGGTGGATGAGACGTTGTGTGCTGCTTTATCTGACCCAAACTTCGAAGGCCATGGAACCGAGCCCGGAATAGAATGCGAAGCATTGATTTGAGGAGATGAGCGAGTTCGACAATGGCGTGGAGGAGAATCCACAGGTTTCCAAGGGCTTTTGAGAGACGCCCCAAAGTCGTACCGGGGTGCTAATGACGCAACGGTCTTAAAGTCCACCACCACTGGTTCTGAATCCGGTCCCAATGTCTGTTGAGCTGAGACTGCAGAGCCTGCCAGCTCTTTACTCTGAATGACTTTCTCCAATTTGCTGCGTAGCATGTCGCTGCTTTCATCGTCCGACACTGATCTCTCTATCGCGTTGACCCTGGTAAAATTGGCGCGATAGTCTTGGCGACTGTTGTTATCCCAGATCTCCCTCCTTTCTACGCTGTACTTGACAGCCATAAGTAGCGTCTTTCCCTCAATTCTCGCAAGCAAGTCGTTGAGCTTTATGCTGAAGACAAACCGATCAAAGTCGTCACTGATCGACTCCAAGTAGCGGCCTGTAACCTCGCTTGTCGTTTGCCAGAAATCGAAGGTGAACCGGACCACTACCCATTTGGCATAAGCGATATTCTTCACTCGCACATGTCCCATAACGCTGGTGCCGTCGGGTGAAAGGGACAGCTCCTCCAGAGCAACCTCCGCGTTGACGTCGGCTTTCGCAGGCATATTGGGCAACTGCATGACCAATTTCCTCTTCGACCATCTCTCGTCCCCATCGCCAAAAATAAACGGAGGGAAATCACTGTCCGTCCCACTAGTGTCTTCTGTCGGGCTTCCATCCCTAGAAACAGCAAGAGGCTTCTGCTCAGCCAAGAAAAGCTTGACATGCTCCAGCTTCGCGTCAAAGTGGACAGCTTTACCCGTTGGAGTTGAGGGCTCACTTTTACTCGTTTTGCCGATGGTAATAACGGAAAGAGAGCCCCGAGTAGCGGATTTGGACGACTTAAGCGAGGATTTGACGAGTTGCCCTGACTTCTTTCTGATCAGTCTCGCGTCACTTTGCAGGTCGCATGGAGCAGACTTTGCGCCTTGCGCGGACGACTCTGCGGCAAATCCGTGGGTGTGCGCTTGCGTCATGCTACGCGTATTTGCGGCCGCTGAACCTATGCGCAACGACATGCCAGGAGTGTACATCAGGGGTCGCGCCAGGGCTGGACGCGGGGTACTGTCTGCCGACGTTGGACTAGAGCATTTGATCTGTGGTTGCAACGCGTCGCAAAGGCCAGTCTTACCGCGGGAAACAAAGGGGGTTGGTGTGGATAGTTCAGGGGGGGACAACGTGCGCGGCCGTACTCCTCGTATCCGACGTGAGCGAACTGAGATGGTCGGACGCGTGCCATCAGATGATGGGCTCGAGGTGTCCGTGTCCGAATCATCGTTTGACACTGGGGTTCTCACGACAGGAGGGGTTGGAGTCGCGCAGTCGGTCGAAGAGCTCCGTCGTGCGGCGGATGACACGGGTGATCGCAATGGACTAATCATTGAGCGGGAAGAGGTTCGACGAGGAATGAGGGGTAGGGGAGCGCCAGCCGCATTCGCAAAGAGGGGAAAGTGTTCATCCTGGACCTGTAACATCCTTTGAGGCTGAGGTGTTACCGTCGCGATCATTAAGAATGTTTAAAGGCTAAAAGGAAAGAGGTGAGACATTCGGCGGCTGACTATTTTGAAAAGATGGACGTTACGTTGTTTTGCACCGCGCGTTGTAAACTGGATTAAGATGGGTCTCCTGAATCCGCAAAGGTGACTTGGATGGTGCCTTCCACTTTTTGAGGGACTGGTGCGGTGGACAAAGGACACGGATGAGACAAGGCGTAAGGTGCAACCCAAGCAAAAGCGACTGGTCAAATATGCACGGGCAGCTTTATTCGACGGGAATCTGATGTGGAGTGGGCGTGGATACGTGAAAATTGATGACGGTAACGCTGTTTGACTTTCGATGGTTGGGGGGGTGACGGTATGGTTATGTCGTCTCCTAACTCTATGAGCAGGCTGATGAGGGGATCCTGAAAGACTTTTCAGTGGACCTGATACGATTTTCAAGGGTAGATAGGAAGCCCCGCGGCGGTGGACAGGTTTCACAAGCGAGGACGTACCAAAGTAACGGTTGTGCGGAAAAGAAAGTCGTTAAAATGTCGAGTTCAAGGTCGTTATAAAGGCCAAGAGAGGCCGGCGTGGGCGAGAGCAAGAAGAGACCAGGGGTCTGGCGAGGGCTATTTGAATATTTATCAAAGCCCAGCCACGGTCCCTCCCCAGTCGAAACGGAATAAGTAACCAAAATAAAATAAAACATCCAAATGGGCAAAGCAAATGTTGGTCGGCTATCACACGTGCGCTTCTTTTTGAATACCTCACAAACGCTATCACTTGCAGTCACTTGCCCGGATCTGACGCTGACATGGCCCACAGTAGTCCGAGGCCCTCTCCAGCAAACTGAAAATCTCTTCAACCAACTTCGCTTACTCTCTAATCCGACAATGATTACTTGGCCGAGACTACAAATCATCTCAAATCACCTCATCACGTACTTTTTCTCTGTCATCGCGGCGTTAATCCAGGCACCTTGAGGTCATCGATGATGAACGCCTAATTCCGCTTTGAAACCCGGCTCCGGGTCCCTTGTAGGCAAGGTCGGTCTAGAGGATTCCGATATCTTTACTTCCCACTCGAAATACAGATAGATGGAGGGGTTGCAAGCCAAGACCTTTTTGCTCCCTCACCTGGATGTAAATGAGAAGGTAACCTCAACCAGTGTACAGAAAACTCCTATAAATCTCAACTTACCCGGCTTTCAGGTTCAGAGCGTTGATTCTCAGAGCAGCGCCAATGGAAGGTACTGACGGAACACAGTGGAGCTTGACGCAATCTTTGCGTCAAGCTCCTTTCGCGAATGCCATTCCTCCGGCAAGTGGATTGCGCAACCGATAATTGCGGCATGGTATCAAGCGTCGATGCCGTGCAATTGTTTGCCCTCTGCATTAGTGGTGTCTTTTGTCGCCCCCGGATTTTGAACCCAAGCGCTAAATCCACACTTCTCCATTTCCTTCCAAATTTTGGTAATTATGCAAGTGCCATGGTCAAGTACCCGTCTGCCGATCTGGGTCACTCAAAGACAGCAATGTGAGGAGCACTCACAGTGATTATCTTGTCGATTGCCGCACGTAGCGACTGCGTTCCCCGCCCCCAAGAAAACGACACTGTATACCTTATCGCCAAGCCTCCAATTTATCTCCTTCAATGAAATAAACGCGTATCACAACAGATTACGATTTCTCCTTTGGTTTCCGCTTTGGGACGACGCCATCGATTTTTCGAGACATCATGCATTCATAGTCGGATCCGAGACATCCGGACACGTATGATGAAAGGCCAAGGCTGATTCAGTGGCAGGCATCGATTTCGCTTTGTTAAACAAATTGATACCCATACTGATATGCTTTCTTCGCGTTTTCTAGGCCCCTAACTCTTGACCGCCGGACCCTTCGAAAGATAGGGAAACGTGGTTTATCTGTTTTTTTTGCGTTTCGCGGATAACTGGACAGAACTGTATGGTAACAACAATATTCCTTCATTCTACTCGCTGGTGCGCCATGGAACTATAATTCAAGTGATTATACAACGGTTGACGATATTTATTCTTAGAGGAGGTGTGTGGCGCGAATTGGTAGACATTCTCTGACCTCATAGCTGTTGTGGTGTTGCGAGTCGCGACGCCACAACAGCTGACTCGCCGCTGCCAAAATAATGATGCAGACCCGTTGCGTTATTTCCACTGTTTTTTTTTTTTTTTTTTTTTCGAGTCAAATTTAGAGTCTATTAGGGCGAGGCCCTATGTCAGACTTTACAACTTTTTGTAGACTACCTATGGCCCCTAATGCCATGTATTCCTGACCCCCTTGAGATTGCCCCATGCACTGGTGAGGGCACGCCCACAGCGAACATTCCCCCATCCAGCCCGGCACAAAAACGCCGTTTTGGGGCACATCCATATAGGTAAGCGGGGTAGTCTCGTCTTCTTGCTTATCTGTGCAATCCATCTTGGTAGTGTTTCGGCCTGTTAAGTACCCGATCGCGAAGCGACAGGCACAGTCGATGGGACGAGCATGATCAGGTGGAGACATATGTCTCGGTGTTTGTGCGTAGCTGTCTTCCTGCGTTTCCGGTGTGAATCTTGTATCTGTTGAGAGAGGGAGTCTTCTGCTTGAGGTCCGCAGACTGAGAGGCGGGTGAGAGAGAGAGTATTTCCACTGTATAAAGGCGACATAGTACCACAACATTGAAGTGAAAGGCGCATTTTATCTCTCTACGTGACCCATTGGTGGAAATGCGGCAGCGATTTATAAATAGATAGGCGAACAAGCTCAGCTATTTTTAGATCGTGGCTCTCCACAACAAAGCCACACAATTATCATCTCTCGAATCATAGGGCGCTTTCTCTCTTCCTTATCCTCATCTCCTTTCAATTTTATGCGGCATTCCGCTGTGTTTTAATTGACCTTCTGCGGCCGTATTTTCCTCCTTTCAGCTTCGACATCGCCATTATTCATTTCTCTCAATGTTATTTTATTATCAATTTATCATTCGACATCTAGTAGGGATTGAAGCGGTTAATCTTTCGGTGAGTGACTGTTGTCGAGTGATCCGTCAAATCTCATGGTTTTCCGGAGACGACTCCATATTTAATACATACCCAATTAGTCTTGAAGTACGTTTAAATTTTTTGACCTTTCATCTTCTGTTTCACTGTGTCGTTTTTGGGAAGTGCTCACCAACTTGAAGTTCACCTCATAATTATTGTAGGAAGGAAAGATTCAAATATATTTACAAAGTAGGATGAGATGTGGGGTCGTTATTAAATTATCTATCTAATCACAGAAATGAAGTCCGCCGAGATGAGTAAATTATAAGCACAGCTGCGTGGCCACAAATTCAAGTACGCAACTTCTTCCCGTGACATGGGCTTGAAAAGGACAAAGTGTTGTTTCATCAGTGGCGCGCGCATATACATTTTGAAATCCACAAGAAACAAACTAGCCATGGGTATATTATGCAGAGGTAACGGCATTCAGATCGTTCTATGACACAAGCGACACAAGCTGCAGTGGTTGTGGTACAAATTGCAGTGGCGGACTCATTCCGTATGGCTGCCCCAGTGGCATGAATTCCATCCGTTCTGCGTCGATGGTTCGTAAAAGTTCGACTAGAATGAGCAGGTTAAATAGAGCCAGCATTAGAGCGATAATAATTTCACGGTACCTGCTAAAGGAATGTAGACGCTTAGAGTTCGAAGAGCAGAGCTCAATAAATCAACACATTGGTGTATATATCCCGTGGTGTAAAGCGAAGAACCGGTGGTAGAGTTGTTCATAATTGTATTGCCCTTGAGGATTTTTATAAACGATTTGACAACACCTCCCCAACATACCTGTGTAAGGGCTGATGGTAAGCGTCAAATACCAAGAAAGTTCCGTAAACTCACAGCAACTATGGGGTCCAAAAACGGATAATCCGCTTCATGGAGTAGGGTCACCAGACCCACAATTCCATTGGCCGCCCATTCCAATTTCAGGTTCATGCTTTCAATGGGTTGCAAGTGAATCGTGGACACATATATCATCATGTGGACAACATATATGTCCATATCAATAAAAGGGGCTTCTGTGCGCCACGCTTCCACCCCTTGAAATAGAGGCAGGAGATGTATTATGCGACTCAAGGCAGCGTTTGCTGATCGATGATTAGCCCATGTAGCGCCATCTTTCGTCGTCGAGCCTGTAAGAAGAAATCAATATCAGTCGCGATAAAATTAAAAGTTCGTCAGACGCTCACTATGAACTCGAGACGTTCTGTCAAATAAACAGGCAGCCATCGCTTTTAAAGCGGGGATTGTCAGATTTGAGAAGTGGACATGGTCAGACTGGAGGTCAAATAAGGCAGAGGCAGGGCTATTGGCTCCGTCCTAGATATACGCTCAAACTCAAAATAAAAACGGATTGAATAAGAAAAACACACCTGCATGAAGCTACCCGTTGTCGGCAAAGGGGTCGTTATCCGTCGACAGGACGACTTCTCGTCGGGCAGCGCCGTAATCAAACCATTAGCTGCAGACCAAAGTCTATCCACCACGAAAATCTGCCAAAACACCGTTATCCTGTCCGCTATTGTGCCCCAATCGTGCGACATAGAACCATCAACGAATTCAGACTGGAGATCTGGTGGCCTGATTTGGTGTAACCCAAGCCCCACTGACATCCTGGTCGCAGCAAAGGAATGACGGTAGCCTTCAATCGCCCGACCATTGAAGTAGAAATATTGAGCTAGCAGACACGATGCTTGTATGACATCAATCAGTGGTTCTGGATTGCGCAGGGATTGAACTATCTCATGTAATGTTTGTTTCATGAAGCCCGGCTGAAGATCCGAACAGAGTGCGGAACGCGCGAAGTGACATCCAAGCAAATATACGGCATTGGTAAGTGCAGGATGGGGAAGGCCCGGAAGGGAATCCACCGGTGGCTCAGGGCCCAAAAGAGGAAATTTGTTGAATCGCGATAAATCGGCGTAGAAACAGCATTGCTTTTGATGTGCTGTGAATGTTTGAATGCTTGTCCGATATTCAACAAAGGTACAAGACATAGAAGACACTTGATAGAACTCACAGGAAAGCGTGCATTTCATATGAAACGGGTTCGCTTGTATCCCCTGATGGTATGAGAGAAGATTGGATATTATCGAGGCTTCTTCCTCTGCTATAGGGTGGTAGAGGCGCAACTGGAAGAAAAGGAGATGGTCGGATAGACATTGAAGGCTCCGACGAAGAAGTGCCCTTTCCCCAGCCAGGCACTTCGGATTCATCATTATAGTAGAGCAGGGGTGAGCCGGATGATGATGCAGTGACGGCCGACACTCTACGAGAATGAGCTATCGATGAACCGGGGTCGCGATCGTCGCCTGTCTCCTCGTTGGAAACCTGGGGAGAGTTAAGACTTGATGGAGACCCTCCATAATTAGATGAGCCCGATTCGCTTTCTAGCTCTCGAACCCTCTCCTCCAATGCAGACAATTTCTCCCGCAACATCTGTGTCCGGCTCTTCCTTTTGCTATCGTCGTATTGGCACTCATCCGGCCGTTTCATCTTGGTACATTGTTGACAGACAGGGCGTAAACCGTCACATTTCTGACAAAGAAACGCGATTAGATTCATCATGACGAAGAGATAGCTTCTGCGCACCAGCTTCCTTCTCCTACGAGGTTATCATGTTCAACAGTGAGTGGCGGAAGGTCGGACACAATCTCAAAAAGCATGGGCTCACCTGCAAGATAGACACGCCAATCCCCGGCGTAAGTTTCCGGTAGTGTCGGACTTGTTAGCAGGTGGCATAGTGTAGAGGTCGTGTTATGGCAACCGCGGAAAGAGGGTACAATATCTTGAGGGACTTTGAAGGAGGTCAATGAATCAGTGAAAGAGCAGAAGGTGTCATTTCAATGTGTCGAAACACGACACTTGGCGAAAAGCCATTTAGACGCCCAGAAGTCACTGGAAATGTCTTGAAACCAAATGGAAGGTTGTTGCCTCCGAATCAGGGTGAGGCCAAATTGAGGTCCGGTTCAGGTTCACCGGCGAAGGCTCTAAGTTTAGGAAAAGTTATCTTTTATTTTGTTACCTCCTGATTTGATGGTTTGTACCGTGAAACCCGACCCAATGGTCACCCGAATATTCTGACTGAATTCGATCTACTTAGGCAGTTCAGTTGTTCACTACGCTCGCAGTTATTAGCTCCGCCTTGTTGACACAATGATTCGTAACGATATTATACATACTGAGATCATATGCCCAGACTAAAACATTCGCTTTGCTCGAGAACACGCTAGTTAATACCACCGCGCCTGGTCCGCGCGTCACGGACTTGTTTCGATGAATATCATCACGAGCCTTGGACTCAACTTGAACACTAAACCCAACGACAACGACAGCGGGTGGTCGGCTCGTTTTCCCGCTTGAGCATCACACGATGACAGATGTGCCTGTTGACCAAGGAGGCGAACCTGGCTATGGAGAAAGTTCAGTCAGTGATCTTGTTGAGCCTTGAGAATAATCGTCCGTATGATCGACAGCAGTCCGGGCTGACGGTGCCAAAGAAAAGATCGACGTTTCTATGTTGTCAACCACCACAAATCTAGAGCATGTCTACTTTTTACTGACGAAAATTGATCGAAGGTTCTCCCAAACCACGCTCGGTGATTGAGCAGCGTCGATCCCATGCCACAATCCCTTCACCTTGTAGTAATCCACCACAGGTCCTGTTTGCGAGTGGAACGTGCGAAGGCGTTTGGTAAGTGTCTCCACATTGTCGTCGGAGCGCTGAATCAAAGGTTCCCCCGTGACGTCGTCTACGTTACGCTTTTTGGGTGGGCTGCAAGGTAAGTCGCGTGAGAAGTTGATAATGGGGGAGGGGAAATCATCTACTTGAATTCCTTATGGTACGACCGTCCGCTGGCGGGGTGGACAAGGCGACCGGTGATACGCGAAATAAGAAGCTGGTCGTCGATGAGAAGTTGGACCACAGAATCAATTTTCTCTTTGCGCTCTGCCAACATGCCGTCCAGCTTCTGAGCTTGGGGAATCGTTCGCGGGAAACCGTCTAAGACAAACCTAACAAAATTATTTCATCGATCAGACTTCAATCAAGATACAAGAATGAGGAATGAAGCCGGACAGCAGATCACGTTGAACTTCGTTTTCTCATCCCCACTCACCCATTCTTGCAAGACTTGTTGTTCTCGAGCTGGTCTTTGATTATGCCGACCATGATGTCGTCTGAAACGAGACCTCCAGCATCCATAATTTTCTTTGCTTCAATGCCAAGAGGAGTCTTTTGCTGGACTTGCTCGCGCAACATGTCACCAGTAGCCAAGTGGCAGACGCAGAATTCATCTCTGATTTTCGGGGCCTGGGTTCCCTTTCCTACAAAATACGCGTTCGAAAAGGTGATCCGTGATTTCTAGACGTATAAAAACATACCAGCACCCGGAGGTCCAATTAAGATTGTTCGAAGCTGCTGAGCTGGGGTCGGGGACGGAGATCCCTTCGCCTTCGCCTCAATCGCCGCAATCTTCCCATTGAGTTGAGAGACGAGGGATTTCAGGTATTCTAGTTCTTCCGAGGCCCCCATTTTTGAACAAAAGACGAGGTACGGATACAAAGTGGACGTAGACGTGGACGCGCGACGACGACTGAAGGGATTCCTGCAATGTCACATGTCACGAGCCATTCCGATTTTTCAGTCGGAGTTTGGTTGGGCCGACATCGGCCTGAAAATCATATGTACCACGAAATCCAACGATACTTCAGTCTTCTACGCTTACACGAAACAGAGTGTACATAGTGATGATTTTTTTCTGCAGGTTCCTTAGCTGTTTGGGGCGATTTACTAAAACGACTGAGGATAGGTGAGTTTGAGGTGAGTTGCTTGTGAGGCTTTTGCCAAACACAGACAAGCAGTGGCCTCGCGAAATCAAGTTGTCAACGTGGAAGGCTCTACTAAAATCCCATCCTACCGTCGGCGCGGTCCCCTCAGACCAATGCTATCTTTTCGCGGCGTCTTTTGGCTCCTTTCAGGGCTTACTGCTCTCGTAAATTCCAAGTCCAGTGCCGGTGATTCTATTCTTGTCGTGGTGGAACCGAATCATAGGGATAATTACTCAATATTCTTTGACGGACTCAAGGGTGAGTTACCACGCGTTGTCTTTGGAGCGTGTCATTGAGTTTACTAGAGCAGGGATATGAACTAACCTTTCGCCAGCCAAAGGAAGACGGTCCACTCATCATTCAGGACGATGTGCCCAACTTCTCACACGTCATTCTCTTTGCGTCGGAAACTAAAAGTGCGCCAAGCTTACCACTCTGGATACGCAGTCTCACAAATTTTAGATCTGGGAAAGGACATAACGCCACAGTCCCTCGTTCATTTGCTCTCGCTCAATACCAACATCATCGTTGCTCTTTCCACGAAACAAACCCAGCTATCTTCTCTTGCTACGGAGTTCTCCCTTATACTCCCACCCCCGGGAACCCCACTCGTATCCTACTTTCCAGAGCGCCAGGATTCTGCGTCCCTCATCCCCGTGGCGATCACTGCAAACCCTGTCGTCAGCAAAGATTTGCCCCCCGTGTGGTTTTCTGGAGTTCCTCAAGCCCTTGGAAACAACCCTCTTCTCGTATCGATTCTTCGCGCACCCCCACAGAGCTTTGCATCTGAAATCGACGGTGGGTCAGCAGACGCTCTGGTCGAAGCTGCGGAAAAAGGTGGTGAAGGCCTGTGGGCTGGTAGTCAACTCAGTCTTGTTACTGGTTTCCAAACTCTCACTGGCTCAAGGATCACTTGGGTTGGAGGTGTGAGTCTGTTCAACGATGAACTTGCACAGAAGGAAGTGACAAAGTATGTGAGATTTCTCCTTCTATGGAGAAACTTACCATTAATCATTACTGTAGGGGCGTCAAGTCTGGAAATGCCCAGTTTGCTCGTGAAGTTGCTACATGGACTTTCCAAGAATCCCAAGTACTCCGTATCGATCGCGTAGAACATCATCTCGTGAATGCAACTGAACCAAAGGAGCAGTACACAAATAACGACAATATCGTGAGTTCCTCGAATTTGCTTCCCGACTCTCCAGCTCATCCGTATTCTTAGGTCTATACGGCTTACATTTCCAAGTATGATGTCAAAACAGCATCATGGAAGCCTTACTCTGGCTTGACGGACCTCCAACTCGAATTCACCATGCTCGACCCCTTCATTAGAACTGCCCTTTCACCCGTTGTGGGTTCTCCGGGAAAATACTCTGTAACCTTCCGCGCTCCCGATAGACACGGCGTATTCAAGTTTGTGATTGACTACAAGAGAAAAGGGTACGTGCATTTGCCGTGTTTTCTGAAGCTATTACTCACCCGACTTTCTTATAGCTGGACACACCTGCATAGCTCAACGACGGTTGCAGTCGTACCCCCTAGGCATGATGGGTACCCCCGCTTCCTCAGCGCCGCTTGGCCTTACTATGCTGGGGCTATTAGCACTAGCATTGGTTTCTTCCTGTTCTCCGCACTGTGGCTGGGGGGCGAGGTGCGTGAGATCAAGAAGGGGAAAGGTAGTAAAGCTGAGTAATGAGATGTTATGTACCTATGAGCTCTGGCTTGCAAAAATGCATCAAGGTTACTTCCAACTTGTGAACCTCTTCGACGTGCAAACTGTTTGTTGGCCGAATTTTGTTGTATCTGGATGCTACAACTGCGTATCGGGAACCGGGTGTTCTGAATCTTCATCGCGACTGCTCCTGAATACACCTTATCTTACAAGTATTTTGTACAGATCTTTATGTAGCTAGCACTAATTGTACAGCTATTCCCCGGGAGAGAGCCTAGGCAACATCTCATTATACCGCTTTCCAAGTTCTGAGCATTCATCCATTCTTGTGGTGATGGCAAAGTTTTCAGAGTGGATAAGCCGGCCACAAAGCCATTCATATGCATCATCTACAACTTCCATCTTGACATCATGATAATAAATTCCAGCAAATGATTGGGAGTACTGAATCATTTTTGGATCAACTGAAGACAACGAACAGGAAAAAAGGCTCACTGTATCATACACCATCCAACGGGCACTCTTCCAACCGTTTTCTCCTGACCCATGTTCGTCGATGACGGCATTGAGAGCCGTGAATAGTCGATTGAGGTATCCTTCAGCCCAGTAGATACTCGTCTCACCATCTTCATGGTCATGCCAGTCTAGACCATCCACCTCAACATACGGTCCCTTGGGTACGGGTGCATCTTTAAGAACCTCGCGCAGGCTATCAAAAGAGGTTGAAGCAAGCTGTTCCAGAGATGGACGAGGCGGATATTTCTTGGATTGATTGAGATCGCAGAGCGCAGCTTCACGAAGCTTCTGGTGTGGCACGCTGCACCCCAAACGGACCGCCTCACCCCGTCCCAAGGCATTGTCGAGAGCCTTATTGTATGCATCCCATACCCAGAGTCGTCCGTTTGCCTTCAGATAGTCCCTTTTTCGTACGAGTTCTGGAGTTACGGCCCATGTGTCGACCGGAACGCCCGCAGGTGGCTGGGTAATCAATTGCACGGAGAGTCCATACTTTGTCGGTTCATGCCACACACCCTTGCGCCCCTTCGAGAGCCACTCGGCGTGCCTTTCCTGTAGGCTAGGAGAGGGTAATAGGTGCATCGTGCACAAGAAAAGACCCACTCACTGTGCTTGGAACCCCACTGGTCCACCGTATTTCCTCCAGGCTGTCAGCTCTATGTCTCTCTCCTGATAGAGCATCATGGGTTTACGGTAGTTTCCGCCATGGAAGTTTCTAGCAAATAAAATGAACATTATTAACGGAAGAAAGAACGGGCACCCACTCGTCCTCGACTCGGACGTATGGGAGATCCCTGATATCTTTGTCACTGAGCTTGTATTCTTTACGAGCCCGAGTCTTATTTATCTGGGAATAATGTCAGTTTTGCACGCAGGATAGTATATGTACTTACTGTTCGCCCTTCTGGGATATTGGAACAAGGCCAAGAAGCTTCATCTGTAATTAGTTTGGCCTTCTTCTTTGTTTGACGCTTGGGTGTCTTTAAAGGCGACGAGTTTGGCGACGCAGACTCCGAGTCGCAACCATGCGAGGTTGCCTTGGGCATCACTAGTCCCAATCAAACAATGATCCTGAAGAGATCGAGGAGACCCCAAGAATTTAAACATCACCCGGGATCGATTTTTTTTCATTGAGGCTCTCGACGCCTCGTTACCCCGGTCTTCCAAATATGGTATGTTTTCATCCAAAAAGGATATGTTTTTTCTACGAATTTAATTATATAGATGATAAAACCCTCCAGCCTCAATTCTGCTTCTGCCCCTTTCTGCCCGTTGACCTTTATATATGTTCGCCATCCTGTTGCCCCCTTCACTCCATCTAGACTTACCAGCTGCGGGGCATGAATGAGACGAGGTATAGACGAACAACAACGAGGAACATATCTGTTCCACGACCACCGCGTTTGCGATCTGAATCCGGAAGGAGTCCAACATAACAACTGGGAGGGTCCTAAAGCAATTTGGGGTATCATTTGGCACATACATTCCACATCCTTGTGTCGGTTGAAGGAGGGTATGAAGTCGGCTAGGTTGCTTGAATGGTTTATTTCAGGTGTTCATATGATCCTCAAGACCCGGAGACAAGTTGCATCCATCGACGTGTCAAGCGATTGGGCTGTCCTTGATGCCCTTGAGAAACGAGTAGTATCCCCTTCAAATCGTCTCGCCAATCCAAGGACCAAACCGTTCATTCAATCCCACTCCAAGGCGTCACTATCGCTAGTATCCACGTCCTCGTAATCCTCAGATCGCTCATCCTCCTCCTCCCCGTCATCCACTGTAGAGAACTGGTACGTCACCCTCCTCAACTTCGGTGACCTCCCATCGCCATCATTGTTATCACCATCGTCACTGCACGCCAGACCGACGCGTCTCTTATTAGCCACCCACTTCTCACGCAATGCATCATCGTCGTACATCATCACCATATAGGTATCGTATCCACCCGCACACAGCAACCAAGGGAAAGCTCACACCACATCGTGCCATGCACCATCTTCAAAGTCTTCAAATGCCCAAAGCCTGGGGTATTAGCAATCTTTTAAATCACCCTAGGATCAGACCACGTCCATCCACGCAAGTCAAGGTGTTTAGCGGCGGAGGAGAGGTGTAAAAAAGGTAATCGCGGCTTGAGCTAGTCCGGTTCAATGGAGGAAACGCGGAGGAAGAAGGAAAGCTTGTGCTGTCCAACTCAGGAACACAATATTGGCGCCTGTCGCCTCTTATCCGCTCCAACGACAATGGACCAACCCCAAGGGGACCAGCCGCCTCGAAGGGGAGCTACGCTGCGCCGCGTCGCATCAGTTATCGGAGACTTTTTCCACTGGCTAGGTGATGAAGGCACAGACCCAGCCAGTCCGAGCACTACGAGCGCCAATTCCGATGGCCCTAGAGCGCCGTCGTCGATGGATTTGCCTAGGGCGAGACCGCGCACGACCTACTGGATGCCATGTCAATGGGTGCCGGAGGAGCCAGAGGAGCCTCCGCCTATGGTGCCCAAGAAAGCTGGCGGGGCCAACGCTCCCACGGCTGACCCCGTCAATGTGTACGCGGCGCTCGCAAACGCGAAGGAGATGCTCGAGACCGCGAACACACCTGGGTTAGGTACGACAATGCAGAGGATTAGAATTGATAAGGCGATGGCCATGTTGAGGAAGATTGAGAGTCAGAAGTTGAAGGAGGTGGATATGGTTCTTGTGAGGGGGCAATTGTTGGTGGTGCAGGTCGGTTCCACTTCTTTTCTCTTGAGTATATGGAAGGCCACTGACCTGACCGTAGTGCAAAATGCTTGAGCTGTACTTCCAAAACCAGATCACGCACAAGGACGTCCTAGAGATTTTGCATCACATCGACGGCGCCATAACCACGCGAATTCAACTTCGAGCCAGTCCTGCCTTCCCTCAATCCTCAAAAAGCACCTCCGACTTCCAACGCGTCCTCGTGCACATGCTCAGCGACGGATCTTATGCGACGCCAGTGAACCGCCAACTCCTCCTCCGTGGGCTGGAGGATAACTTATTCAAGGTGTCAAGGACGGTCAAAGACCCCCTTCTCCGCGTTATCCACCTGGAGATATCGTGTACCCTCATGCGAGAGATCTTCCACGACTCCGTTCGGCAATTCGAAGATGGAAAGTGGGTTCGCGCTATGAGCCTCCTCAGCTCAAAGGAGTCTGCGCTCGATGTCCTAGTGGGGCTGGAGGACACGTATGAGGCAGCGTGGGCGGATGTAAGCGTGGGCTTGGGTGATTGTGGGCTGACGAGTGCATACAAAGTGGGAGATGCTAGGGCGTTGAGCGACGAGTTTGCAATGTTGCTAGCAATGTGTAAGGCGTCGCAGTTGCTCCATCTGGGAGATATGCATTTCGAGGACGTGGAATCCGGGGAACCAGAGGAGGTCTTTGCGCGGGCGCTGTTGGCGCAGGACGACTATCGGTGGGTCTAAGCATGCATAACGCTAATTAGGACCATGGCCAACTGATGGCTCCATTTAGTGCTGCTTTGAGTTTCGTCACGGGGCACGATGTGGAATTAGAGGGCAATGTGCTGTACCGTCTGGCTCGCTTCCACTCGAAGGTATCCAAACTTCGCGCCGTGTAAGTAATTTCAAGACTCTGATCCGACACCGCATCTCACTGTGTGGTTCCTTCCCAAGCGCACACAGCCTGTATCTTCGAGCAGTTCAACTGGCAGCCGCGCTAGCTCCCACACTGCCCAAAGGCGAATGGTACCTCAAGTGCACCGAGGCCGTGCAAGCTTATCGCGACGAGCTGCACGCCAAGGATGCGAAAGAGTGGGCGAATAAACGCAAGCCCATTCTAGAGAAGATGAAAGACGAGATCCAGAAGTTAGAGTGCGCGTCGTCGATGAAGGATGTGTCTTTTGCAAAGGTGAGTACTTTGTTGATTTGTTGAAGCGTGATTGGCTTGTCATGTTGATGGATGCATTGACAGTTCGTCTTCGAGACATGGCCTCCAAAGACAGAAGGTGTGTGGAGTAACAGTGCAGTGCCTCTGCGGTTTTCGTTGATCATTCTGTTATGAACAGGTCCCAAGGAGTTTCCGGTTCAGGCGACCGTCAGTTTGTCGAGGGCCGAGCACCTCAAGATCATTGCGCGTTACCACACAGACAAGAATTCAAAGTTTGGGGAAGAGTGGCTTGTGATGTGTGAAGAGGTGATAGTCAAATTATCTCAGCTCCGGGTTGCTTCTGACATTGTTACAGATATCTAAAGCACTGGTAGGACGATACAATCTGACAAAGGACATGTAAGGCCCGTATCAGCTTGCACCCGGGACTTGATTGTTTCTTCCACTTTTTGGGTGGAGTACTACGTGAGGCGAAAGGGCTCAAAGTGACATTCACCATCCAGCGAACTCTTTCCCAACCGTTTTTCCCGATCGCATGTTTGTAGATAACACCAATGAGAGCAGTGAATAACCCATTGTGATATCCTCGAGCCCAAAAGAGACTCGTTTCGTCAAAGTCTGCGTCATAATACGAGTCTATACTATCGACTTTAACATACTCACCCTGTGATATCAAGTGCGTTTTGTAGAACCTCGTACAGTGGCGCGTGGGCTGCAAGACTGGGAAACAACATCGACGCGTCAAGCAATTAGGTTGTCCTTATGCCCTTCAAAAACGAGTAGTATCCCCTTCGCATTGTCTCGCTAATCCAAGAACTAAACCATTCATTCAATCCCACTCCCAGCCGTCACTATCACTGGTATCTACATCCTCGTGATCCTCAAATCCCTGTCTCCTCCCGATACTCGTCATCCACCGTAGAACTGGTACTCCACCCTCCTCAACTTCGGTGGCCTCACATTGTCATCATCGTCATCACCATCGTGACCGAACGCCAGACCGACGCGTCTCTTACTAGCCACCCACTTCTCACGGAATGCATCATCATCGTACATCGTCACCATACAGTTATCGCATTCACCCGACCATAAGTTCGGGTTCAAATTGGTGTTGGAGGTGGGGGTCGTCTCCGGGTTCATGTCCGCATTTGAGTCTGCATTCAAACCCAATGCAGTCCGCCCAAAGTCATGGATGTGTATAATAATCACAACCTCTTCAAGGTATTCGAGTGGTGCTAGAGCACGTGCGTAGTGGATAGGCAACCCCAAACCCCCCTCATACACCACTCCCGTTGGCCTGTATTTAAACTTGACAGCACGGCAAGAATGACAAAGCTCACACCACATCGTGCCTAGCACCATCTTCAACGTCTTCAAATGGCCCAAGCCTGGGGTATTAGCAATATAGTGAATCATCGTAGGGTCAGACATCCATCCGCGCAAGTCGAGGTGTTCAACTGTGGAGGAGAGGTGTAAAAAGGGTAGTGTGTCCAATTTCTCATGTGGAAAGAAAGACCGCGTGAGCCAGTCCAGTCAATGGAGGAGACGCGGAGGAAGGTGGAGAGATTCCAGAAAGAGATGGTTTTGCTGAATGATTGAACGCAGTGGAGGTGTTTGGTCCATTTACTCCCCAGCTCAGGAAACCAGCCTGAGTCCCGTAAAAAGATTAGATTTTCTGGCGAATCGATGTAGAGAGTCCGAAACCACGCTTCAAGTGCTAGAGGACGAAAGCTTCGTGTAGTGAGGCTGAGCGCATTGATCGTGTCCCATGTGGGTTTGACTGCACAATCAATATCATCTGGAGTCGAGCGGCTCGGTGGGGGGAAGAAGAGTAGGAGATGGATGATTTCCCGGACTAGTTCTAGGGGGAGAGACATTGTGTTGGCGAGCAGAGGTAGACGACGGCCCTGAGTAATGAGTGTCGTCGATGGTACGAAATGGTACAGTCTAGTTGAACTGGCTCGTCCTAGGCTTCAAGGAACTCGGTACGTTGTCAATTACTTGGACTCAGCCGTTGCAGATGATGGTATGATTTCGTGGATAATCCCGGGAGTGTAAAGCCAGCGGAAATTGGAGTGGAGTGACAGGAAGTCTGCAGAAAGTGGGTGCTGTTATTGATGACAGGCTTCACACAGCGGAGACGTTGGTAGCATCAAGCTGCATCGTGCACAACGAAATTCAAGGTGTTCTCAAATTCCTTTGACGGTTGAAAAGGCAACATCTGGTTCTGGGGTGCCGGTGAGGATCAGCAGCTCTTGCATCTTGAAGGCTTGCTGAAGATGTCGGACATGGAAATCCCCATCGTTATCAGCATATGCTCAAGCAGAAATTACTTTGGGCTCTCAGACTCAGACTCAGAGCACCCTTTCCAGAAGCATCCCGACATGCAAGCGTTTCCCCACCCATTTCTCGGCCCTTTCCCCAAGCTCCTGGACTGCAAACTCATCGTCAACGCCGCGTTCCTTAACGTTCCCAACAAGCTTCAGTCCAGCGTTCTTTGCCGCGACTATCGTCTCCTCCAACCCATGGATATAACTAATCCCATGTACCTTGACCCCATCATCCCTCCGAAATCCAGCCCGACTCTGCCCCATGTCGGGGTGCATCCCGGTCACCCACGCCCACCCGCCCACCTTCAGAATCCTCGCGACAACCGCAAAAAATTGGTCCAGCATGACATGTTCGACCACCAGGGTGCTGATGACCACGTCAACTGGCGCGGAATCGATGAACGCGTCGAGATCCGCCTGCTGTCGCGTAAAATCTAGCAAACCCCACTTGACCTCAACCTGGCCACTTGGCTCTCCAGGCATACTAGCGCGCGCTTGTGCCAACATCCCCTCACTACCGTCGACCGCGTATAAGGTGCTCCCAGGTGGGAGCAGTCCCCTAAGTTTGGTGGTGTTTCGTCCAGTTCCACAGCCTAGATCCAAGAGCCTTACTGGCTTCTGAAGGACGCTGAAAAGGAGCGGCGTGATGTCTTTAAACGCGGCGCTGTCCAGGTGTTGGAGGACGTTTCCGTCGGTATCGTAGGTCGTTGCCCACGCGTCGTAAAAGGCCGTTGTGGGGATGATTATCGTAGAAGTGGCCGACATGTTGAGCTATGAGGCGACGAGAGCAAGGGAAGGCGATTCATATCAGTTGGTGCAGGGGTGAGTCACTTGAGGGATTTCCGATTAAGTAGGTCGATTAACGTGAACAGGTCGGTAGCGAGAACTCTGCCAAAGGGAATGCACAAGAAACGATGATGCTCACCGAATGACTTGTCAACGTCCTGGCATATGTCATTCTTCTAGCGTCTCGTACCAAAGTCTTGGAGGGAAGAACGGAGATCAGGCTAATGTTTGTCTGGTACTCAAAAACATACGGCAAGACGCACAAGCACCAAACCCACCCTCTCGCAACATATCAAAACCAACCCCGCAACACCCTCCCCCTATGCACATCGAACCCCGTAAAATAAATCCTCTCCCTAACCCACGACCCCTCGAAATACTTCAAAATAACATGTTTCGCCTGCCCCGAAAACAACCCCAACGAAAAATAAATCCTCTTCAACCCCTTAAACCGGTCGTCCTCTAAAAGCGCAACGATCCCCCTCCAATCAACGTTGTTTTGGAGGTTCTCCAGCTTGTCAATGACAATTCGGAAAACGAGCGAATGAAGGTGGGGAGAGGTGATGCTGGATAGGTGGGTTTTCAGGTGCTGGGCGGATGAGGATTGGTTTTGGAAGACGCTTATGTCGGAGAAGATGATGTGTCGGAGTGCGGGGAAGGTTGATAGGTTGACTAGAGAAGAGAGGGTGCACAGTTAGTAAAGTTGTTTTAGTTTGGAGTGTGTGGTAGATGGGTTGCTTACTGGACTTTAACACATCTTGCGTGACATATATAAATTCAAGACTCTTCGCAAGATGTTTATACACCACCGCAACCTCCTGCGCAACCTCTGCATCGTTCACAAACAAACAAACTCGAGTAAGGGGGGGCGGCGCACGCACGCCCAGAATCCATTGAACAATCTTGTCACCCGCCACAGTATGAAGGCTCAACGACTCCAAAACCCCTGACACGGGAAATTCCTCAGAGAAAGGGAAATCTAGTGTCATCCAACGTACATACTCCACACCTAAATGCCTGAGAGCGCGTAGCCCCGAAATGGCGATGATGAAGGCGCTTGTGGTGGTGAAGACGGTGGTTTGTATGACCAGGTGAGTTAGGGTGTTCTGGTAGTTCGCAAGCAATGAGGGCAGACGCGGGGCGGGAGGGAACGTCGCGAGGCGGAGAAATTCGATGTTTGGGAGTACACTGCACACTTTCGCGAATTGGTCTTCAAGCTGAGAGAGGGTGTCCGGTCGAGCTTGAATCGCAAATCGCGGGGAACGCATGCCGTTAGCCCCCTCATTCCTCGCAAAGTGTTTGCGTCAAAGCAATGTAAGAACTCGTCGATCCTTGGTGAACCCAGATGAACGTGCGCAAACAGGTGATACCGGCTTCTGGTAAACCAAGCCCGACAAACGAGGGTACAGGCTTTTAGTGTCCTGACGTCGTCGTATAAGTGATTCAAAATGCGCTCGAATAGTTCGGTGGGAATCGTGTTGACAAGTGCTCGCCGTCTTGTGTACCATGCCAGTGGGGGGTACAAGTCATGCTGAGCTGAATTTGAAGCAGCAGGCTCAGGCATGAATTGTTTGTGAATGAAAAGCAACGCAGGCTTTCACTTTTTCAATTCGTGGCGCGTCCACGCTCAACTGTCCACGTGACCGAATATAACCAAACAAACCATGACACTGTCCAAGTCGCAACTGAGACGGAGGAGGGAGAGAGAGCGAGGTGGGAAAGCAGATATGTCGGAGAAGATGATGTGCCGGGGTGCGGGGAAAGATGACAGGATGACTAGTTGTTTTAGTTTGGGATGTGGTAGTACTAGATGGCTTGCTTACTGTACTTTTACACATCCTGCGTGAGATATACACATTCAAGACTCTTCACAAACCTTTTATACGCCACAGCAACCTCCGCATCATGTGCATGCGAACAAACTCGAGTAAGGGGGGGGGCAGCGGCGCACGCCTGCCCATAATCCACTTCACGATCTTAATACCCGCCATATGCTGAAGGCTCAACGACTCCGAAACTCCCGACACCGGGAATTCATCGGGGGAAGAAGGAAAGTCGGACCCAGCGTCACCCAATGTACATAGTCCACACCTAAATGCCTGAGAGCGCGTCGATCCTTGGTGAATCCAGCTGGACGTGCGCAAACAGGTGATACCAGCTTCTGGCAAACCAAGACCGACAAACGAGGGTACAGGGGACGTCGTCGTATAAGTGGTCCAAAATGCGCTCGAATACTTTAAATTCGGTGGGAATCGTGTTGGCAATTGAGATTGAGAAAGGTTCCCGTTTTGAATGCCATGGAGGGTACAAGTTATGGTGGGTTGAATTTGAAGCAGGAGGCTCGGGCATGAATTGATCGTCTGGAGAATTCTAGGCAAGGCAGGCTTGTTTTGACGAGAGGGCTGGGAAGCTCCCGCATATGTCTGTCCGTTTCACAATCAACCGCAATCAAAAACGTGGGAATTGGCCTTGTGCGTTCCAACGTCTTGGTGTAAAAGCTCGAGCTTGCAATCCGTGTAATAAAATCTCCTCATGAAGCGTGAGAAAAGCCCTGTCTGTAGATAACCCAATCGCCCACGTGACCGAATATAACCAAACAAGCCACACCGTCCAAGTCGAGACTTTGACCAACTGAGTCGGAGGAGGGAGGGCAAAGCGGACGGAAACGGGAAATGGAACGAGTCAAGGGCTCAAATGTCAATGATTGTTGTGCACGCCAGAACCCTGGTCTGGGGATCCAGGATCCGTGGTTGGGGATTGACATTCAGGATCGAGATGTTCCGGACTGAGATCAGTCAAGTGCCAGTGAGGTGCAAGTGAGTGGTGATAAGAAGGTTATCGATTCGATAGGACATGGGAGAATGTTGGAGAAAGAGCGGCGTATTGGCATGACAGTCATGGCCGGGTCGAAGGGAACAAAGGGAGAGGATCGGAAAGAGAGGACCGAGTCCGAGTCAGTGACGTGTTATGTCACCAATTATTTGTGGTTCATATCATCATCATGCTCTCCTCGTCAATTAGATAGTCTTGCCCTTCCTCACAACGATGATGAACATCGCCGCCATCTCAGCGGCCGTCTCAGCTGCCGTTTCTTCTTCTTCAGCCGACTCGACGACATCCTCGCGTTCTCGTTCTTCACTACCAAGCAGCACAAGTACAAGCACATCTTCTTCACTCTCATCCACCTTCTCCGACCTCTCTTTATCCTCTTTCGCAAGTGCCCCATCACCACCACACTCCACCTCTGGAGCAAAAACACACGCATTCTTCGCATCGCCTTTCTCCTCGTCCTCCCCCGTATCGACACTCGATGAACCCTCAATCACCGCCCACTTCTTCGCAAACCCCACCGACCCTCCACCTCTCCTCCCACACCGCTCAAAACCAAAGCAGACCAACACGAACCGTATACATGTCTCCCGCATCTTTCCCTCGCGATACACTTCCACCACGCCCGACGCGAAACCCCACTTTATCGATACAGATACCGCCCTCCTCCTCCCATTGCCCTCTCCAAGCTTTGAAAGAACACACTCGTCTTCGTCTTCGATATCATCAGCGTCGTCTTCACGCATCGTAGATCCCAACGACCGCTTACCCACCCCGCCTCCCCCTCCTGAACAACACGATGAAGAAGAGCCCACACCACGCCCTGCGAACCTCGAGCCGTCTTTATCGCAGTTTGAGAAAGGGATGCAGGCGGAGGTGCTTGATGATGACGATGAGCCGCGCCAAGGAAGTATCATCACTTCGCATACGCCCCATCTCCTCAGAGAGCGAGAAACACCAACGCCAACATCGCGATCGATAGAGCCTACGCTTCGGTTGATGCGTCCCCTTGGACAAGGAGGGTTCTCGGCCGTATGGCTCGCTGAAGATCTATCGCCTGTGCCTCTTGCGTTGGCGTCTAAAGCGAGTGTGAGGGATTTGAGGAGGAAGGCGAGCTTAAATAAGAAATCGGGGGAAGAGGCGCGGGCGGGGTCGATGGAGGAGGATCCCGCTAAAAGTCCTAGATCTAGCGATGGAAAGGCTCTGTCTCGGAAGTCGAGTTTACGGTCCCCGACGACGGGGGGTGGGACGTTCCATCAGCAGCAGCGACAGACGCTGTCGAGGGATAGCAGTTTAAAGTTTAAGGAACGGGTGAGGGGGACGAGGCCTGCCGGGAGGATTAAAGGGGGTAAGAGGGGTGGAGACAATGAGGTGTACCTTGACGAGAGGCATGGAGAGATGGGTGTCTTGCGAAAGGAGGGTATAGGGGATTTAGAAGCTACTCCAAGAGGAAGGGTTGTTGCTGTCAAGATGACGGCCAAGCGGAGTATTGGAACGAGTTTATTGGAAGAGGAGAGGACGAGAGTTGGGTTTGTTCGAGAGGTTGAAGTGCTTAGGGTGAGTTTACATTATATCTCCTTTCCAAATCTTGATCACACGACATCGCCTCTTTCTGTGCCAAACAAACCAAATCACATGGCTGACTTTTTCTATTTCAGCACATATCGCATCCAAATATTACCCCGCTTCTAGCTCACTTGAACACTGCGACGCACCATGTATTGGTCTTGCCATACCTACCAGGCGGCGATCTTCTGGGTCTTGTCAATAACGACGTAGCGTGGGGAAAATTGGGTTAGTCATGCCGAATATAACCCGAATTAAATAACACTTGCTTTCCAGGCGAAACCGTTCTTCAAAGAGTATGGTGCGAGCTGGCTAAAGCCGTTGGATGGATGCATGGCGTCGGTTTGGTCCATAGGGACATTAAACTCGAGAGTACGTCTCTTCTTCCCCCTCTTTCCTCATCCCGCACCAACCAACCATCGTTTTTCTTTCCAGACATACTCTTAACAACAACGGCATACAACGCCCTCACACCCTCCTCCCCGCCACCAACCCTCTGCACCCTCCCAACCCCACCCCTCCCACTCATCATGCTCACGGACTTTGGCTTGTCAAGGTTCGTAGAGATAGACGAAGACGGCGATGCCGAGCTCCTTTCTACGCGATGTGGGAGCGAAGCGTACGCTGCACCAGAGCTCGTCATGGGCGGGGGCGGGTCCACATCTGGATCTGGAAAGAAAACACGTAGAGGGGTGTATGACGCCCGTGAGACGGACGCATGGGCTTGTGGTGTTGTTCTTTATGCGCTTGTGGCGAGGAGGCTGCCGTTTGGTGAAGGCGTCGCTGGTGCTGGTGGTGGAGGAGGAGGGAAGATTGGGGGGGAGAGAGGGGAGGGAAAGACAGGTGGTGGTGTGTTTGAGAGGAGGCAGTGGTTGATGAGAATTGCGAGGGGGGAATGGGAGTGGCCTGGTGGTGAGCTGCTGGAGCGTGTGGAGGGGGAGGAAGAGTTGGTGGGTGAACGATTGGTGGAGAGTCGAGGTGCGCGGAGGATGGTTGGTCGATTGCTTGTCCGAGATCCGAGGAAACGAGCAAGGGTGGCCGAGCTGTGGGACGACGAGTGGATGTGGACTAGTGGGTGTGTCGTTCCGGAGAGTGTTGGGCAGCATCCGCGTGTCGTGCCCATTGATTCGTCACATTCGGACGGCGGGGAGGATGTGATGTTTGCGTCACATGTGGACGAGGAGGGCAGGTCTGTGCCGATATTGAGGGTCCATGACGGAGGGGAGGCTGACGCTATGGATGTGGATGATGGGGAGTGGATATTCGACGATGAGGATGGGGAGGGGAAGGCTTTGGAGGGTGAGCCAGAGGAGGAGGAGGGGTTACTCCTTGATCAAGAAGGGATTGACAGTATCGCACGACAGGAGGTCGTCTGAGCGCTCGAGGCCAGGCTGGAGGGATGACGCCAGTTGCACGAACGATTACGCCACGCAGAGCATCGTCATTTGCGTATCTTCCCCACCCAGCAACCCATTTCAAACGAACGAAGCACACACACACCATCTTTTCTCATAACATTATTTTCTTCCGTTCTCTTGTCGATTTTTTACAGCGTGATCTACTTACCAGTGTTGTTGTTTTTCTACTTATGGCGGTTCCTCTTTCGAATTCCTTCCTTTCATTTTTTTCGATCTCGTCTTCCCTTACACCCACACCCACACCTACCTGCACGATTGTTAGAACTTTTGTAGAAACCCCGTACCGTGTATCGTTTACAGTTACAGCCTATTCTACTATCATCATCTATCTGTCTGTCTGTTCATCCTGCCCGAGTACTTTTACACCTTTTTAGATGTCTCTTTAGTCGCTACTATGTGTACAAGTACAGTACCTTTTATTTTAATTAGATATTAGATGTACTCTTTGAGATGGAGGCTAAAAATAGATGGCAAGCCTGAACGTTTTCTAAATAAATAAAAACTAACTCCCTAGCACCTGCACAACAGAATGGCAAACTAGACGACTTGTTTTTCAACCCATGCGGCGCGTGTCCCTCACGAAAGAGCATCATGCATACAATACAGTTTTTGCTGTTGAAAGGACCCACGTAGCGTTCACTTTCAGGCATGTTCGGCCTGCGGAGGACCACCGACGGAAAAAAGGAGCAAAAAAAAAAATCACTCTTTCCTTGAGGTATGGAATATCATGAAAATTCTTGTAGAAAAATAGGTCATGAATATCTTGAAGGTACCACATTTCCTCGATAAGCGTTGCGAGGACATACCATTCTTGTAGCTTTCCTGATGCAGCCATCAGGAAAAAATGGACTTGCGATATTGCGGTATGTAGACGTGATAGTGCTGGTAGCGCCATCGAGAGCCCCCTGATATATAGTTTGTGGTAGATGCACCGACAAATACATATCACTACAATTAAGTCTATAGCTTAGCGTGGTTATGCTGTATCATCATATAGTTTGATAGAGTCAAATTCCCGTAGTTGTACATAGCTCTATGTGAACTCTATGGTACAAGGTAGCTTGATAAATATTCTAAAAGCAGAATCGGCTTTTTCTTGGGGGGTAATCGTCATAGTTTCTAATATAGGAAACAACGTGTCAGTCTAAGGGTTTGAAGTGTCCATTTCATTTTGTAGTGTAGAGTAAGTATTGTATTCTATTTCGTATTGTAAATTAAATGTCTGCATTGAGCCGGACTCGAACTCCAGGGCTTGCGGTAATAGTTACCTACTAAGTTACTCTAGTCAGTTATCGATAGTTACCACTACACCAGCGGGCAATATATGAACACCGAATCTCAGGTGGCTATGATCATCGAGTGTCAAGCTTTGAAAGATCATGCCCTTAAGTAACAAACAGCCTGCGCGAAATGTTCAACTCCTCTGCCCACCACGCGCTCGAATGGTCCAGGTACGGTGAGTGCCAACGTTATGTCTAAAGTGCATAGTCTGATTTAGTGACCAATCCGAGCCCTTCAGACATCTCAAGGAGGTCAGGTGCAGATTAGGGCTTATAGGAGTGCGACTCGTCTGAGCGTGTAGAGGGGCAAACCACGACGGCAGTGGGTGCAGACGCCCTGCAACAAAACGGGAAAGGAGAAGACTCACGTTAGCGTCGTCGCCATCGGACACGTCGATTCCGGTAAATCGACCACCACCGGTCATTCTCCCTCATGGTATACGGTGCCATGAACACAGCCAGAAGACCCCAGCCGCCCGGTGACAGGCGACGACAAAGGAAGGTAGTGTCGAGGAGGTGCAGGGGGGTTATTCAAAAGCAATGACGTGGGGCCTCCATCTCGTTCTCGATGTGGAGGAACTGTCGATGGGTGACGGGCTGCGTCGCGTAATTTCACAAGGTACGTGGCTCTTTCTGACCACGAATCTCAGCCACAACCACCTACCACCCCAGCTAAACTACGTCAACACCGACATCGAATAAGCGATTCGCCACTCCCCCTCCAAATGCCAACCCATCTCCCAAGTCCACGTCGACCAAACGACATCCCCCATCGATCGCGTGCACGATCAGACATTACAGCCCTCCAGACAATGCACTAAAACGGTTAGTAATAGGTATAAGTTGAGGGGAATACAGTTATTAATTGGCGAGGCCGGTGTGTTTCGGGGGGTAGAGAAACTGTAGATACAAAATCCATAGCATTGATAGCCAACATAGATCTTGCTGTAACTATTCATCCGACTAATAAGATATTGCTTCCTCATCAGCTCTAGGTACTATCAAATGACAAGGCCATGCTATCATGACCAATGCAGTTACATATTGCGCTCGGCTAAAATACAGTGCCTACTTTTTCTATATCTGGCTACAGAACTAACCGGCGATCTATCGGAGAAATCACCTTTTCCTGATGGGCCCACAGAGCCGGCTCGCTTACTCGCGCATCTCATCTTCAGTTGGATTCACCAATCGTATAAAAGGTTGTTATTAGTTCTCCCTCTCAAAATCCTGATTCCATCCATCACCATTTATGTGTTACAAGGCCTTCTTCACGTTCTGAGTTCAAAATCTAAAATGCATCAAAGTCCAAGCGCTCAGTGTCTTCCTCCTCGATAACTGTGTCAAGAGACTGTCCCTTCTTTCCTTCTAAACGATCAAGACAATCAAATATGCTTCCTAGAGCAATGAGGCCAAAGCTGTTCGCGCCAAACTCGTTTCCGAGCTTCAACGAGAACACCCAGGCCTGCCATGCTCTCTCCAGCGTAAGCAGTTGCCCTGCGAGCCGTGCATCTGGCGTCAGCTTCTCTGAATCGTGATATCCCGGCGCTACCAGATCTTGCCGTATCTCCTTTACGATCACCCCCGAATGGACCTTCACCCGCTCAATCCTATCCCTCCGCATTCTTTTGTTGTTGCAGGAGGCAAGGATCGTCCCAGCGACGACTTCTTCCTCTCGAAGTCGGATCGTACGGGAATTCGAGAGCGTGTGGATCGCACAAATGTAAGATAGCTCTGCGACATATCTTTGAAACAAAGTTGTCACGAATTCGTGTTCACTTGGCTCAATGGCTGTTCCGATGTGGCGCTGGACGCGATCTTTGTACGCAAGGGAGATCGGATCGCTCAGAAGCGGTTCAGCGGATCTGTCTCTTTGCTCCATCTCGGGAAGTGGGCCATCGACTTCGAGTCTATGATCACGGAACATCACGCCAAGTGCTCGCGTCGACTTGTAATAGTCGGTTTGGCGGGGTGCGTTTATCTCGGCGGATTGCCAGTCGGGTTTGCACCTGATCAGGGGATGAGGTAGAGCCCCGCCCGACAGGTCAACAGGATTGCCTTGCTTTGGGTAGTCGACAGCCTAAAAAATCAGACTAGTCACTATCACATTTCTCAAATTACAATGAGATTAATCGCACCTGGGAACACAAAACTGCGAGATGTTCACAGTCTTGATCAAAAACGCCTTCCTATTTGAGAGTGATATAAACGGAGGTCCACAGTTCTCAAGCAAATGTACCGACCTTGGATTGATCTGTCGCAGACAACCTTGTCAGATGGAGAGCAGGCATGAGGGTCACACAATAATACCTGCAATGACGAGCAGTCGATTTGATAGGAGTCCCTGTTTGAAAGCAGTCTTAGACCCAAACTTGAAGCAGATCCAGACGTAAGGTGTCAACTCACCAAAACATCTGAGTGGATATATTCAACGATGAAATCACAAACGGCCTCTTCGATGGATTGGCCTGGAGGAAGTGCACGCGGAGGTAGAGAGTCATAGCTTGCCGGTACAACCATCTGCGTCGGAAGCAACGGTTCGAGCATGATGACTGAGTAAATGTCACTATATGGGACCGAATCAATGTAAGTTGGTGACATAACAGCCAACACTAACCCATCCAAGTCTCCGCCCCCCAAGCAAGACGCCAGTGAACGTTTGCCTGCGAAGAACAAGATTGTGAAATTGTCTTTGGCGATGTGAGTCAACAGTCCATACCAACAGACGGCAAGACCACCACGTTCACCAAATGAGAAAAAAGACAAAGTTTGTCCTCCGGAGGTTTACCGATACATCGGACTCGTTGTACTGAGATAGCGCAAGTTAATTCAGCGATGCATAGTTGACACCACCGACGCTTACATACCATCGCCTGGGTGGGCAACAGGACTCCGTGAAATTGAGCATGAGCCACTGAGCCAAGTGGGTTCCTTATCACCGGCCTTCTGAACACAAGCTAAGAAACATCAATGAAAGGGAGGCAAAGGCACGTCAAGGTGGAAAGTGCACCGTATATGTGTCCCTCCGGCAGCTCGTACACGTTCTGGTACCCGTCTTTCCGATACGCCGGACCTTCGTCAGCCACACCAACAAGCAAATAACTGTCTGGAATCTTGATTCGCGCAGAATGCTTAATCTCGCGCAAAACTTCTATTCTCGCAACATTTCTAAGTTGCTTGATGAACTGGTTGTCAATTCCTGGGCGACCGTCTTGGCTATGCAAATCAAACCCGTCGTCCTCGAAATGCTTCAGAATGTCTGGAAAATCGAATGATTTGCCAAGTCCGCCCCGATGGGTCTCCATGATAGATCGGAATTGCTCGAGTGAATCGTCGATGGTCTGGGCCTCCGCAATGGCGGCATTCTGTAAATCCAAAAAGGTCTGCAGTCTCACACCAAGGTCTTCCAAAAACATGACAAGCGGGCTGAATAATTCGAAACAGTTACTAGTCGTTGTTAGCTATGTGCAGTAAATTCTCGCACCGATTGAGATAACAAAGTTTTGGATAACGGAAAGCTTCTGAAATTTCAAGAGGTTCGCTTTGAGCAAGGGAAGGAAACTTGATCATTGATGGCCTCAGCCGCATGCGAATCCCACTCGAGTTTTTGTCAAGCTGCTTGTCAACGACTACAACACCTTTTGAGCCCATAAATCTGATTTGGTACTAGTTCAAGGATAGGGTCAACAAGGGAGAAGTACGGAATCAAGTTGTCTCACCGCAGACGGCAGGGGAGCTTTCTCTTCGAGACGACCTTCGTTGTTCCTCAACGTTTCAAATATTTCTTGCCCGAGAGACTCTGAGATAGTGCCTACTCCATCCGTGAAGCAATGAACAGTCTTTCTTGTCTCAATATCACCGTCGTCGTTTCTGATGGTCCGCTCCTCGATGTATTCGATGTCATCGACGCGCTCCCACTCGTGACCATGTATATGAACCGATGGGTCTGTAGCTGAAAATTTCTGAGCAATTCGTGCTGCATATTTGGAGGGTTGCTGAGCCAGTGCGCTGAAATCCCCAAGATCTCGAACAACTTTTTGGGGTGTTATCATTTCACCACCACTTTCAAAGCTGCTCATAAACCACACAGCATGCTCGCGCAAAGAGGAGGTGGAATACGCAAGGAACTGAAAATGTCGTCCTGCTATCATGATTCCTTGCTTCAAGACGTCACCTACCCGCTCACGTAAAACGGACATGTCGTCGACATCCTGATTTCGCTTATAGGAAGATCGGTCCTCGTCACGGAAGTCAACCCGAATAAAGTTATCATCGCAACCTTTATACTTCCGGATGGCGTTGTTGGATTGTGTGGGAAGTGGGCCTTCCAAAAGCATGCGGGTAGGAGTAATTGTAACGTGGGCCGCGCTGATCAATGAAGCGTTAAACCCTCTGGCTTTCCTGGGTTTGAATTTCTGGAGAATCTCCTGGAAGCACGCCTTCGGACTTTGACGTTCAGCCTTTTGTAACAAGGCATCATGGAACTGTTTCAGGAGGTCTCCCGTGTCGCTCAGATGGGCCTCGTAAACTTCTTGGACTGAAGGAAGAAGATCGAGGATTTCATTGGTATGGAGGACGCCGTTGTATAGAAGTGACGCGAGTTGGAAGGTAACTGGCCACGGAAACTTGACGCGGCGCAGTGTGTTCTCGTACCTATGCATGAGCTCACGAGAGAATAATTTGGAACGGAAGGCCTGAACTTGAACGTCCCTGTACAATTGAACGAGCGTGATGTTGCTCGTTAACCCAGCAGTCCTACACATTTCCACAAAATCTTTCATGACATCGTTGCGTCCGCCCGACCAAAGGAGTAAACGTAGCTGATACGCGTACGGAGATATAACTTGATGGCTAGGTTCGAGCGAAGTGAGCCTCCAGCTTCCGGAGTTGTTGTCTGTTTCTTGGAATGTTGGAGGATATAACAGATCGAAACATATATCTGAAAATTTGTCATGAGTGGGCAAGTCGGGTGGTCGTTGACGGTTACAAACAAGGCTTTGGGTCATATCCAACAGCCATTTTTTGAATGCTGGCGAATTCAATAGAAATGGCTTTTCCGTATGTCTCGGAGATGCTTTGCATCTTCAATTCTTCGTCAATGTCGTAGCATAATTTGAAGAGAACAACTCAACTGTTATCTGAAAATGCTTATGGTCGTATTCAAAGGTCAGCCACCCTGATGGTCCCGATCCAGTGCAGATCTTCTCCCATTCAATAGAGAAATCTCGAGGGTAAAGGGCGCCTCTTTCTGGATAACTAGTTCGATGAAACACCCCGATCTGGACAGCTTCAACGCGAAAGCGGTCTTCAAGCCCTCGGAGTATCTCCTCATGCTTTTCCTCGAGATCAGGATCGGTGTAGAACGTCTTTCTCAAGGTCTCGATCAAGGTCGATCCTGGTTTAGTACTGCTCGCATAAAATCGGAGTTTATCTCGTTCGATTTTTATGGGGTGGTCTTTGACCCAACGAAGAAATTTTGTAGCAATCGTCGCATTATGTATCGTCAAGATCCCGCCAGAATTTCTTGTTTCGCTGACCGTGCTTTCCTTGAATTTGAGTTGAAAGTTCATCCGGTCGTCGCTTGCATTAGGCTGGAAGTCATCGTCATGAAGTACTCCTGCAATTTTGCGAGTCACCGTCCAGAAATCAGCGTTGGATGGTAGCCTGATTTCGAGATTCATGCCGTGGAGAAGGATTCCTTGTGAATCGTATGACTTGAAAACGACTGTCTTTCTTCACAATCGACGCCAACGATAGGCGCTTGCAGTCAGGTGGCTTATCCCCACGGCGTGGGTTTTGTGAGGCTGACAACCTAAGAGTATATGACATTAAGCGACAGAAGTGTTAAACAAACATATAATGTACGACTTGATCCTCCGTAGATTTCACCTTTGTTTTTTGTGAATCTGTTAAGTCTGTGACGGTGATCAGCCTGTCAGAATGTGTGATAGTGCACGACAGAAAGTCCGTTTGCGGAGTTAAAGCACTTTGCACGCAAAGTCATGAGGCAGACAGCCTCAGGATACGTTTAGGATACGTGCCCGTGTATTTTCACGCCTGTGGACTGGAAAGTGTGGGTGCCAAGTCAAGTGGTTGCACCAGACAGGGATCGGTTGAATTTGGTGGTCATTGTCCTGGAATTCAAACATATGTCAATATTGGATTCATTCACTTGTTGCCCAAGCACTGGCACTCCCAGTCATTTACATTCTCTGTACATATCTCTTCTGACGACATGTACCTTTATCGACCTGGACGACGGCGGAAATCACCATCAGTCACACTCACGACTGCGCTAGCTCTTCTCCCCCTTGGAAATGCGTTCAAGCTACCGTGGCCGTTCCCTTCTAAACGGTTTACTGGAAATTCTTTGATAGATGCAGGAACTATGGGTCTCAGTGGGGACAATAGAGTCGTTGCTTTTGGAGACTTCAACGGGGACCAATTGTATGCTCAATATTTGTTGGCAGCATGAGGACATCTGAACAGCAGCATGCTTAGATTGGATGTTTTATCGTTGGCCTCTGATCAGCAGACACTTTCAGTCCATCATTGGAGTCACGGTGCATAACTTTGGATTTATTGTAGGAGGTGTACTCACGTACCACAGAGGCGTTTGCTTTTCAGTCTTCTGGGTCATTCAAGCACCCACGCAGAGTTTACAACGTTGTTCCCGGAGACTTTACGCATTCTGGAAAACTTGACCTCCTCGTTATGAGCCAAAGCGTCACCGCCAACCAATTGGAGTTGACACTATATCCTGCCCTCGTCGGCGGGGGTTTTGGTACGTCAAGCTTAATTTCGTTGAAGAATGGCATGACACTTTTTTGACCTAGATGTGAACCACCCCAGGTTTCTTCCGCCTTCCACCCTTGCCCAACCAATACCCATTGATATTGACGGGGATATGAAAATTGATCTCCTAGGCATTAAGCCTTCCGCATCTCAGGGACCTCTGAAGATCTGGCAAAATGTATGGAATGCTTCTCAAGCTGATTCACCCTTATTTGAGATGTGTGTTAGCACACCTATAACACCTACTCAACTGTTGACCGCTCCGCTCTAGAATTGATGCGCCTTTCCACGGATCTCAATGTTCTCTGGCAAATCCTCATAGCAATGCTGTTGTCGACCTTGACGGGGATTGTCTTGCAGGTTTGGTTGAATTAGATTGGAATTTCAAAGCTTTTGACCTGGTTTATAGACGTATTCCTTGTTTGTAACGATGAGAAAGGAGGCCAGTCCTACCAAATATGGGTGAACAACAAAGACAATGGCTTCAGTCTCTCGCAGGCGGGCTTACTACCTCCCGGAACGCAAGCGATTTCGTTTGCTGACATAAGTTAGCCATCTCGAATATTCTTCTGCCCGCTGCTCAAGTTTGGAATAGATCGTGACGGGACGATTGACATGGTTTTTCCTACTTGTGCCCATGTGTCTTCCTCGACAGGCGTGGGCACAGACTGCTACATCAATATAGCCTTCAATGAGCAGCTTCGATTATGTGCATCGTCCACGGACTCTGGTGTCAAAAACGGAGTTCGCGTTTGTCGGCCACCAGAGGATTTGTGTACCCCAGATTCAGATTTTCGATTTAACCTTACAAATAGTCCTGATAACCCTGTAAGTTTTCGCTCAACTTCGCGTTATGTAATTTTACAGAATACTGATTTTCTTCCTTTGCTCAGGCATTCATTCGCTTCCCTCTGTCTTCCCTCTTCCCTCTATCCCCTTCACTGCTTGTACTTGACACGTCCTTGAAGCCACCCTTACCTGTTCCCATCAAGCTTGGTGACGCTAATTTGGATGGGTATCCCGATTTTCTTATTATCACCGTGTCCGGAAAGAGAGAACGTGTTCCCAGCCTCGTATTTTCCGTTCCTTGTGCGGACGGTGTAGCCGGGTGCGTATCTAATGAGCGCGAGAAACGTGGGTGGAAAGTCGCGAGCCACGGCGCAGAAACCTTAGAGGCCATTAAAGACGCCCGAGGGGTGTCATTTTTGGACATGGATGAAGATGTAATGGTTTTACTCTTCTTGGTTTTATATGATTGTTCTGATTTATGGATATGCAGGGAACTCTTGATATTATGGTCCAACGAACGGGAGACGCTGGGCAAGGACATGTTCTTTTCATTCAGAATAACTTCTACTACGACGCTTTCTTTTTGAAAGCAATCGGTAAGCCCTGATGTCTTCTATCTTGTGTCATACACTCAAGGGTAGTTTAGTCCTCAATGGCGCCTGCGACAATGGGTGGTGTTATACCCTGAATAGCTCTGAGCGTTATCATGTAAACTCGATTGCTCTGATAAGTGAATTCTGCTGACCCTAAACAAACAAGCCCTTCGGTGTCAGCTACTCTGGCGCGTCATACAAATACACTGTTCTTGACACCACAGGCCACCGTTCAGCTGCTCAAGGTAAAGCCCGACCCTTCGAAACCGTGTTGAACTCTGAGTTTTCTCTTTGATGCCAGTTGGTCAGCTCCCACAGACATCATACCACTCGCTTCAAACTCCATATTCCTTCTTTGGACTCGGTCGCACGAACAATTATATCGAAAACCTGTTCGTTGGAACAACCGTCCACTCAAAAGAGCATTTTATCAACATGGAAGGTGTCATTCCCAACTCCAAGGTGGTCATCCTTCCGTCTGCCAAGGAAGGTGAGGCTTGGAAACGCGAACTCTTCTTAAGACCAGGAGAATGGATCCCATGGGTAACCGTGACCGTGGTCGTTGGAACAATTGTGTTGGCGATCATCGTATTTGTACTTCATTTGAACGAGAAGGTTCGTCTCATTATCAGTTCAAAGACACGCACATCCTACATCTCATCATAGAGGGAGGACGAACTGGAAAGAAGAAGAGTTTCACATCATATCAACTTCGATGCCTTGTGATTATGCTCCTTGACGGACAGAGTTTGATGATAGAGGAATTTTGTACATTAGTCGGTTTTAATGCAATACCCAGGCAGAGGTGCCTCCAGTTGTGGAAATAACTTTCATAATCGTACATATGGCTAAACATATACTGGAGTCCACAAATAGTAGTTGTCTGGTTCGTGGTCCGCGTCAATGTACAGTACGACATCGCTGCTTGTCATCTGGGTCTTCTGGTGCCTAAAGGTTGAAATTTGGTGTAAGTCAGCAATTCATACTGTTCACGATCAACGTACGTCTCGGCCATGTGCTTTTTCAAAGAAACAGAATCACCCGTCAAATGACAGTGCACGCAACAGAGCGACCTGTCGCATGACCTAGCTCGCTTGCGATCAACCTCCTCGGCCATCCTCAGTCTTACTTTCGCTTGTGTTTCTTCGTCGGGAAGGGTCAACTTAAGTCCAGCAGGACCGGCGAAGTGAGTATGGGTGAGCTTTCAGCGAGTAAGTTAAACGCCGAACAGGATGAATAATATCATTTAACATACCCCTCGTCTCCATGTCATCATCAACCGTCCTTGGCGCTCGGATCTGCAGTGTTCACATTCAAAAATAGGATTGGCACAGTCCATCTCTTGGGTAGTGGTCGTCTTCCGATCACGGCCACATAGTTCCACAAGCTCAGCTGCGGTCTGCGACGCCGCCGTAAAGAAGGAAATCACTTTACCCCCGTTCCAAGGACGCAGTCTGCAATTCGTAGAGAAATCCACCAGATCTTCGTCGTCATCTTCAATGGCGTGGATATAAGTATATTCTGATGCACAGGCGTGCATGAGAACTGCGGGATAGAACAATGGTCTCGATAGATTGCACTCGTACTTGCTGCATCTGAAGACCGCGGTCGCAAGGTTAACGTCGGGTTGTGGTGTCACTGGTGTGTCAACTTGGGGTTCATCTTTTTTGTTTGCTTCCGCGATCATCCCCCTGAGTTTTTCGCATGTTTGGACTTTCCATACCGCAATAAAGTCTGGAATTAGATTCATAACTTCGTGAAATGTTTCCAACGTCACTTCGACCTCGACTGGGGTATCCTCCACTATATGTCGAAGTGGGGGGAAGAGATAAAAGTCGCTAGCAGGCGGAATAACCTCATTAACCGCACAAGTAGCCACGTAGTCGCTCCGCACTTGTTTGATAAGATGTTGACGTTTCTTTAACATTGCTTTGCGGTCTTCTCTTGAACGAGCCACCTTGAGAGCCCCCATGAATGCAACGAGTTGATCCTTGATATTGTTCCAGACTAACGAGATATAAGTCGATTTCTTCAGGACGAGAGCGGCGTCAAGCACACACCACGATCAGTTAACTCCTTTTTCTGCGTGACAAGGCTGTGTTCAGAAAGCCTTTTTCGGTTTTGCCCCTTGGCAATCTCGTCGCCCCACCCCAGTTCACTCAATTTCTCAATGATGCTATGTGTAAGTGTAAGAGGTCGTAAGAGATTGCGGATCATGGCCACCTACAGGTCTTTCCGCCTATTGCGAGCTACTTCTACTTCGCGCAAGCGGTCTTCGTTTTGTTCGGACACCCATTTTTCGCAGAGCTTGACATGCTGGCAAGTTCGCACTTGAAGTTAAGATGTAAGGGGTGGAACCGGATGCCGCACACCTCTAATCGCGCTACGCGTTCCTTTTCCTTTGTAGAAATCCATTCAGTTACTGCTTGAGTATCGTCCTTCCGCGCAGAGTACTCTTCTTTGAAGCGATCAATGGTTTCGTCACAACGATAAATGAACAGCCTCGGTCGACGACCTGTGAATCCGTAAGGTACATTGCCTCTGATTAGTGGCAAAAAAAGATACCCGATGCTTTTGTGACCCTTGTCACAGGAATGCACGTCGCAACCTTTTCCGGAACACCATGAATATACACATATCCGTGATTACTACTGGTGAAACTTCCCTGATTTTAGCCAACGAGTTCTTGAAAAGAAAAATGTCCTACTGTTTATCGATGCACTTGAGACACGTTCTAACTCGCTCTTCCCATGAGATAACCTGAGTGCCAGTGCTGCTCAAGCAGAACTGCAAAGTAATGAGTAACTTGTATCGTGAATATGAAACCCTTACGTGGCATTGCTTTCCGAAAGCGAGATTGATAAACTGAGGTTCTGTCAGGTCCTCCGGGCATGGCGGAAATCCTGATATGTTGGCGCACGCCTGCTTCCAGACAGAGACAGCAGAGCGTTGCATGAGAATCCCACGCAAGGCTTTCGTAGTGCGAGCGAGGTTCAACACGTCGAGGGGGTTCAATTGCCCGAAAATCTTCAGGAATCATTATGTGAGTCAGACATCCGGGGTACATGATGACTTACCTCGAAGAGAATGTCCAGTGGCATCTCCGTGAGTTGTCTCAAAAGACCTCGTTTCCCTCGCACTTTCTTCGCTCGATGTTCGTCCGCCTTTGGGTTAAACGATTCATCAACAGGGATTTTGCGCTTTCGGGACTGAGTAGGCTTGAGTGTTTTGGCAGGAAGTTCATCGTCAGACTCAGGGTAAGCCACGTCTTGAGAGTCAACGTCCATTTCATCTGACCCACCTGGGACAGGAACAGAAGACATAGCTCTGGCTGTCAAGCGACTGGAACGTCGCCCAGGGGTTGAGTCTTCGGTCATGATGTGCGGCGTAAGAGTCATGTCAGGTGAACCTCACATTGTACTTAAATTAGCTTGTCACCGTCACACATAGAACCCGCTTTGAGTCAGACGCGTGACTTGTGACAAACGCGACTCCTCGCTGGATTCCTTTACCGACCTCCTGCAGACAAAGCAACGTTTAATCCGGCGTTTCAAGCGCGCGGCAAAGTAGCATCCATCGCTTGGAGGCGTAGAGAAACCTACCCTTCTCGTGGACATACTCCGATGTGCCCTCGTCGGATCGGACAGACTCGAGCATTTCGCACTTTCAAATCGATGATGAACCACCTCCTCTAGAGTATCTCTCAAGCGTCGACCAACCGTGACGAAATTACATTCAAAAGGACGTTGGGAAAGGTTTTTGGGACTCCATCATACGGACACTTTGCAATATATTGTGTGGCTGGCGCAGAGGTCTTGATCGTGGAAGCCTGCATATAATTGAGGCTTTCTAGGTCTGCGATTACTGCTGATCTGGTTAAAAGAGCGGAAAGCTGCTGGCACAGTGAAGGATCCGCATGGGATTCCAATGTTGTAAGTAAGCAACGCATTTCATGATCGGGACAAAGCTCAACCCAATCTACAGTAATGGGCCATTTCGCGTACTGAGACCGGCTTGAGAATGCAAAGCGGGCGTGGTCATGTCTGGGCTCTCCTACTCCCGTAGAACTTTGAACTAACAACCTGTGACTCGCCTCTCGCTGATAATCAAATCCACCCAGCCCTTAATTTTGGGAGGGGTTTCGGTGCTCAAACACATATGTTTCTCGCGTCTTCGCCTCACACCACCCGCACACCTCCTTCCACTCAAACTGCCTCCCTTTCGACCTCGTGCTTCGCAAACGTAGCAAAATTTTATTCGTCGACTCCTATCGCCGTAACTTATGCACCTCCAGCACAGCTTGTGTTCTCTTTCAAGTTGTAAAAAGTCCCCAGGTCACCACCAGAACGGAAAAGACGTGTTCATACGCGAACATCTCACCCAGATGGCCTTCAGTCCTCTCTCGCACATTGCAAAAATGGTTCTATGCCGTCCTCGACGTTCCAGCAGAATTCTACTGCCAAGCTCTCATGCGGATCGTAAGTATGATTCGAAGCGACAACCCGATGATAATATGTACTCTTATGTTGTATTCACAAGGTCAAAAATTAAGACTGGTTACAATAAACCAATCAGAATCTAAGAGGACGGTGGTGGCGGTAGCCACAACCAGTATATATCCCAGATGTGATCCAAATCAAGGAGGGGGATTATATCTTCGCTAACCACTTCTGTTTTATTGTGCCTGATTCAAAAATGTTTCGTTAGCATTTATAATTACCATCAACGATCGCCTACCTGAGTTTTACATGGTCCTCAAGCGACACGGAGTTCCCAGGGTTTTTACAGTGAGCACAGGTAAGACCAAAGTAATCTTCTTTGGCCCTACTACGAGCATTTTCTTCCGCCATCCGTTCACGTGCCTTACAGCAAGTTTCATTATCCGGTAGTCGTAAATCCATTTTCCCGCCTTTGGTGCAATTGCTACCAGTGGCCGAAGTGGACGAATAGTAAGAATACCTAGGTACCTCAGGTACCCCATGTTTGATCTAAAAAGATATTGGTCTGTCGTGAAAAAAAAAAAAAGGAAATACTACTCACCGCTGCCAAGAAGGTCATCATTGCCCCCCCTTGGTGTCTGGACGAACAGGTTTTGCATTCAACGATGATGCGACCTTCGGGCACATCCAGAATTTTCGTCGTCATTGGGTCATATCCACATAGTTTGAGCACTTCAATGGCAATTTTTGAAGCTTCTGGACGAAACGATATATTTTTGAATCCACAACGATGCATCAGGATTCTGGGATAATGAAGGATGCCACAACCACAACTGGAGCATCTGAAAACGCTGGCTGCGAGATTTAGATCAGATTCATCGTGATTTTCTTTGTCAAAAACTGGGCTCCGATTTAGCATAGCTATGAGGTTTTGTTGCATCTCCTTCTCCCATTGCAGAGAAATCTGGGGAAATTTCGTGGCCGCATCCGTAAAACTAGCAGGAGTCAGCCACTCGCTGATAGGAGTGTCGTGTATTATTCTTCGGAATTCTTCGTGCTCGATAACATACTCTAGAGGAGCGATAATGGCGTTGACCGGACTTGAAGACAAAAAGGTTTTATGAATGTCAGTGACGATCGACCGCCGACGTTGCAACATTTCCCGTCGTTCATTTGCCAGGCGAGATGCCTTTGCAGACTCCAAAAATGCCACGATGGGTACCTTGATATTGTCCCAAACTATACGGTGAGAATGTTAGCCAGAGTGGGCATATACCACGAAGCGCCCACCTTCATCCGTAAGGACACCCTCGTGGTTTTCAATAACTCGAAGGCGATCACTCAGCTCATAACTACGGAGCTTGTCCATTTCCTCTCCCCATCCCATGGCCCTCAGCTTATCCAAGGCACTGGTAAAAGATGATGGTCTCTCGAAAAACATCAATATTGAAATGAAGATAGCATACATTCTCTTGCGTTCAGCCTTTCGTTCAGCTTCTAAACGCTGACTCTTCGTTTCTTCCAAAAAGCTGATAATAGGCCGTCGGATAGATAGCCAGGCTTGATACGTCAGTTGGCACCACCTTCAATGAAGAAAAAGTGTCTTACTCTCGTCAGTTAAACCCTTTTTTTGGTTCTGCGCGACAGCTAGATGCTGATCGAAAGATCGCGAGAGATAATAGTCGATCGAGATCTTCTGTATCTCTTCAGCCCAACCTAGCTCCTTGAGTTTTTCGAGAGCACTTCTTTGGATTTCAGCGGTGAAACGAGAAAATAGCGTCAACTGCCTTACATTTCCTTTCTCTCCGTACGAGCTCTCTCCGCCTCCTGCTCCCGCTCCCGCTCCAGGTCACTCTGCCACACTTCACAAAGCCTGGCATGCTATCTTGCACGTTCATACATTATTCGAGGATTTGAAACAAAAACTTACCTGATTCAAAGGAGTATACTCCGCTCGTTTCGTTATAGCCCATAGTTTCTTGCCGACGACATCTTCAGCACCATATTCTTCTTCCCAAAGCTTGCCAAGCGCGCTATATCGAAGGCTCACAGACCTCACTCGACCTCTGCCTGGGAAATGGAAGAAATTAGGTCAACTTTCAAGTGATACAAGGAATGAATCAACGGCACCAGCTGATCGCGTGATTGTCACGTCAGGGATAAGATAAATGATTTGTATTGGAATGGACAAGTCTGGCAGATACTCTGTGAAGCTTTCAATAATATTTATATGAATGCTAAGCCCGCAAAAGAAGAAATTAAAACCGACTGTTCATTGAGACACCGAGAGCAGGATTTTAATCGAGCAGTCCAGACTGTCGTCACTGGGACGCTGGTCCGTTGACAGAACTGCACAGAACCGTCAGTTGGAATTGTAGTCACATTTAAAAAAGAAGTGAACATCACGTACGTAACAATTCTTCCCAAAAACGAGGTTGGTGTATTGAGGCTCGTTCAGGTCTGTGGGGCAGTCAGGTAGCCCTTTGATGTTGGCAAGGGCCTGTTTCCATATGAATCTCGCAGAAGTCCTCATCAAAATATTTCGTAGGGCTTTGGTGGTCCTCGCAAGATACAAGAGGTCGATGGGGTTGAGCTTCCCAAATATCTTCATAGGGGGATGAGAACACGTCAATAAATTCAATTCAATGCATCGCTCACTTCAAAAAGCACGTCAAGAGGCGCCTCGGTAAGGTGCTTCAATGCCCCCCGTTTCCCCCGTACCTTCCTGAAAGCTTCGGCCATGGATTTGCTAGACTTGCCATTATCCAACTTGCGCTTTCGGGGGTTGGCTGAGATTTTCTTCCGTGGCTGATCTTCACTGGCAGACCATTGGTCACTGTCATTGTCGCTAACCTCTCCAGTGTTAACAATGCGCGACTGTGCCTTCAAGCGCTTCGAACGCCTTTCACTCATGGGCCAAGATGTAGATAGGGATAGTTAAGTCTTGGTCAAGTCTAGGATTATATAGTGGCAGTAACTTATGTAATAGAGGACCTGAAAAATGAAAACGCGTCGAAAAGGAACATGTACGTTATGTAACCGTTTTTTGACAAACTGACATCTTCTAGGGTATTTCCATCCCATCGCTTTTCATCTGAAATCGAAAAGGACGAGGCTAATGAAGCCACACTAATCATGGCACATTTCGTCCAGATACCAATGTATGTATGTATGTACCAAGGTTAAAAAAATTTGAATACATGTTACAGGTGAATAGGATATATGTAGCAAAACCCAGTATCACGAAATCACCGCCGTTCCCTAACCTTGAACCACACAATCCCAACAACCCCCACGGCGAATCCCGCAATAAAACCAAAAAGAATGAGAACATCCCGATAATAGTTGTTCGACCCAAATCCGAAAAGCTGTATGACAGTCAGGACTCAATCCACTAAAGAAACGTTGGGGACATACCAAATTCATAATTAGACTTGCCGATATGCTAACGGGCACACCCTGTAGGGTATCGACGATCATCAATCCAGAGTTGACCTCGTTCACTGATAAAGCCTCGAGGGTATATTTTAAGGGACAAATCCACTGCAGCCAACGAAGAACGGCGGGTATGTCGTTGAGGTGCACGAAAAAGCCAGCAAAAGTCATTTGATAGAGAGCAGAGAGAGCGGAGAGAAGGATCGCAATGCCTCCATTCTGGAAAAGAGTCCCCAAGAGGAAATTCTGGGGCCAGTTGAGCGTTGGAATGTGGGAAAATTGTGTGAAGCGGAGGACTTACAAACAACGTCATCGTTAAGCTGTATAGGATTAGTATAAAGAGGAATTTAAAGAAGTGAGCGGCGTCGTGCGCGAGGCCCGCCATCCAGTAAGTACTATGATAAAGGTCAACTTTCTTAGTTTGAAAAAATTGCTGTTGCAACGCACATGGTGGAAACAATGATTGTAGGTATCAGTCTGAGGGGTATCATGTCAAAGAAAAAGCGAGAGAGCAACCATGCCGTTGGGCTGTAATATTGGACGTTGAGATAAAAGGAGAAGTAGTGTTGGAGAGACGAATACCTGTAATATGAACTTGATCGTTCACGGAGGAAAAGTGGTCGAATTTCAACTATGTTGTACAATGCACTGAGGGACGAGAAGGAAATGAGAGAACCCTAGACGGCCTATCAATCGGAGACTGATTGAATGAGTTGTTGACAACTCACAAGGAAAAACAGACACCCAACACGAGACTGGAACCCAGCGATGGTGATACCTGTGTTAAAATAGAGACCCCCTATATGTTTGTAAGATCCATGACAGTTCCCAAGTCAAGTCAACCTTACCACAGAAGACGCCGAGCAAAGAGGCCACGACGACGTGCGTGAGGAAAAGTGACTTGTCTCTCTTCAAGATCTTCCACTCTCGGCCGCAAAGGTATTGTAGTTGTGTCAAGAATGTTGTCGCGTAACCAGAACGTTTGTTTCGGGTCGAATCGTGTGCTTGTGTGGTGGTTTTCTCATCAAGAGCTGGGTCGGTATGAGGGTGAACAAGCTGTTTCTCCGAGCCATGATCAGGCGTTTGATTTCTGGTTCCAACTTGGTTAATTTCTGCACGGGAGTGGCTAAGCTGGAACAAGTTGACTGGAGGGTCATTTGCCACTTCGAGCAGATATTCAGCGACGTTGTACCCTTGTTGATAGGGTGGCACTACGCCGGGGGCCACTTGAGAGAAATACTCCGCGGGGTCAAATCCACCAGAGCCGGAATAGAGTGCCCGTCCGTGAGCGAGAAGGAGAATTAAATCAAACTTTTGGTATAATTGAGAGCTAAAAATAATTCATTATCAACTGTTGTATGACGAAGGATCGAAAACAAACCTCGGCTGGTGTATGGACGCAATGATAGGCGTAGGATGTTCGGGGTCATGAGCAATAGCATACAGTACATCGGCGATCCTAGCCGCTGAGACTGAATCAAGTCCTAGAAACCATTGTGTTGGCTTTAAATCATAACTCGACGAGAAGAATAGGACAAACCTGATGTTGGTTCATCCAACAAGAGAACATCAGGACTTGCAATGAGCTCCAATCCAATGCTGACCCTTCTCATTTCACCACCACTGATTCCCCTAGCTTTTCCTCCAGTGGTATCCCCAATTCTGGTGTGCTTGATCGATTCAATGCCAAGTTTTTCCAACAACTCGTCGACCCGCTGTTGCTTCTCGACGTCCGGAACGCTCTCGGGCAAACGCAAACGCGCAGCAAATAAGAGGGCTTCAGCAACGGTCAGAGTCGCCGGAAGAATATCCTGCTGGGGTACAAAGCCAATGCGAGGCGAGGTCCGATCTCCAGCAGTCTCAAATGGAAAGTCAACAGTTCCCGTGACGATACCAAACTTGTTCTTTCCCGCGAGGATCTCAACAAGAGATGTTTTTCCCGCACCTAAGATCAATGAGTATTGCAACGACCAAGCAGATTGCAATGCAGTTACCACTAGGACCTAGTATAGCCATCATCTGGCCAGGCTGTACTCGCCCAGTAACGGAGTCCAAAATGACTTGATCGTCGTTGACTGCAGTCGACCCATCTCGAATGTTTCGCGCCTTTCCAATCCAAGCATTCTGCCTACTAGCACCTGGTATGATGTAACTGAGATTGGACCAATGAACCGAAACTCTTGCCCCTCGAACGTCACCAAGACCATTTCTTCGAGCGGCTCTTTGTGTCCGGAATCCAAGGGCGAGCAACAGGAGTGCTGCAGAGACAAGGGCACCTACGACTGCCAAACCCGCAATGACACCTCCACTCAGAGATTTTCCTGTCTGGCTTGAAGAGGAAGTATGAGTCAAGTTTCCACCACTGTCAACGACACTTTGTGCGACACATTCGCCGAAACTACATCCATTCAACGTGAGCCCAGATTCGCCAAAGAGACCCTGAAGAACACTTTGCACAAAGTTGCACGTTGCCATATTCGACGTGGGGTCAACCGCCTCGCATTTAATCCCTAGTGTTCCCCCAAGCGTATCGATGGTCGCTGTCAGATTGGTAGAGGGAACTGCTCCGCAGAAGGTGGTGCCCTTCCGGCACGTGCAGCGAAGGTTCTGACATTCCCAATCGGCCGTGCCGGAACCTGAAGCACCCAGACTTTGCGTACAATTGTCCGCCTGGCAGTAAAACTGCTCAACGCCGTCGTAAAACAGTTGAGCTATAACAGAACCTGCCGGGCCGAATGCAGTTGCGTTGGGGATGGGTGTTAGGGAAGGCTGAAGGGAACGCATGATATTCAAGGTCGAGGAACGTGGATAGATTGCTTGCAGGGTTGGATTCTAAATTTCGGAACTAAGTTCACTTCACAGCGCGAATGTCATGCTAGACCACGTACATTGACCTGACAACTCATCTGTCCTGCGGCCCATACCCGAGCAGCGGTATTGCACACCAAGGTATTATTATTCTGCACGGATTGTCCCGCGACCACAGAAGCGGGGTCTGTAGAAACATTCCCGGAGGCCGAAAACGCGGACTGGCAGGCATTCGCCGTTTGACACACATTGCACCCTGTACCCGTCCATCCAGTCTCGCACGAACATCCCGCTGCGGTCATGTTTGCAAAGGAGCCAGTGAGGGTCGTTAGCGGCCGTGAGGAGCCTTGGAAGATGGTTCCACCACAGCCGGGCTGCGCACAGGTAGAACCACCAAATCCCGTTGGACACGAGCAGTTGGACCCAGATGGAAGGCCATAGTTGTCGCAAGTCTGGGCGCGAACGAAAACTGCGAAAAGGAGAGCGTAGAGAAACCTATTCACGCCAGAGGTTGGCATGTTGGGGGCGAAAGTCTTCACGCTTCTGGACCAGATCTTATATCAAGAGCATGGGCAACAAGTTAGAAGCTCTTTTCAATCCTGGAATTCGCTTCGACTCTTTGGCTGGAAGTGGTTGGGGGGAAACAAGGGGAGACATATGTGTTTGGTGTTCGGCTCCTATGCGTGCTTGCCCAAATCGGGCGTAATAAAAATAAATTATTCATCCTCTGCAACCACATCGACGCACCAAGTTCCTCTGGCTCCTGCACCAATGTTTGAAAAGGTACTGGTGAAAAACATTGATTTGCTTTGCTCAGACACTATTTCAGACCTCTAGATAACTTCTTGGTGGTCACCGTCCTCGCCAGTGGCAGAGACGTGCCCATATGACCCGACCAACCCGAAGATGAACCCTTTGAACCCAAAAGGATTAAAACCGTACGCCATGTATTTCAACTGCGTTTTTGCGGCTTTGACAATCGTATTAGATGCTGCGCTTGTCCACAGACAAAGTCTGCAAGGGACGATTGCTTCCTCCGATTTGACACGACCGAAGCGAACGAGAAGTGCAAGGAGCAGGTCCAGGCCCATCTTGCCTGTATGCGCGGCCTGGGATTCAAGATCTGAGGGACAAATTAACTTTGCGCACTCAGCAGTCCTCAACCAGTTGAATATAGATCAACTTCAATGTAAACCACACCTCACTCTTGCCTACCATGCCACTCATTTAGTAGAATGGATATGTCATTCCAATATTTGTTGGCGCACATATATTCCGTTATTACGGTAGACTCAGCTGCTGAATCTATCGACGGGACTGATATGTATGCGCGAAGGTCTTGCGACTCACTGACGGTGATGTTACATTCAGGCTTCAAGTTGAACGAAGTATACAGCCGCAAGATCGTTGGACTTCGTCAAAGTTGAAGCGTAAATGCACAATACGTCATAGTGTATACATCACGAGCACGTCAATAGCGTTCTTATCTACAAACTCGCACCTGTCCGACTCTTTCCATGCAGGCCCTTTCCAGCTTTTCTTTCCTTGGAGACCAAGCGGACATAGGCGGACATACACCGCCTGTGCGCCGTCGTTCGAGACCACGGGGCTTGTCACGTTCCGGTCGACAACACCTCATCGATTCAGCTGTCGATACCGCGATTAGCAGCTGACTTCTCGTTTGCTTCTCGTTCTATCTAGTTCAGCTGTCAAGCAACAATCACCCCGAGAAAAAAGCCGACGATTGTGGGACTCGGTTGCGCAAGATATTCCCCAAAAATAAGTATCGTGAAATCACGACAAGACGAGCTTTCCGACGGTCGACTTGGTAAAAAAAAAGCAGTGCGTCGATCCGGAGTTCCGTAGGTGATTGTATTCTGATTTAATACATCCTGCCAACATCCTGCTAACCTCTCTCGACAGATGGCTGACCTTTTCTACTTCCGAACATTTGAGGGGCCAACCAATTCGAACTCCACGACGTGAGGATCTGTCCGCAAACTGCTCTTCTTTTTCACGAACGTGTTTTGATTCGTCCGACTCCAGTACTTATTGATTTTTTGATATCGATTGTGCCAAACATAGGCTTCGTCTTTGAAGACTATGTTACGATTTCCCAATTGTGGTAGCATGCCCTTGAGACAGGAGTGACGCACCCTTTCGCTTCAGGAAAAAATCAGGAGCTCGACCATCTTGATCATCGTCAGTTATGGTCGCGCAGTGTCATATCACGGAGCGCACCGAAGACCATGCAGCCCTGGACTAAACTTAATCGGACAAATGGAAGATCCAAAAATAGACACGAACTTTGGCTGGGCACTGCTGAGGGTTTTTGGCCGTTCGCTGGCTTGGATTTGGTAGCGTTTGTTGAGAAGGGACGCCACTTTCAACCGACCAACAACCGACCAATCAAACCACCACTGAACCAGATCCAAACCAGATCCAAGGCCCAAGCCAGCCCACCATCTATCCCCGGTCAACAAATTGCGACATGTCGTTGCCTGGAGCGCTTATCCCCTATATACATCTGCCTTTTTGCTCGCCCATTCCCTTCCTGACTGTCACTGTCGCTCATCATGGAGGGCAACAACGCGCCCACCCCTTCCTCTCCTGGCAACATAGTCCCACACCATGATGAGGAAAACCCTGCCAGTCGCGTTGTGGCTTTCCCAGACGACGTCCACGACGAAAAACATACCGCTCGTCCAAAAGGAGTGGAGATGAAGCGATCGATCACCCAAGAAGACAGGGAACTCGCAGCAGCCGGTTACGAGCATCTTGATGTGAAACAAAAAGATCAAAAGCAGTCGCCAGCCTCATCCCTCGAGAACGCAGATATCCATGAACACCAGCTGGATTTTGCTGGCGTTACAGACGCGTTTAAGACTTCGTTTGACGCTAAAGATCCTGGGCGTTCCTTTGGCCTCGCTTCGGATGAAGCTAAGGCTCGATTGGCGAAGGATGGTCCGAACATTTTGACTCCCCCGAAAAAGAAAAGCGCATTGCGAAAGGTACTTCATTCCCGTCTCACAATGACCTTTACTGAGCAGCACATAGTTTCTTGATAGGCTTTTCACGATGTTCAATATCCTTCTTATGGTCGCTGGTGTCCTTGAATACGTGCTCTTGGGCATTGACTTCAAAGTAACCACTACTTACCTGACATCTTGCAACTTCTGCTAACAAAACCCAAATCAGGACAACTTTCAAAACACTTACCTTGGTGGCATCCTGATTTTGGTCGCATTCATAAACGCATCGATCGACTTTTATCAGATCCAAAAGTCTGAAGCCATTCTTGCATCCTTCTTGGCGATGATACCCCCAGCCTGTCGTGTTGTACGCGACGGCACCATCTCTACGATACCCGCTGCAGAACTAGTCAAAGGAGACGTAGTTCTTTTGGTGAGTGCTATCTTTTCCTCTCGAAGTAGCGTACTCAAAAGCTGGAAATAGCGGAGTGGAGATAAAACGCCAGCCGACCTCATTCTATTCTCTGCCACGGAGCTCAAGGTGGATAACAGTAGTTTGACTGGAGAATCAGAGCCCCAGGCGAGGATCCCTTTGCCAAACGGTTCGAAGCAAAGACCTGTGGAAGCAGAGAATCTGGTAAGCACCTTGCTTGAGCTATTTTCTGGCGTCGTGATCAACATTTTACAGGTTTTCAATTCTACGCTGACTGTCAATGGCGAAGGGTGGGGAGGTGCGTTTTAGGAAAGTGTTCAACAATTGAACAGGAGCTCAAGTGTCTTTTTAGTCGTTGCTAGGACCGGAGATCACACGTTCATTGGACAAATAGCAAGTTTGACCGGAGGAGAAAGTGGTAATGAGAGCCCGCTCGCCCGTGAAATGTACGTCCGTTGGAATCGTTCACCTTGGTGTTCTAACATGATTTCTTAGTGGTCAATTTGTTGTCTATGTGTCCTGCATCGCGATCGCCTTTGCCATCGTCTTTTTTGCTGTTGGTATCACCACCGCCTACAAGGGACAGGCCGCTTTGACTGTCACCTTCGCTGTTTCCATCTTGGTCGCGTTCGTGCCTGAAGGTCTCCCTTCAGTTGTTACACTTCTACTCTCCATCGCCGCCAAACGTATGGCTGCCCAGAATGTGCTTGTCAAGGATTTGCAGGGTGTTGAAACACTAGGCTCGGTGAGACTATTCTGCCCGTTTCTAGCAAAATACTGATAATCATTCCTTCAGCTTACTCTCTTGGCCACGGATAAGACGGGAACTTTGACGCGCAATCAAATGACAGTACGTCGTTTGTATTCGATGATGGTATCGTTTCTCATCTTTGCTTCAGGTAACAAACCTTTGGAGTGGTCAAAGGATGTTCAGCGCGTATCAGGTATATAACATTCTAAAACCTGATAGACATCCATTAATCACCGCCCGAACCAGTCTAATAATGATGAAGACAGCACCGAGAACTTCTCATTGGACGCCCCTGGCATGTCGGAAATGGTGGACATCGCCGCTCTCAACTCTCGCGTTAAATTTGACAGGACTGACATTCCCTTCGATGAACGAACGATCCTCGGCGATGCAACGGAAACAGGGCTAACTCGCTTTGCTGGGCGCCAAGTAAAGGCTGATTATGATGCGTACGTCCATAAAAATTCGAAGGTGTTTGAAAGTTAGGAATCTTCCATATCTCTGCCGAGTGAACGCTTAAACTTTGCATCAGTACCGTTCAACTCTACCAACAAATGGGCTTTGGTCATCGTAAGTTGAGCTCCCATGTTCAGTATGGACGCTATTTATCTGTAATTTGACTTTTCCAGGTCAACAAGCCACATGCAAATGGTCCTCTGACTGCTTATATCAAAGGTGCTCCCGAGCGTGTCTTGGCGAAATGTTCGACCTATCTCAAGGACGGAACGACGCAACCGATCACGGATGATTTCAAGCAAGAATACGACGAAGCTTACAATGTTTGCAGCTTTCGCTTACTTTATTCAATGAATCACTCACACAGTATATAGTACATGGCTTCTCGGGGTCATCGAGTCATTGCATGCGCACAACGCCTACTTCCCGCTGATAAATACCCAGCCGATTACGCCTTCACGAATACCGATGAATCCCTTAGCGCTGACTACTCCTTCGTTGGCCTTGTCTCATTGGAAGATCCTCCGAAACATGGTGTTCGCGAAGCTATTGGCACCCTTCGTTTGGCTGGTATCAAGGTAATGATGGTTACCGGTTCGTAAGCCCATCTACTTTGTAATGTCCAGACCTAACTTGTACCTTTTAGGTGACCACCCGAAGACTGCCGAAGCCATCGCCCGAAAGATTAATCTTATCTTGGGCGATACTCGAGAGACCCTTGCCGCCAGAACGGGAAGACCTGTCGAGGAAGTCTACGAGGATGAAGTGAGCGCTGTAGTTGTACATGGTGACGACATCGATGCTCTGGAGGGTTGGCAATGGGATCAGAGTACGTTTTATTGTTTGTTTGTTTTTTGCACTGGGTGGATTCTAACGGTAGCTCTCAGTTTTCAGCAAGGATGAGATTGTTTTCGCCAGGACCTCGCCAAAGCATAAACTTGAGATTGGTGAGTAGCTCTATAAGAACAATTCTTGATTTTTACTAACACCTAGACGTTAGTCAAGCGAGCCCAAGCTCTCGGCCATATCGTTGGCGTGTAAGTTCCGGTTCATCTTGCACTCCAGTCATGATCCTGACTTGACGTAGAACGGGCGATGGTGTTAATGACTCTCCGGCGTTGAAGAAGGCTGATCTGGGAATTGCTATGAATATCTCTGGTTCAGATGTATCAAAGGAAGCCGCAAATATGATCCTTCTAGGTATGCCCATTCGCTGGACATGTTTAAAGCACGTCTAATGCTCTATTTCTGTAGATGATAACTTTGCGTCGACTGTCAGTACGTAGCTGATTTTCTCTTAGGTTCATGAACATACGACTAATTTTGATACAGAGGGTGTTGCTGAAGGTCGCCAGATCTTTGTCAACTTGAAACGGTCGATCCAGTACGTGCTTCCAATTGAGCTACTGCTAGTCCGATGATTTACCCCCAATCAAATTAGGTACACGATTTCCCACAGTACACCTGAAGTAATTCCTCAGCTGCTTTGTAGGTGGCATAACCTTTGCTCTACTCGCCAATATTCACAGACAGGACAGATGTTGTCGTCCCGCTTCCTCTACCCCTGTCCGCTATACTTATCTTGGTCATTGATCTCGGATTCGAACTTTTGGTAGCTCTTTCCTTTGCTTGGGACCAGCCGGAAACCATCGATGGATTAATGCGGATGAAACCCCGTAAACCAGTCAACGAGCGTTCGATTCACTCTCTCAAGAAAAGGGCACTAAGGCGCTCAAGGACCCTTGCTCGAGACACCGAGACTCAGGAAGTCATCCGACCAAGTCGCATTTCTCAATGGATATACAAGTTGAAGACACCCTTCAGGAGGACATTCTGGGAGGACGTTCTGGAACCTACGGACAATGAAAGTTTGGTAGACGGGCTCCTTCTCAGCTATGCTTACCTTGAGGCTGGAATAATTGAGACGTTGGCTTGGTGAGTGGCGATTAACAATGGTTTTGTAAACCCTACAGCTCACGACATCAACAGCTTGGTTGCATACTTCGTTGTTTTCTACAAGGCTGGTTTCGCTCCTGGCGACCTTCGCCGGGCGCAGAAGGATGGCCGTTAGTCAACTTGTCTCCCTCTTTCCTGACCATGTCGCTTACTGACATACACTGGGTGGCAGACTATTTCCTGAAGAGCAGCCCGGACTTTGTCAATAGCCGAGGACGTGTTCTCGACGCACATCAGCAAGTTGATGCCCTAGCTCAGGCACAGTCGATCGGTAAGCCTTTTCTCTTCGACTTACTGCAACGTTATTCATCAAACGATGCAGTCTACCTATCTATCTTCATTGTCCAGTGCTTCAATGTACGTCGACCTCATTTCACATCTGAACATCATTTTAACTGTACTCTTACAGGTGTTTGCCGTCAAAGCCAGACTTTCATACCCATTCGGCAAGCGGGTTGTTGGGAACAAGTGGAATTTCATAGGCATCCTTAGCGGAGCGTGCCTGGGCATGTTCATCATCTACACACCCCCTCTTCACGTTGTCTTCGGGGGTTCCGTGCATCTTTCACCCCTCTATTGGCTTATTCCGGCGGCCTTTGGTTGTCTCCTTCTGGTTTGGGCATCACTCCGTGTCGTATTGCTTCGCAAATCGGTAGAGCACATGAAGGTTGGCGAAATAAAGGGTCTCATAATGTGTAAGGGCCATTGTTTAGACTCGATGCTAAGACTGGCTAATTTTCTTTTGACAGTCCCAACGATGAGAACGATGAGCATGCGTTCACGTGGAACGAAATAACATCAAAGCTCTGGCGAGTTTGATCCATGAATAACGCAGTTTAATGAAATGGAATCATCACGATCATGTATATACTTTCTAGATTTGATATACCGTGGATGACATGAACGACGCTTTGTACCTTTCCATAGTCGACGCGAATATCATCATTGGTTCTTGGGACAAAGCGTAAATACCCATCATGACGGGCAACGCGATAACACCCAAGCTCACTGCGAGTCTTGTTTTCCGTGAACTGCTTGCCAATTTACGTTTCAAGTAAGTATTCCAGATGACCGCCATCCCATCGGCGAGGTGGAGCGTAGCGGAGCCCACTAGGCCTCCGTATAGAAGCCAACTCCTCCAAGGCCAAGTGTGTAGTCCCATTTTGACATACTCATAGTCGAGCTCTGAGGGTCCGACGGCAAAAATGGGTGGGACGTCCGAAGTAGGGTTCACGCGGTGCGTCATGTAATGTATAGGGAGGAAGAGAAAGAGGGTAGCGTATCCCGATATGCTCAACAAGCTGGATGCAGGGCGCGGAGGCTGGTCCTTTGGGGAGAGCAGACGTTTGGCGATTCCTGACATAGAGTGCACTACCAGCGGACTCAGGAGGAGGAAATTCTCCCCAAAGCTTGTTTGGTAATATTCCCTTCCTAGAAGCTATGAGACGGCCTATTGTTATTGGTGTGTGATTTATGACGGTAGAAACTAAGCGCGTCTAACCATGGTTTGTGAGGATAGCGACGAGCCCCCGAGGTTGGCCACAGCGGGCGCGGCGAGATGGATCAGGAGAAAAGTGGCAAGGAAGGGAGCTGATCCATGTGCAAGTTTGGTGAGATATGGGAGGGAAACGATGTGGAACGGTTTTCTGGGGTTTGAAGACATGGATAAACCAAAGCAGGGTCACACCATCTCATCATCAATATGAGCGAAACGCGTCAAGCTATTTCTACATAGTTGTGGACGCCATTTCACTAACATAAATTCTACTGAATACACCAACTGCGTCTGTGAACGAGTTCAACGTCGCGTCCCATTTCCATCTGCATGGGTTCTCTCCAGTACCTTGGATCTAGGAAAGTGAGGGGCAACACCTCACCATTCAACAATGTGCACACATCTAAAATTTGGTGCCCATTATCCAAAGTATTTCTTTAACTCGTCATAAATCAAAAAAATGAGTGCGCTGCTTGGTATTGACCTCGCAACCGTAATCCCGCAGCCTGCGTAGAGCCCAGGGATCCCCTGCGCTCTGTACATTGCACGGAACGTCGACACAAAGGTGGCTTTGGGAACTTGCGGCGCCCCTAGCACGCGGGGCCTAAGCTCCTCCTCAGTCTGCATGGCGCTCTTCACCGTATCCGCCGGGAACAGTGCAAGATTGAATGCAACTCCCGCACAGGCCCCTGAGAGGGCCGATTCCCAAGGCAGGAGACCAGCACCTGTTGCCTCAGTTTTTCCAGACGAACTGGAAGCGTGGCGCGTCCTGTGAGCCACGAGCAGCGACGCGACGTATTCTTTAGTGCCGAACCAAGCTGCGGTTCCACCCGTTTCGCGGATGAGCGTCCCTGTGTGGCCTAGCCAGAGACCTCGGAGGCCCGTCGTGCGAATGACGGACATGAGCACGGATATGGGGCCCGGGAGGGGCTTGGGCGTGCTGCTTGTAGGTGTCACCAACATTTGGACTTGCATCTTGCATTTCACCAACTCTATTGGGGTTCTGGTGGTAGACTTGGGTTGGGTTTGTTATCAAAGTACGAAGTGGTGGATACTGACAGCAAAAAACTTGTGATGGCACCAGCACCAGCCGCAGCTAACGCCAAGTGGTGTAATGCTAGCTTCTCCTCTTGCACCGGTCGATGCGTCACTAGCCGAATAAGGTTTTGGAATTCTCCGTAGGCTAAAAAGAGTGAAGCATTCTCGGCCATGGCACCAACAATTGGTGCTGGAAGTCCCTGAATAATGCAACCGTTCGTTCTTTAGCGCAATGAGAACGTAGCGTAATTAAAAAAACGCACGCGGTATAACCCTTTTACGCCCTCCTTCTGCCATGTCTTCACCAAACAATCAATGGGACCATTGAACCGGGCAGTGGAGTCAAGAACTTGAGATTGCAATCGGACTTTCGTCAGATCAAAGGGGTGTTCAAAAACCTTTGATATCATGCCCGCTATCTGCATGGGTGCACAACAGAGGGATGAGAGGATTATTTGAGTTCATCGCGTGTCAACACGAAGCAAACGCACGCTGCCATAGGTAATCTCCCTCAAAGCCCTCAACGTCGTCGAACCTTGCACGCCAGCCATCGAATCAGGTGAGGTCTCCATATTATCAGCGTGTTCCAAAGGTTCGGTAGTAAAATATATCGGCGAAGGTCGTAAATGTTGCCCTGGAGTGAAAATCTCGTTGTCGAATCCAGTCTAGCACATTATATAGGCACAAAGAGCGAGAATTGTAGAGAGTTGTAAAGGGGTATAGCTGATAGCAATTGCTGTCCCTTCGCAGTCCGTTGCTGTCTAGAAGTAAACGCCGTGGAGCATAGCACGCTTGAAGTTCCGGAGGATCCAAGTTTTGGTCCGGGAAAATGCTATCAAATCAGGTGATGACCATGACTCGGATGGTCTTCGAGGCTTTCAAATTCAAGTTCTCATTCTGTGGACAACCTTACCACTTTGAACAGAACCGAGTGGCCATTCGGAACTTTAGTGGTCTTTGCTCGCTCTATAGCTTGCCCGAGTTCTCAATAATGACCGGAGCTGGCGAGCCTAGCCTGCATCTTGATAACTGGTTGTCTTGGTTTGGTCAAGAATCATCTAGCTTCGGCGCGATTTGGGACTTTTCCCAATTTTTGACAGTGAAAGCTCTCGCATGATTGACTATGACGGACCAATATACTGATCTTGGGCCTCACAACTGGACAGCTAGGTATACTTGAATTCATATCCACCGAATGTTGTTGACTTTTGGAGACTATCGCCTTTCTTGTATACGCCCAACGGATACTTTAGACGGATCGCGGTTTATATGCAAACTGTACCATCAAGCTGGACGGAAAATGCGCATGTATGCATCTCTGGAGTCAAGTCCGAGCTCGCGAGGGTGCTTAACAAGTACTACTTCGTGAACCTGGCCGTGATGACAGCACATCCGAAACCGCTGTTCACCGGTGCCCAATTTGAAACTGCAAAACGAGGTCGATCGAACTCCAGTAACAGATTTCATTTCCATACCCTCAGGTCTCTCGCGATGAGCCCAGTCCGTAGCTTCAAACCCGTCGTCGTTCCAGCGAATCCTTACTTGGAAATGCTCTCCCATCGCTGGCTCGATAACACAAATACCATGATCTCGCCGTCTTCGGCGAGAGCTAGAACCTAGCCGTTGCATCTCGCCTTGTGCTGCTACTACAAACGAGACTAACGCCGACTCCTTTATCTTCACAGAGTCGAATAACTCAACCGACGAATAGGTAAACATGCGCGATGCAATGCCTTGAACAAGAACGGTGTTGGTATTCTCCATGATTCGTCTAGGTTAATACATTGGAAGGGATAAACAGGTTAGCGGATAGATCTGCATATGAAAGCGTGAAGGTATCTTGAAAGCGGTGTCGTAAACGGACTCAAACTCTAATGGAACGTATTAAGGTATCATAGGGGATCATTATGGTCTTCGTGGCCTCCTACTGGGCCTTGGCTTTCTCGCCTTTAAAACAAGGATGGTCAACAAAGTGGACGTTATAATTAGAAGAATCGTACCTCGTTCACCACCCTTCTCAATGACGGGGAAAGGTTTCTTCCAGAGATTGAAGTTCTTTGTCGTCCTCCCAACGAAGAGAGTGCCAAGCAGCAGCGCGCAGACAGCCCTCGCAACCTCTGGGTCGACCGCCTCGATCCCTTTGTCCAATTGAACACCTCCAAGGAGGCCAACGAGGAGGGTGTGGGCGTCGGCCCAGAATGGTTGCGCATGCGTAAGGAGGGCATAAAGTCCTGTAATGAGGGGTGCACACCACAAGTCTGCGGTTGTCCATCCGTAGGCCTGGAGTTCTGGTGGTGTTTGGAGGGCTAACGGCGTTGGATCGAGAAATGAGTACATGTTCGTCAGCAAGAAACCTCCATTGGCTGTGATCTTCGCAAGTTCAGCTAGGCTAGTCAAGATGGGGTCACGTCACGTACCAGCGAAGTGATTAACAGTGTCCAGGGAGAAGAAGCAATGAGGGGTGAGGTGTTCGCCGTAACAGTGGGGGGAATAAGGTTGCACAGAAGGTAGGCACGCGTAAAGCCGTCCACGATTGCTAGGGGGAGCTCCAGCTGTGCTGAAGGGGCTGGTACAGCGGGGAGGTAGTCAACCAATGCCTGAACGGCAATGTACAGCGCAGGGACCGTGCCAGAGAGTATAAAAGACGGCGGAAAGCCAAGTAGAAACGCTTCGGGGCAAAAAGCATTATTAAATTACGCAAGCGAGGTTGGGCGCTGGTAGATAACGTCTACGCACCTGTCATCGCTTCACCTCCATAGACCACGAGAAGAGTGGTAGCGACGCTCTTGACGAAGGATTTCTCTTCAGTGGCCTCGGACCCCTTCGTCGATATGTGGTGGGCATACTTTATCTCTCTGATCTGGCGGAGAACGAGGCAAAGCCGGAAGGTGGCTACGAGGTCAAGGGTGCTGATTGGAAGGCCGAACCAGGTGAACGGTGCGATGGGGGCTAGGGCGTATCGAAATACCTCTATCAGGGGATAAACGACGAAGAACATGATAAAGTTGAAGAAGGGCCAGTTGAGCGCCAACCCAATGCTCTGGAAGGGGGGTAAGTAGTGGATGTGTAGTACTTGTAACGTTGTCTTTACAACTGGTTATGGTGCAGGCTGTAATGGCCCTAAACCGGGAATGCGGGTGGTTTCTTTCATCGGCTAACTCCACGAGTGCGCTGGTTCAAGACTGTCCCCTCCAGAAAACTTGGTTACCACAGACTCTCACCCTGTAAGGTGTGATCTGGTCTTGGAATAATCGGTCCTTGACAGGCCAGGGAAGCAATTCCGCAACCTGCAGGACTCGCCGAGTTAGTCTTCGGAGATCAGGGCATGTCGTCAGTCGCGCAGTGGAGCGTGCCTCCCGCAAACCTTTTTCATGCCACACATATCTGCAAAGAAAGATTAAGTGGCGATCGCGACACGCAAAGCTTTTTTTCATCTAGATGTATATTCGTGAAAACGACATCTTGGTAGCGTTTATTACAAAAAATAAGTAGTATAATAACCAAAGCTATCAAATTTACTGGGGTGGATGTTAAAAGACTTACCGTTAGCGCCTGAGGATCCGGAGCTGCAATTCAAAGGTCAGCATCACCTACCTTAAGTTCGCTATCTGAAAAGCGAGCGGTGTGCAGCCCGATATACCGCTTTAATCCTATCGTCATCAGTAACAAAATCATTAGTAGGATTCTCAAGGAGATTTAAAAAGCAATCTTCTGAGTCTGCAAGCCGGGTTGTTCAAGTCTGCGCCGATAACTATTCATCGTTGGTTTGCTCACCCATGTCACTCTCAAGATAATCTTCTGAATCTTCGCTGTCGGATGTATCGACATCTGAGTTGTCTAAAGCAAAGTCAGCTTTACGGACTAATTGTCCGTCGCTTGAAAAAAGCTCACCCCCATTTAGAGGGGGCTCGTCTATGACAGTGGAGTCGTCGGTGTCAAACTCAAACTCAGCAACTGCATGAGCTGGTTCTCCATTGGAAGTTTCATCATCGGAAACATTGCTGGCGGTAGTGTCGACGGATGTTTGAGCCTGCACGGCGGGAGCGGATTCTTGAGCCAGCATGACCTGAAATGCGAGGAAAATTTGCATTCCAACCCAAAGTAACTTGTATGGCAATGTAGCCATGTTCGACTGATACATTGCGGCAACGGGGGACTGGTCTTGAATGTTGGCCGAGGTTGTTCGGTAGAAACGTCCGAGGAAAACAAATTCAGAAAGAGCATCTGGAACCGAGTTAACATGTTGAACAAACACGTAAAGCTCGTTTGGGGGTTCGTATCGAAAATGCGTGAACAGAGGATCATGCCCCATTAGCTCAACAACTTCCAAACCATCTTCCTCCCACCACAGTGCTGTCCCGTTGTCGACACTCCTGTTTTCCAAAGGCCCTAAATGAAGATTTGAAGCGATGTATTGTCGCGCCTTGGCCTGCGTAAGGCGTGCCAGATTTTTGCAAATGACTTGGCCGGGGGTGATGAAGATGGTCAAAATCGTGATTCGCGTTGAGATCTCAAGCTAAGGCAATGGAACCAAGTTAGCGTTGAAGGGATATACAATGAAAAGGAGCGCGGTACTCACATGCATTTGCTTGATAACCTCCTGACTGTAGACTTGACCGACTCCGAAGTCGCTGTTTCCGGCGAGCGGTTCCCGTAGGTAAAGGTGACGCATACCGACGAGTATTTATTATGGGAGGGAGGACAGGCAGTGGCAACAGCAGGGGTTGTAAGGAAAGATGAGATGACAGAGAGACACACATCGTACCAATTTATACGAGTAGGGCAATGCCACAATTTGGTGGTGCGTCTTTGTTGGTCAAGGCGGTGGACGACAAGTATCTCTTTGTCCGACGTCGACATGTGACCTCAGTGGCAGAAATCTGAAGCAGTAAGCCGGTCGGTAAGCCCAGTAGAGTAGAGTAGATGTATTCCGGAGCGGTCCCAACCAGTATCTCGCGGACTTTCTGGAGATCTAATGGACCGAGTCGGAGCATCTGCGACAAGCGAGTTCGTGTGTTCATAGTTTGGTAAAACGAAGTGTTGATTTCAGAGGAAAAAGAATGGTCAAGATTCAAAGAATTTCAGAAGACTGGTGCGGAAGTTGTGAAGAGTTTGTAGCAACTACAAGGTCGCATCCATGGAGAAACAAGTGTGACAGTAAGCTCCTCTCATTGTGAATTCCTTTACAACAAAATTCAAATAAGCCCTTGTTGTCTAATGGTTATGACGTCAGACTTCTACTGTGGGTTTGAACCCACACTTTAATCTGGAGGTTCCGGGTTCGAGTCCCGGCTGGGGTTTTGTAGGTAGTCTTCTAAAGTTTTTTAGATACTAAAAATAAAAATACCAGCAAAAGCGAGACTTTTTTTTCTAATGAACTTTGAAGAACAGGAGGCCTCATATCCATATATTTCTGTGGACACACTCATCCGATCAGTGATTCTTCCTTTCTATCTTAGTCTAATGTGCACTTTTAAAATTTTGGTGAGAAGTCTTTGGCCTGCTTTCTCCAATGTTCCAGGTTTGACAATTAGTGTTTGAAAGTCCGGTTCGGTCCGGTTTTTGATGCCCAGGGGCGTTAACCGTAACCGTAACTGGTCTGCCTTTTCCCCAGAAGTCAAAAGACCAGACCGGACCGCAAAAAGACCGCAGACCGCGGTTTTTTGCGGTCTATAGACTAGTTTCGGTCTGCATCGGTTTTAACCGGTTTATGACCGGTCTTTAGGCCAATATTTTAAATTTGTGAATCGGTAAATTTATTAACATCTCTATTAGCTTCAAAACGAGCCCAAGAACGTCAAATTCCGTTAGGAATTGGTGTTTCTATAAAATAAGTCTGGTACATCTATTATTCCCAAAAGTAATTTACATTTTAATTCATATCTCTCTCGTTTTTTTACCAAATCGTACGTTCTTGGGTGCGTTTTAAAGGGTATTTAAGGGGTTACAAAAGACTGTAATCCTGGGATTACAAATATTTGCGATTGTTTATCGACGGCTTGATAGTTCCCTTCTCATACGCTTTTGCTTCTTCTTCAGAACCATCATCACCCCTTCTTCCCTTTTCCATACCACACATTCCCCTCTCGTTTACTCTCAGAAATATACACCCGGTTAATTTCTGTGAGTGTTCCTAAGCGATCCCTAGTGTTTTCTATCCCCTTCAGGGGATAGTTTTCCACTTTTTTTGAAATTACACCTCGGTTGTAGGTTCTGACATCTATCTTGACGGGTAGACACCATCCTCGAGGGCATCGCTCGAGTTGGACCTTACTGGCGTTCAAACGCGTGTCAACCTCACCCGTTACTGCGCATACACGCGCATATACGCACCTATATGCCCTCTCCAACCACCTCACCGTTACCGGCGCATACACGCGCATATATTCCAAATCGCCCTTGCCAACTGTCCGCGTATCCACGCCACCGACCGCCTGCGTACCAACACTGGAAAACCCTCGTTTTACACGCGCCTCTGCCTTAACGCAACAACTACCGATTCTTGAAGGACTCACGGTTACTTCGCATCCACGTAACAACCGTCGACTTTCTGTAAACACGAATCCTCACTCGAGCCCTCTCTCGAGCCCTCCTTTGTCCTTTGTACTTTCATCGGACTCCTCAGACGACAGCCACCACATACATCCTCCTACGAATTCAATGTCCACTCTTGCAACTGTCGAGCCCACGAGCGGCAAAGCGCCTGTCCTCACCGCTGGAGATTTGACTCCAGCAGTAGCTATGGACTTCGAAAATGCTGCCCAGGATTTCTTCGTGGCCAAATCTGTCCCTTCCGAGAAACAGGTCGCGCTCATCCTTCCTGGCATCAAGGACATTCGTATTCGTGATTGGATCACAGCCGACCGTGCACGCATTTCCGCCCTTCCGTTTGCCGAATTTATCAAAGAACTTTGTCTCAACTATCTTCAGAATGACTGGGAAGACCAGATCCGGAACGAAATCCTTACGTCTACACTCGCAAATTCACGTAAATCATTCTGGAATTGGTCACAGCAACTTCTTAGCTTAAACTGTCTCCTTCGCAACACCCCCTCTGCCCTTGACGATGCCGCTCTCCGGAACCACCTTGAAGCACACCTAGACGATGAGCTCAAGGAAAAGGTCAAACACAGCGACACTCGTAACGACAAGACCTTCAAATCTTGGGTCGCCGCTGTACGTGTCCTCGACGAATCTCGTAACAAACGCCAACTCGATCTTATCGAAGGTGCGCTCCAGCGCCAGGCGAAACGTCAAGCTACAGATGCCAACTCGCTTCGTGGGCCCTCCCGTCGTGCCAACACTGCCTCTTCCTCTTCTACGTCGACTACTAGTAACAACCGTCTGGC